>NC_026007.2:38250079-38580119 GCF_000442705.2 Elaeis guineensis | reverse complement strand
TAGCCACTTATATATATAGGATTCCTCTCCATTCTTAATAAAGCCATACGTTCTGATCACCTTATCAAAACGTATGTTCTAACTCCGAGATGCTTGCTTCAATCCATAAATGGATCTCTGAAGCTTGCACACCTTAGACTCGGCTGTGGATGTGAACCCTTCAGATTGCATCATATACACCTCTTCATTCAGCTCTCCATTTAGGAAAGCTGTCTTCACATCCATTTGCCAGACTTCATAGTCCAGTGTTGCTCAGCTATGCAACCCAAGAGGGGGGGTGAATTAGATTTTTAAAAATTTAAAATTAATTTTTAACTATAAGAATTATTTACTAATGAGCAGGATAAATATGGAGAGTGAAGTTTATGCAAGGGGTAGAAGTTGGATGCAAGAATGCAAGAGGATAAAGAAATTTAAAAGGAGAGCAAGTAAGCACAACACAAACAAGAAGATTTATAGTGGTTCGGTGCCAACCTTGCACCTACATCCACTCTCCAAGCTCCTACTTGGGAATTCGAATTCACTAAACTGTATTCAACCCGAATACAATGTTGGAACCTCCGACTCTAGCTATTCCAAGCTAGAACACTTATTTTTTGGGAACAAACCAACCCACTACAATCCGATTCAAAGTTTGGATCAATCTTTCCACATTTTGGAACCATTCCAAAACAAAAACTAACAACTCAAAAAGAGTATAACAGTTAATTGCACAGAAATATAGATGTAGCTCTTTTAATGAGCGAATAAAGCTTTAAATACACTTTACACAATAAGGTGCAAGCTCTTCTGATTTTCCTCAAAGGTGGTTGAAGACTTGAATGAGCTCTTGAGGGATTGGTGAATTTGAAATAAAAGCTTCTTGAACTTTTTAAGTGGGCTCTTACTTAGGGTTGAAATGAATGCTTGAAGAATCTTTTCAAAATATTTTTCTTATTGTTGATTTCCTCCTTTAAGTGCCTTTTATAACTTCAAATAATGGTGGAGAGTAATCTGGGCTAAAATAGAGCCGTTAGAGCATAGTAAATGAGCATTAAATGCAACCAAAATGGACTGAAAACTAGCCATTACAGAATTTTTTCATCGCAGAGGTCGACTCATAGAGTCGACTCATGGGGTCGACTTCTGTGGCACAGACAGAAAATGAATGTTCTGTGATTTTGGCCTACACAGCAGTAGAGGTCGACTCATAGGGTCGACTCATGCTCATGAGTCGACTCATGGGGTCAACTCACAGAGTGTGCCAGCCAAGAAATTCAGTGTGCCGTTCAGTCCCTTTTGCCATGAGTCGACTCATGGGGTCGACTCAAATATATAAACATGATTTTTTTTTAAAATATATATTCAAAAATATTAAAAATGCCTTCAATAGATTACACATCTTCTGTTCTTGCTCTGAGGCTTCCAAATCAGAACTTGGTAGAATTACGATTTTGCCCCTGAAATGCAATAAATCTTTTTTCAAGCTAAAATCATTAGTAACCCCCTCAAATGCTTTGTAATCATCAAAATCAATTCAAGGAGCAACAATCTCCCCCTTTTTGATGATGACAAAATACTTGTGCAAAAGCATATATAAAATATTGAGCATGAATTTTAAATTTATGAAGATGCATCACTTAAATATCATAGCCAAGTATTTGAACGAAATACATCATAAGCTGTTTGAAAATCAATTTGAAATTTGCTTATAAGTTCATTTGCTTAAAAAAAATAGTTGACAATTTTGGTTCTTTGACATATTTGCTTAACGATTTTGCTTATTGCTCATTTCTTTATTGCTTATTGCTCAAACTTGATGTTGATTCTCTACTCCCCCTTTTTGACAGCATCAATTAAGATTCTCTACTCCCCCTTTTTAAGAGATCTTAAAAAGATAAAATTTCTCTACTCTCTCTTTTTGATAGCATCAATTAAGACCTTAAGGGATTTTAAGGATAGAGAAAAGAAAAAAAAGATAACAAAAAGGAGATATTTTCTTTACTTCTTTACTTCTCCCCCTTTTTGATACCATATTTTACTTCTTTACTCTTCCTCTTTGATTACTTATTTCTCAACTCTCCCTCATTATAGCAAATATAAATGATAGATTAATTTGCTCATCTAGAAGATATTGCTATTCATAGTATTTCACAGCACCAATATGAGTTATTTTTCATATCTCATAATTAAAACAATTCAATTTGATCCCAAGCATAAACATTCATTGAAAGTCAAAGCATATATATATATTCAAAAAGTGACTGAATACATAGGTGTTCCAATACATATGAGTTAACTTAAAATACAAAAGTCATGGATAGAAACTATCCAAGAGTCAATCAGCTAACAAAGTACAAAAGCCAAAAGATAGATCCTAGACTTAGAAGTCTAACTAATCTAGATCTAATAGATGTCATGGCTGGATGGATTAGAGTCTGAAGAATCAGAGATGGGGTGAGGAGATATAGGATCAAGTCCATGGGCACGACCTCGACCACGTCTGCCTCTACCACGGGTAGAGGTACCAGCACAGATAGAGGGGTGAGAGGATCTTGGAGCCTGAGAAGCTACGGACTGTGCAATAAGAAAAAATCTGATGGTGTCCAAAAGATCCAAGACTCTCGAAACGGACTGTATCAAGGCACTGAACTGAGTAGAAGCATTCTCACTGGAGCCCCTAATCTCTCTCCTCAAAAAGTCAAAACCACACTCTAAGACTCCTCGAAGTCTAGCCGCCTCTACAGATAGATCTGAGACCTCTATGATATCCTCATGCGGCTGGGGATGGGCTAAAGCTAGCACTTGCCCTTGCAAGTCCAATACTCTGCCTGCCAATCTCAAAATGCATCCCTCAAGCTACTCAATACGTACCGACTGATCAGTGAACATCTGGAAAATAGTAAAAATGTGAGGGATCAGAGTCTGATCTGAGTCAATCTGGGATATCGATCTCTGAGCAAAAATTAGAGTGGCAAACTGCTGAGATAAGATGGAGGCAACACGCTGGGACATCATCTCAATCTGATCATCTACCAATCTGAACTCTGAAAGATGTGCCCTGCTCTTTGACTGTGGAACTGAAGTATGCCTCCTCACAAACTCTGAAGGGCCAGCCTCATAATCAGATACAAACTGAATATCTGGAGATACTGCTCTATGATCACGAAGAGGTGAAGACGGTCCTTCCTCCTCTGCTCTATCCTCAGCTCTCTCCTCAATACCCTTTGTCCAACCACCATCAGTCTTAGAGAAACCCATACGATGCAATGTGTGACGGTTGATAGTGTCAGAGTGGGATAGTTTAGCAACTGCCTCCCCCTCAAAACTAACTCCGAACCTCCTAAAAACTAAGGTGAGAGCCATACCAAAAGGCAAGTGTGCTTTGGACCTATTCAAGGTCTCTCTCATGGCCTCAAACATCAATGCAGGAAGGTTCAGGAGGGTTTGTGTGATCACATGGTACATAATACAAATGTCCCTACCAGAAAGAAGATCGTGTCTACCACTTCTAGGAAAAAATAATTTGGTTACCATGTGATGTAACAGCCTCATCTCAATAGAAAGAATCTTTGCCTCTAATTTATTCAAACTTTTAGTAAAAGTTCTCCCTAAGATAACATTAATTTCTTCTTCTTTAATAAGGAGCTCCATGTTGGTATAGCCTTCACAAGGCAAATACAGTATCTGTCCCAAAAGTACTAGATCTAGACTAATATCAACACCTTTTATAGTAGAATTTACTGTTCCATTGCTATACCCCAAATTTAAGTAAAATTCTCTGACTAGATCGACATATGTATTTTCTTTTAGAGAGCAGTAAAATTTTCATCCTTGATCCTTAATCTTCGATCCAATAGTGAACCCTTCTTTTTCAAAAAACTTGAAATCAATATTTTTTTCGAGTTCCACTTTCCTATCAGAGAGGGGTACCTTGTCTGAACTGATTGGAGACTGAGTTGAAGCTAAAGTAGGATCTGGAGCTGAGATTGGAGCTAGAGAGGGCTCGGCTGCTAATCTCTTTCTGCACACATTCTCTTCCAACCCGCGAATGGATTTTCTCCTCTGTGGAAGCTTTATCTTGGGAGCTATTTGCATAGGCAGGACTAGCACGGAGCTTAGGAGACTAAATATGAGGGAGAGATGAAAAGATTTTAGTGAAAAAGCAAAGATTTTGGAGAGATGATATGTCGATTTGGAGAGGATGGATAGAGTCTAGGGCAAGCTCAAACTGCCCCAATTGAAAAAGAAAGAGGAGAGGAACTTGGTTCCTAAATGGGTGATTTGAAGAGTAAAAATCAGTAGAAGGAGAGATTTGAGAGAAATCTTTGGTTTGAGGGAAAAGAGATGGAGAGCTTTTGGTTCGGTGGGAGGAAGAAGATGATGGGCTGAGTCAGCTCAAGAAAAAATTCTCAATAAGAAGAGAGCGTCCGAAGGATTTTAACAAAATTACAAATTTACCCTAGGGTCAACCCTAGGGGTCGACTCATGGAATAGAAAAATTCAGAAAAATGATGGAACAATTTTGAAAAAATTTGAAACTTTGAGAGAAAGATGTTTACCCAAATATTGATCATGTGAATGATAATTTTGAGCTTTTGAGCTCTTAAGAAAAAAAATGAGAATTGAGCTAAATAAATTTTTGGTATTGAGACCTTGGAATCAGAGAGATACTTAAGCTGATGGATCAAAGATTCTTAGTTCTCTCCTAATATCACAAAATCTATCTTCACTTAAGACCTTGGTAAAGATGTCAGCCAATTATTTTTCAGTACAAACATAATCAAGAATTATATCTTTATTTTGGACATGTTCTCTTATGAAATGATGTCTAATCTCAATATGTTTTGATCTAGAATGCTGAATTGGATTTTTAGTTAGATTTATAGCACTAATGTTATCACATCTTATGGGAGTTTCATTTAGTTTGATTCCGAAGTCTTCAAGTTGTTGCTTAATCCACAAGATTTGAGCATAGTAACTTCCGACTGTAATGTATTCGGCCTTGACCATAGATAGTGCTATCGAGTTTTGCTTCTTGCTAAACCAAGAGATTAAGTTAACTCCAAAGAATTGGCAAGTTTCACTAGTACTTTTTTTATCTAATCTACATCCAGCAAAATCGACATCTGAATATCCTATTAAGTCAATTAATGAGTCCTTAGAATACCATAGTCCTAGAGTTTGTGTACCATTTAAGTATCTAAGGATTCTTTTAATAGTATTTAAATGTGATTCTTTTGGATTTGATTGAAAGCGAGCACAAAGACAAACACTCAACATAATATCTGGTCTACTAGCAGTTAAATACAGTAGAGAACCAATCATGCCTCTATAAAATTTTAAATCTACATTTTTACCTCCTTCATCCTTGTCAAGCTTACATGATGGGCTCATGGGTGTACCAATTGCTTTGGAACCCTCCATTCCAAATCTTTTGAGTAGTTCTCTTGTATATTTGGTTTGGATGATGGAGATCCCTTCCTTTGTTTATTTGATTTGGAGTCCGAGGAAGAAGGTAAGTTCTCCCATCATGCTCATCTCGAACTCCCTCTGCATGAGCTTAGCAAAATCTTGACAAAGAGTTTTATTAGTAGATCTAAAAATAATGTCATCGATATATATTTGAATAACTAAGATATCATCTTGACTTCTTTTAATAAAAAGAGTTGTGTCTACATTTTCTCTTGAAAAATTATTATTGAGCAAAAATTTGCTTAGCCTTTCATACCAAGCCCTAGGTGCTTGTTTCAAACCATATAATGCTTTGTTCAATTTAAAAATATGATTAGGAAAAGCATGATTTTCAAAATCTGAAGGTTGTTCTACATAAACTTCTTCAGCAATATATCTATTTAGAAAAGCACTTTTGACATCCATTTGAAATAACTTAAAATTCATAAAGCAAGTATATGCAAGTAGAAGTCTAGTTACTTCTAATCTAGCAATAGATGCGAAGGTCTCATCAAAGTCAATTCCTTCTTCTTGATTATAACCTTTTGCAACTAATCTTAGTTTATTTCTTATCACATTTTCATGTTCATCCAATTTATTCCTATATATCCATTTTGTGCCAATTATTGAAAAATTTTTAGGTCTTGAAACTAAAGTCCATACATTATTTCTTTCAAATTGATTAAGTTCTTCTTGCATAGTATTTATCTAATTATAATCTTTTTCAGCTTCATCTATAGTTTTAGGTTCAAGATGAGAGACAAAAGCAAAATGATTGAATGCATCTTTAAGTGAAGAGCGAGTTCTTACACCATGTGTAGGATTACCAATGATTAGTTCCTTGGGGTGATTGTGATCATACCTCCATTCTTTGGGTAGATCATTTGTACCTTAAGATTGTTCTTGTTGTTCTTCACCTTCCTCATCCTATTTATCTTCATGTTCTTCATCATCTTAAATGGTTGAGTCTTTTAGAGTGATCTCTTTCATCCCTTCTATAAGAGGATCTGCATCATCAATACCTTCATTCTTCCTTGAAGGAAGATCGTTAGTTTCATCAAAAACAACATGTATTGACTCCTCTACTATTAAGGTTCTTTTGTTGAAAACTCTAAAAGCTTTGCTATAAGAGGAGTAACCAAGAAAAATCACTTCATCAGATTTTGCATCAAATTTTTCTAGTCTTTCTTCACCATTGTTCAAAATAAAATATCGACAACTAAAAATATTAAAATATGCAATGTTTGATTTTCTTTCTTTTCAAAGCTCATAAGGAGTTTTCTTTAAAATTGGTCTAATTAAAGTACGGTTTAGTATGTAACATGTCGTATTAATTGCTTCCATCCAAAAATATCTTGGAAGGTTGCTTTCACATAGCATGGTACAGGCCATTTTTTAAGGATTCTATTTTTTCTTTCTACTACCCCATTTTGTTGGGGTGTCCTAGGTGCTGAAAAGTTGTGGTTAATATCTTTTTTATCATAAAACTTTTCAAAATCTTGATTTTCAAATTCAGTTCCATGATCACTTCGAATATTTTGAATTAAAAAATCTTTTTTATTTGTGACTTTTCGATAAAATTTTGAGAAAACATGAAAAGTTTCATCCTTATGTGCCAAAAAGAAGACCCATGTAAAACAAGAGAAATCATCAATAATTATAAAACCATATCATTTTTCACCTAGACTAGTAATTCTAGTGGGTCCAAATAAATCTATGTGCAATAGTTCTAATGGCCTAGAAGTTGAAACAATATTTTTAAATTTGAATGAGACTCGTATTTGTTTATCCATTTGGCATGCATTATAAACTCTATCCTTTTTAAAATTCAATTTGGGTAAGCGATAACCAATTCTTTTTTAATAAGTTTTGAAAGTGAATGCATGCTAATATGTGCAAGCCTACGATGCCAAAGCTAACTAGTCTTATTAATTTTAACATTCAAGGCTACTAGGCATTGCATGTTTATTTTGGAAAGATCATTCAAATCTACCATATAAATATTATCATGTCTATGCCCAACAAATTTAATGCTTTCATTAATGGGACTAGTTACAATGCAAACTGAAGATTCAAAAATGACTTTGTATCCTTTATCACAAAATTGACTGATGCTTAAAAGATTATATTTTAAACCATCTACTAATAAAATATTTTTAATATACTTGAAGGGAGTGATACCAATGTTACCTATACCGATGATCTTTCCTTTGTCATTGTCTCCAAAGGTGACCATCCCTCCATTTTTAGCATCAAGTGTGATGAATTGAGATTTATCACCAGTCATGTGTCTTGAGCACCCGCTATCAAGATACTATTTTCGATTTGCTCCTTGGGATGCTAGACACACCTACACACAAAAATCAAGTTTTGACTTTAGGTACCCAAGTTTTCTTGGGTCCTTTTTGGTTAGTCATAATGGTTCCTTTTGGAACCCATATTTTTTTTACAGTAGAATTTTTAGATTTTTTAGAAAAATATGAATAGGATTTGTGTCCTGCTTTACCACATTTAAAGCAAGTTATATTTGAAAACTTGTTGTATGATGAGTTTACAAAGATATTTTTCAGAAATTTTTATTCTTTTAAAGGGTTATATCTAAGACCGGCTTTATCATAAATGACTTTTTGATTGTCAAGTATCATGTGAAGTTTATTTGAGCTTAAAGTAAATTTTTCAACCATTGATTTCAACTTGGCAATCTCATTCTTTAAACTCAGATTTTCTTGAGACAGGGTAGATTTTTCATTTGAAATACTCTCAATTTCTTTTAGTAAAGATTGATTCCTTGACTTTAATTCTTTGTTCTTTACCCCTAGCTTCTTTAGTTCATCAATTAGATCATAAAAAGCTTCATGAAGTTCTTCAAAGGTAAAGTCAATAGGAGTTTCAATATTTACCTTATTTTTATGTGCCATAAGGCACAAGTTGGCTTGTTCATTTAACTCTTCTTCTTCGGAGCTTGACTCATCACTTTCGCTCCATATAGCCATCATGGCCTTCTTCTTGTACCTTTTGGGACCCTTCTTCAGTTGTGGGCATTCAGACTTAAAGTGTTCCAGTTTCTTGCATTCATAACAAATAAGAGGTTGGTCTTTATCCTTCTCTTTGTTATGTTCCTCTTTTGTAGGTGGCCTCTTCCTCATTCCCTGTCTTCTTTTCTTTAAAAACTTCTTAAACCTTCTGGTAATGAGGGCCATTTCTTTATCCTGCTTTGCATTTTCTGTATCGTCGAATTCGTCATCAGGTTGAGCAGTAGATTTGAGAGCAATTATCCTCTTCTTTTTGACATCTTCTTCTTGGTGTTGTTTCATGCTCAGCTCATGTGTCATCAGCGATCCTAGAAGCTCCTCCAAAGGTAAGACATTCAGATCTTTGGCTTCTTGGATAGCGGTCACTTTGGCTTTCCAAGTCCTTGGTAAAGACCTAAGAATCTTTCTCAAGAGATCACTATTAGAATAGGACTTACCAAGACTTTTTAAACCATTAATAATATCAGTAAAATGAGTAAATATTTCAGTTATTGACTCATCATGCTCTATTTTAAAAAGTTCATATTTATGCACAAGCATATTGATTTTTGATTCTTTCACTTGATTAGTTTCTTCATGAGTTACTTCTAATCTATCCCAAATTTTCTTAGCTGACATGCATGTTGAAATATGATTGAATTTATTAGCATCTAGAGCATAATACAAAATATTCATGGCTTTAGCATTTAGTTGAGCCATTTTCTTATCAACCTCATCCCATTCTTTTTCGGGTTTGGTTGATTCCACACCATCAATTATTTTAGTGGATGTGTGTGGTCCATTTACTATGATACTCCACATATCATAGTTAAGTGCTTGAATAAAAATTTTTATTTGAGCTTTTCAATAGGTATAGTTTGACCCATTAAAAAGAAGAGGTTGGTTAGTGGACTGCCCCTCGGCTAGAAAAGTGCCAACTTGAGTTGCCATAGATCTTTAGCTCTTTGATAGTTAAATCAAAGTAGGACCAGAGCACCGAGCTCTGATACCACTTGTTGCCCATCTATGCAACCCAAGAGGGGGGGTGAATTGAGTTTTTAAAAATTTAAAATTAACTTTTAACTATAAAGATTATTTATCAATGAGCAGGATAAATATGGAGAGTGAAGCTTATGCAAGGGGTAGAAGTTGGATGCAAGAATGCAAGAGGATAAAGAAATTTAAAAGGAGAGCAAGTAAGCACAATACAAACAAAAAGATTTATAGTGGTTCGGTGCCAACCTTGCACCTACATCCACTCCTCAAGCTCCTACTTGGGAATTCGAATCTACTAAACTGTATTCAACCCGAATACAACATCGGAACCTCTGACTCTAGCTATTCCAAGCTAGAACACTTATTTTCTAGGTACAAGCCAATCCACTACAATCCGATTCAAGGTTCGGATCAACCTTTCCATGTTTTGGAATCTTTCTAAAATAAAAAATAACGACTCAAAAAGAGTATAACAGTTAATTGCACAGAAATACAGATGTAGCTCCTTTAATAAGCGAATAAAGCTTTAAATACACTTTACACAATAAGGGACAAGCTCTTCTGATTTTCCTTAAAGGTGGTTGAAGACTTGAATGAGCTTTTGAGGGGTTGGTGAACTTGAAATAAAAGCTTCTTGAACTTTTTAAGTGGGCTCTTGCTTAGGATTGAAATGAATGCTTGAAGAACCTTTTCAAAACTTTTTTCTTATTGTTGATTCCCTCCTTTAAGTGCCTTTTATAACTTCAAATAATGGTGGAGAGTAATCTGAGCTGAAATGGAGTCGTTAGAGCACATTAAATGGGCATTAAATACAACCAAAATGGGCTGAAAACTAGCCATTGCGGAACTTTCCCATCGCAGGGGTCGACTCATGCTCATGAGTCGACTCATGGGGTCGACTTCTATGGCACAGATAGAAAATAAATATTTTATAATTTTGGCCTACACAGCAGCAGAGGTCGACTCATAGGGTCGACTCATGCTCATGGGTCGACTCATGGGGTCGACTCACAGAGTATGCCAGTCAAGAAATTCAGCGTGCCGTTCAGTCCCTTTTGCCATGAGTCGACTCATGGGGTCGACTCAAATATATAAACATGATTTTTTTTTAAATATATATTCAAAAATACTAAAAATATCTTCAATAGATTACACATCTTCTGTTCTTGCTCTGAGGCTTCCAAATCAGAACTTGATAGAATTACGATTTTGCCCCTGAAATGCAATAAATCTTTTTTCAAGCTAAAATTATTAGTAACCCCCTCAAATACTTTGTAATCATCAAAATCAATTCAAGGAGCAACATCCAGGTATACCACTATCGCAAGCATGATTCGAATGGACTTGAGCATTGCCATAAGAGAGAACGTCTTGTAATAGTCAACACCATAATGCTGATGATACCCCTTGACAACCAGACGGGCTTTATAGGTCTCAACCTTCCCGTTTGTGCCTCTTTTCCTTTTGAACATCCACTTACACCCTATGGATTTTATCCTTTCAAGTAGATCAACCAATGTCCACACATTGTTGATCCTCATGGACTCCATTTCAGATTTCATGGCTTCTAGCCATTTCTCAAAATCGAACCTCTGTATTACATCCATATAGGTGACTGGATCCTCATTGTTCTCATCGATCTCAACAGGATCTCCATCTTGGATCAAGAAACCTAGGTATCTATCCGACTGATGTGGTACTCTACCAGATCATCTTAAGGATGTTTGTATATTAGGCTCCGGGTTTGATCTTATCAAATTCGATTCAGATTCAGTCATTGGTGTCGGTTCTTCTATCTGTCGAATTTCATCAAACTCAACTTTAGAGGCACTTATTCCTTCACTAAGGAACTTCTTTTCCAAAAAGTATGCCTTACTGCTAATAAATACCTTTTGTTCAACAAGGAGGTAAAAGTAATATCCTCTCATTTTCTTAGGGTACTCTATAAAATTACACTTGTCGGACCTAGGTCTGAGCTTGTCGGTTTGTAATCGTTTGACATAAATCGAACACCCCCAGACCTTAAGGTAAGTGAGGTTTGGCCTATGCCCTGATCATATCTCATATGGTGTCTTACTAATTGACTTGCTCAAAATATTATTGAGTACAAAATAGGCTGTCTCAAGTGCATATCCCCAGAAAGAGATTGGCAGACTTGCAAACCCCATCATGGACCGAACTATGTCCAACAAGGTTTGATTCTTCTTTTTTGAGACACCATTATGCCGTGGTGTCCCTAGAGGAGTCCATTGTGAGAAAATCTCATTCTCTTCAAGATATATCAGAAATTCACTGAAAAGATATTCACCCCTTCGGTCAGACCGAAGAGTCTTAATATTTTTTTCAGTTTATTTTTCTACTTCGTTACAAAATCGTTTGAATATTTCAAATGATTTGGACTTGTATTTCATCAAGTAGACATATCCATACCTAGATAGGTCGTCTATGAATGTAATGAAATAGCTATACTCTCTTCTAGTACTAATGTTCATAGGTCCACATACATCACTATGTATTAGACCTAGAATTTTACTAACTCATTCATCTTTTTCAGTAAAAGGTGACTTAGTCATCTTTTCAAGAAGATAAGACTCACAGGTCTACAATGATTCACAATCATTGATATTGAGGATATCCTCTTGTACTAACCTGTTTATCCTGCTCTTGTTAATATGACCAAGCTTGCAATATCAAAGGTAGGTATCTGTGACATTATCTAACTTTGGACGTTTATTTTGAGTGTACATTACACTCACAAGCTATGACAAAATATAGATGTCATTTTTTAATTATCCTCATATTATTGTAACATCATTCATAATGATATCATAATAATTATTCTTTATTGATAAACTATAATCATCTTTGATCAGAAGGCCAACAGAAATTATATTCATCAAGAAAGATGGATAATAGTGACAATCACTCAAAATGATATTATTAGATTTGAAAACAAGTTCGACGACTCCTAAAGCTAGGATTGAAACTTGACTTCCATCTCCCACATTTTGGAATCTCTCGTCGTTCTCAAATTTTCTACTAACTTGAAGTCCTTGCAAGAAATTGCATATGTAAACTGGACTTTCGGTATCCAATACCCAGGTAGTAGTGTCACATATAGAGAAATTATAAGATGTTATCATATAAGCACCTTGACCAGTAACTAATTGCTCATTTCTCTTTAGCCTATTTGGGTCATAGTCTGCTTGATTTGGTTCAGTCCTAAACTTTTTAGCTAGATTGGACTCAAGATCGATGTTCAACTTCTGATACTGGCTATCGAAGTTGAGTCCAATAAGCTCATCACTGTCAAACAGTGAGTGGAGCAACAAATTGCTAGCCATTTCTGAAAAGAAAAAAAAATACAGACCTAATTAGTATATGAATTAAACAAATCTAACGACATAAACTTTAGTCTAAAGGTTCTCCCACTATTTTATACAAATTGATAGCCTCTAACTTTAATTTAAGAAACTACCTTAATTTCTTAGTGGGTATTAAAATCCACACAGATTGCATACAGGACCGAGTATGGCTCGGCCAACCTATATGCATCTATAGGTAGGTTCTCAATCAATTATTTCTCTAAATAATTTTTAATAATTAATTTTACCTCAAATTTTATTTCAGTAGGTGATCGACCTCCACTGAAAGTCCTGGTTAGGTCCAACCATTAATATGAACCTACTCAGTGCTTCTAACTAATGAATAACTAGGCCTGAGTATGGCTTGGCCAATCCAACCATTCATCAGATAGTACAACAGAGTCATCATATGATGAATAATAATTTCATTATTCAGAGAAACACCAGATGGATAGCGTCTGTAACGTCAATCAAAAATGATGGACCCATTACTATTTATCTTAATAGGAGGCTATGATCTAGTTATCACCATAACTAGCTTATTTTATGGACCTAATAATTTAGAAAATTTGGTTAACATAATTTTATAGAATTAAATACATAGATCAATTAATCTCAATCCTCCCACTAACTTCACCAAGTCAGATCATGATGGACTAGAAACAAGCCGATCCAACTAACAAGTCATCAATCCTCCTACTAACTAAGTCATGTCGAGGATAAAGATAAGTCGAACTAGAGGCACTTAAATTAGTCGAATTGATTTTCTAGTAAGCATGGCTCACCCTAATCATTAAGTGATCTGATCAAAACTTGATTCATCATGTTGGCCAGGTAAGTGAGATCGGTGGGATGGATATGCCATTAACTCATCATAGACTCAATCTATGTGAGTAGTTCTCAATTAAAAACTATCGATCAAGACTATCAAACTTATCTTAAACACCAACTGGTTAATTAGTTTCAATTGGATTATGAATTTGGGTTCAACCATTGAGCTCAAGATCAAAGTCCATTTGAGTTTAATCAAAGATATGGACTCGACTAACTACAACTATTGTATTGGCTCTAGAGATATCCTGATTTAATCTAATTTTTCTTCTTAGTCCATTTAATCTTTGATTCTAACCCTAGATCTAACTTAATTTAGAGGACCTGATCAAGCTAACCTATAAATCTATCACCCATATTTTATGCGAATGACATTAGATCTTTAATTCACAATTCTAGATCTAATTTATTTAACTAAATTCTCAATTAATTTTAAGACTGTGGGTAGGAGTTCAGTGTTTAAAAATAATTTTAAATTTTATAAAATATTTTTATAATTAATTTTTATGCATGATTATTTAGATTTGAAATTTGAATCGACTCACCCCTGGATTGAGCTAACTCATCACAATGGGTTGAATGAGTTTCAAGACTTAGTTGACTCATTAATGATGAATTATTAATCATAATTTTTAGTCTGTTATATTGAGTCAGCTCAACAAAAATTGAGCTGACTAACCAGGGTCTTGAGTCGACCCAAATAATACTGAGTCGACTTAACAGGCGAACTACAACAATTGCATTAATTTTAGATCAAAATAATTCTACATAACTAGTAATAAAATCAATCATATATTATTTTCAAATTATTCTGAATATGTTTATGATTTTAGATTTTATTTGCAAAGATTATATGCTAATACTTTTTATACAATGTATCATATACATAATCTTAGGATTTTACAGAAAAGTAAAGTTTTCTTTTCACATTCATCTTCATAGGATATAGTCACAATGGCACCCCAACACATCATAAGAGAATCCAATTGAATAGAAAAAAGAGAGATCTAATCTCTATTACCTCCTATGATCGAACAGCCTGGTGACAAACCCAATCCGATCACTTTATTACTCAGATCATCTAATCTAGATAATTTAAATCTAATCTAAATTATTTCAAATCTGATTATTATATTTTAATCATATCAAAATTAGATAATAATTATCAAAAATAAAAATTACATACTTCAATTTAAAATCAAATTTTATAAAGATCAGCACAAACTAGGACAACCTTTACACTATAAGAGGTAAACTTTACAGTAGGATAACCTTATATCAGTTTGTGCGATCAAATTTATAACTAATTTCAGATCTAAATATTATATATCAGATCTAATCTAAATTAAATTATAGATCTAAATACATATAATATCATGTCATATCGAACTGTGGCTCTGATACTACTATTGGGATGCGCAGGAGTTTTATTCATGCATTTCAAAAATTTTATAGTAGAAAATATTAGATTAAACTATTTAATCTATAAATACAAGTATAAGATCTGATATTAAAATTTTTAAAAATAGATTTATGATATAAATTTATATGCATAAAAATCTGAATTTAAAATAATAAGCATATGAATCAAAAATCAATATTTAGTAATAGATCTAATCTACTACTATTAAAATTTTGAACCCAGTACCTGAGCGTGGATAGTCGAACTCCACAATCAAGAACATAAATCTAAAAATCTTCTCTTATCGTTTGTAGCTGCACAAGTATCCAACCTCTATGGATGGTCCACACGAAGCCCTTAGACCGATCAACCCTTCATGGGAGTGCTAACTCATGCAGTTGGCTTTTGATGGTGGATCTGATTTGATCTCCTTCTTCGATCACTTTGGATCTTTTTGATATCAAAGATGGATCAAAGAAGGATGCTGGATGGTGGAGGAAAGGTAGATGAAGACTCTCTTCTCTTTGATTTTTTCCTCACTCAAAAATCCTAGAGCAGTTCTAGGTCTCTCACCCGAGAGGAGATCGGTCTTCTCCTTTGTTCATGCCAAAGAAGATAAAAGCTCACCCAAACCTTACACCCCAAGAAAGGTATTCGGCACCTCTTTCCCTCTGGTATCTCATGGTGAAAGTCTCAGATTGGTTGGTGTACAAAAATATGAGCTTTTTATGGTTGTTGCACAAATCAGGTTAGATAGAATAAGGACTGGAGTTTGTTATAATTCAAACCATTTTGAATTTTAATTTAACTTTAACTTTTTCTCACTTTTATCTGACTTGAAGAGAGACCTACCAGAGGATTTTAGGCATGGAAAACAAATGGGAGCTCCTCCTTTTTGTCACACAAAATAGGCTCCTTCACAAGGGGCCAATGAGTGGGATGATAGGGATAGGTTTTTGAGTTTAAATTCAAACCTTTTGAATTCAATTTAAAACAAACCTTATCCACTCCAAAGAGGGTGACAAAAAGAGATTTAGCTTTAGATTTTTTCATGCACAAATTGATTTTATGCAATGAGAAAAGGGTGAGGTTTTCTGGGTGGCGCAAGGGAGAGAGTCCTATTTATTTGGGACTCTAGGGTTTAACCAATTAGATTTCTTTCAAACCCAATCTAATTAAATTTAAATAAAATATGATAAACCTAATCTAATTAGACTCTAATAATCTCAATTAAATTTGATCAAATCAATAAATTAATTGAGCCATAGATCCGATCAAATCAGGATCATTTCTTCCTTACTGATTAGATCATCTCATAACCTAATCAAACCTGACTTGATTGAATCCAATTCAATCAGACTTGATCCAGACTTTAATACTCAATCAAATTGAGTTAATTAGTGATCTAATCATTAATTAATCTTTTATTAATGATAGAGTCTCAATCCAGTGGAATCCTTCATCAGAGTCCCAATCCAGTGGGACTCTTCAGCAAAGTCTCCATCCAATGGGACTCTTCACCAGAGTCCCAGTCCAGTGGGACTCTTCAGATCAGCCATTGATCAAAGAAAAACTTTTAATATGTATGTGATCCCATAGATTCAAATCTAAGCCAGTAGCACAGAAACTGATTCCTATACCAATCAGAGTAACTATCTAGCAATGGTTCCCGACGTCTGGATAGGTCGAATGTATGTAAAGCAACACTCAAGAACTATTGCTCTAAGAATTGATTTTGATGATCGCAAACTATTTGAGGGGACTACTAATGAGTTTCTTATTTTTGGAGAATATTTTTATGATGTTTCGATAGTCTAAAAGATTGAATTTGAAAAACTTCATCAAGTGTGTCAAAATTGAAGTTTCTGTAAGTTGAAAAAAATTTTAAAACCTTTTGAGAGTATCAAATTGATTTGAATCCATTTGAGAGCATTTGAAAGTGTTCTCATAAGTTTCGAATCTTAAATGCTTGAAAAATTGGGTTGCAACAATATAGGGCGACCCATCTAGGTCATTCTTTTTATTGAGTAGCCGGCATGCTTTTTTTTGGCTCATGGCACGCAGTGGGATGACCCACTTGGGACGATCCATACGGTGGGACGATCCACCTAGGACGATCCCTGAGATCCTGAGATCAAAACAAAAAATCTAATATTCAGACTGGCCAAATTAGGCATCCCATGGGACTTCCCAATCACAGTGGGATGACCCACCTTGGACGACCCATTCTGGGTGAGTTTGTAATAGCTAGTTTTTAGTCCATTTTTGATATATTTAATGCGCATTAAACACTCTCCAACTGCTCTAAACCGACTTTAAGATATTTTCAAGGGTAAATGGTGACTATAAATGCTCTCTTAAAGTCAAAAATCATAAGATTTTGTAAGTACTCAAGTTCAAATCCAAGAAAAGCTCAATCAGTCCTAAAGAGAGAAAAGAAGTATTTAATCACTTCATCAACCACTCTCCAGCTGCAATCAAGTGTGAAGTTCATTGAGGATGTTCAGTAATAGCTTCTTCCTCTTAGGTATTATATTTCTATTATATTTATTGTGTCTATTTAAGGAGATATTGTGCTGAATTTTTTGTATCCTATTTTTCTTATATTGTATTTAAGTTTTTAAGTTTTGGAGGTTCCAAAACTCGGTTGGATTGATCCAAACCTTGAATCAGATTGTTGAGGGTTGGCTTGTACCTAAAAAATAAGTATTTTTGCTTGGATAGCAAGGGTCGGAGGTGTCCGATGTGGTGTAATCCTTGAAATCTATTTAATGGATTGAATTTCCAAGTAGGAACTTGGAGAGTGGATGTAGGTGCAAGGTTGGCACCGAACCACTATAAATTTTTTATATTTGTTATGCTTGCCTCTCTTTACTTGTTCTTTGTGCCTTGTACTTACAATCTTATCATTTGTGTTTGAATTTATTTTTATTGAAAATCAACCCTCTTCACTGAAATACTTTAGCACATTTTTAGTGCACTAATCTTTAAAATTTTAAAAAGATCCAATTCACCCTCCCTCTTGGGCTCCATATCTGGGCAACAAGTAGTATCAGAGCCCGATGCTCTCATTCTTACTTGATTTAATCATTAAGAGCTAAAGATCTATGGCAGTCCAATTTGGCACATCCCTCGTTGAGGAGCAATTCACAAACTGACCTTCACTTTTTACTGGGTCAAACTATACCTATTGAAAAGCTCGGATGAGAATTTTTATTCAAGTACTTGACTATGACATATAGAGTGTCATAGTAAATGGACCACATACACCCACTAAATTAATTGATGGTGTGTCTCTCCCTAAGTCGGAAGGTGAATGGGATGAACTTGATAAGAAAATGGCTCAGCTCAATGCTAAAGCCATGAATATTTTATATTGTGCTTTGGATGCTAATGAATTTAATCATATTTCTACATGCAACTCAGCTAAAGAGATTTGGAATAGATTAGAAGTCACACACGAAGGCACAAACTAAGTAAAAGAATCTAAGATCAATATGCTTGTGCACAACTATGAACTGTTTAAAATGAAACCTGAAGAATCAATAACTCAAATGTTCACTCATTTCACTGACATCATAAATAGTTTAAAAAATCTTGACAAATGTTATTCTAATAGTGATCTTGTGAGAAAAGTGCTCGAGTCTTTACCAAGATCATGGGAGGCAAAAGTCACTGCAATCCAAGAGGCCAAAAATTTGAATACTCTACCATTGGAGGAGCTGTTTGAATCTCTCATGACTCACGAACTGACCATGAAGTAACACACTAAGGAGCAAGGCTAAAAGAAGTTCAAGAAGAAGAAGGTCATGATGGCTACATGAAGCGACAGTGATGACTCCACCACTGATGAAGAATATCATGAAGAAGCCAATCTGTGCCTTATCGCACATGAAAATAAGTTAACATCTGAAATTCAAAATAAATTTACTTATGATGAATTGTTAGAAGTTTTTCATGAACTTTTGAATGACCTAAAAGAATTAGGAACAAAAAATAAAAATCTAAAATCAAAAAACCATTCATTAGCTAAGAAAAAAGAAGAAGTTGATAAGAAAAATAAAAAATTACAATTAAAGAGTCAGTCTCTAATAAAAGAAAAAGATGAACTTTTTAATCAAAATAAAACTCTTGTAAAAGAAAATCAAAAACTAAAAGAAGAGGTAACCAAGTTAAAACCTATAGTTAACAGATTTATATTAAGTTCAAACAAACTTCAGATGATCATTGACAGTCAAAAAGCTGTATATGATAAAGCTGAACTTGGCTATAACACTCTAAGAAAGCAAAAGTTTTTGAAAAATATTTTTATCAATGCATCTACAAGAAAACTGCCAAATATTACTTATTTTAGATGTAGCAAGGTAGGGCATAAAGCTTATTCATGTTTATCAAATAAATTTAATACTAAAAATATTAAGAAAATATAGATTCCAAAAAGAACCATTGTGACTAACTTCAAAGGACCCAAGTTATCTTGGGTACCTAAGGTTAAAAGTTGATTTCATGTGTGCAGGTGTATCTTGCATCCCAAGTAATAAAATGAAAGTGGTATCTCGATAGTGGATGCTCAAGATACATGACTGGTGATGAATCTCAATTCATCATATTGGAAGCCAAGAATGGAGGGATGGTCATCTTTGGAGATAATGGCAAAGGAAAGATCATCGATATTGGTAACATTGGTATCACTCCCTCCACTTGTATTGAAAATATATTACTTGTAGATGGTCTTAAGCATAATCTTTTAAATATTAGTTAATTATGTGATAAAGACTATAAAGTAGTTTTTGAATCATCTATATGCATTGTAACTAGTCCCACTGATGTTAGCATAAGATTCATTGGACATAGGCATGGCAATGTATACATAATTGATTTGGATGATCTATCCTTATGAAATATGCAATGTCTTGTGGCCATGAATGCTAAAATTAATGAGACTAGTTGGCTTTGGCACCGTAGACTTACACATATTAGTATGCATATATTTTCTAAAATTATTAAAAAAGATTTAACTTTTGGTTTGCTAAAAATTAATTTTGACAAAGATAAAATTTGTCATGCATGTCAATTAGGTAAACAAACAAGAGTTTTCTTTAAATCTAAAAATATTGTTTCAAATTCTAAACCTCTAGAATCCTTACATATAGATTTATTTGGTCCTACAAGGATAACTAGTCTAGAAGAAAAAAGATATGATTTTGTAATCATTGATAATTTTTTATATTTTACTTAGATTTTATTTTTAGCTTCTAAGGATGAAATATTTTTAGCTTTTTCTAAGTTTTGTCAAAAGGTTTCAAATGAAAAAGATTTACCAATTATTTCTATTCGAAGTGACCATGGTACTGAATTTGAAAATAAAAATTTTAAAAAAAATTATGATAAAAAAGGTATAGATCATAACTTTTCGACACCTAGAACACCATAACAAAATAGAATTATTGAAAAAAAAAATAGAACTCTAGAAGAAATGGCCTGTACCATACTATGTGAAAGCAAGCTCCCAAAATACTTTTAGACAGAAGCAATTAACACAGTATATTATATTCTAAACCGTACCTTAATAAGATCAATTTTAAAGAAAACATCTTATGAATTATAGAAGGGTTGAAAACCTAATATAGGCTATTTTTATATTTTTGGTTGCCGGTGTTTTATTTTAAATAATGACAAAGATAGCTTAGGTAAATTTGATGCTAAATCTGATGAAGCTATCTTTCTTGGCTATTCCACTTCTAGCAAACCTTTTAGAGTATTTAATAAAAGAACACTAGTAGTGGAAGAGTCAATTCATATAATTTTTTATGAAACTAATGATCTTCCATCAAGGAAGAGAGAGGATGCTGATGATGCAGGTATCATAGAAGATGGAATGAAAGAACTCACCCTCAATGACTCAAATGAGCAAAATAAAGATCAATTGGATGAAAGCATCAATGATCAGAACATTCAAAAACAACCTCAAGACACAGGTAATCTTCCAAAGGAATAGAGGTATATCCATAATTATCCTAAAAAATTAATAATTGGAGATCCGGCACAAGGAGTAAGAACTAGATCCTCACTTAGAGATGTTTATAATTATGTAGCTTTTGTTTTACATCTAGAACCTAAAATAATAGATGAAGCTAAAAAAGATCATAACTGGATAATTACCATGCAAGAAGAGATAAATCAATTTGAAAGAAACAATGTATGGACATTAGTTGCTAGACCCAAAAATCATCCTATAATAGGAACTAAATGGGTATATAGAAATAAATTAGATGAAGATGAAAATATAATAAGAAATAAAGTAAGATTAGTTGCTAAAGGATATAATCAATAAGAAGGAATTGATTTTGATGAAATATTTGCTCAGAAGCCATAAGAATGCTACTTGCTTTTACTTGCTTTAACTTGCTTTATGAATTTTAAATTATTTCAACTGGATGTTAAGGGTGCATTTCTAAATGGTTATATTGCTAAAGAATTATATGTAGAACAACCTCTTGATTTTGAAAATCATAAATTTTCAGATCATGTATTTAAGTTAAACAAAGCTTTATATGGATTAAAACAGGCTCCTAGGGCATGGTATGAAAGATTAAGTTTTTGTTAGAAAATAATTTTTCAAAAGGAAAAGTTGACACTACTCTTTTTATAAAAAGAAAAGACAAAGACATTCTAATTATACAGATATATATTGATGACATTATATTTGGATCTCCTAATGAAGATTTGTACCAAGAGTTTGTCAAGCTCATGTAGAGGGAGTTCAAGATGAGCATGATGGAAGAACTCAATTTCTTCCTCAGACTCCAGATTAAACAAATGAAGGAAGGGGTTTCTATCATCCAAAGTAAGTATACAAGAGAATTATTAAAAAAATTTAAAATAGAGAGCTCAAAAATTATAAGTACACCTATGACCCCTTCCTGTAAATTAGAAAAAGATGAGCATGATAAAAATATCGATTCAAAGCTCTATAGAGGCATGATAAGCTCTTTATTATATCTAACTGCAAGTAGACTTAATATAATATTCAATGTATGCATGTGTGCCAGATATCAATCAAATCTTAAAGAATCTCACTTAAATGCTGTTAAAAAAAATTTAGATATTTAAAAAGAACACAAAATCTAGGTCTTTGATTTTTAAAACAATCTTCTATGGATTTAATAGGTTATTCAGATGCGACTTTGCTGGATATAAACTAGATAGAAAAAGTACTAATGAAACTTGTCAATTTCTAAGAGTAAACTTAATCTCTTAGTTTAGTAAGAAGCAAAATTCAGTAGCATTGTCTACAGTCAAGGCCGAATACATTGCAGCTGGAAGTTGCTGTACTCAAATTTTATGGATTAAGCAACAACTCATAGATTTTGATATTGAACTTAAAAATATCTCCATAAAATATGATAATACTAGTACCATCAATTTGATCAAAAATTTAATTCAACACTCTAGGTCAAAATATATTGAAATTAGACATCATTTCATAAGAGAACATATTCAAAATAATGACATAACACTTGAATACATAAACACTGAAAATTAATTAGCTGATATTTTTACCAAAGTACTTAATGAAAATAAATTTTATAAAATTAGGAGAGAATTGGGCATCTTAGATCCTTTTGCTTGAATTTCAATCATAATTTCACTTTCAAAGTTTATTTAAAATTTTTTGACTTCATTATCCTAATTTTAGGAGCCATCTATCATTTTTTGAGAATTTTTCAAGTCAATTAAAAATCCATCAATGCTATTCAGATACTTTTTTAAATTTTTTTCATTAAAATATTAAATTAAAAATCTCATCAAAATTTATCTAGACCCCTATGATCATCTCAACTTAATATGATCAATTTCTAATTTTTTATTTTAAATTTTCTCTTATTTTTAATTATTTTTTGAATCATCTGATGCAACCCTAGATGGGGCCTCCCATTTGCGTGGGTAGGCTCTTTTCATGTGAGCCGACCCAAATCCTATTCCATTAAAAGGGCCTCTAGGGCATCTTAAATCCCAAAACCCTTCATCTCCCTCTCATTCTAAATCTAGGAATCTCATTCTATATCTTCCAAAAACCCCAAAATCTCATAAAATCATGGATTACTCTCAAATTTTTTGATCTCATGGCTCTCTCTCTTGATTTCCCCAAATTCTAAACCCTAACCCACAAAATCTATGAGAAACTCTCCAAAATCATCTTCTCCTCTTAGTTTCACTTCAATCCACATCCTTCTACACCCTCTTGACCATTATCCATCCTCTCCTTGGGACATGGCTCCCAAAATAAGGTTGTCGCAGAGAAGAAAGTCGGTTAGATATTTGGAGGCTGAGGAACGGAGGAAGAAGGCAGTACAAGAGCCAACCCAAGCATCTCCATCGGTCACTCCAAGTAAGATTCTCCTATCTTCAAGGAAGGTTTTTTTGGGTAAAAATTTAGACTTCAAATTTTTGAGACATGATGATTTTTTTATTGGAGAAAAATTAATTAAGCAAGGATGAAAATTTTTCTTAAGTTTGTCTAAGCCGGTGTATATTGATTTGGTCAAGAAATTTTACTCAAATTTGGTTTTCTCTGATGGTGTTTTGAGGTCTACTGTGAAGGGAGTCCAACTCATTTTGAATGTACCTAGGCTAGATAGACTCCTTCAGATGCCTTATGAGGGTAGTTGCCTAGATGAGCTATTCAAAAAGAAAAGACTTAGAACTATCCTTGGAAGAGAAGATGTAGAAGGATTTCTGAAAATTAAAGTCAAGGATCTGAGTATGGAAATGAGATTGCTCCACCACATGGTGTCTAAAATTTTCTTCTCCAGAGGAGGAAGATATTATTTGATGACTGGTAGAGATATTTGTCTAATGCACCATGTAGTTTCTGAGACTCCTATGAACCTATCTTTCCTGATGATCGATGCCATGAGGGAGGCCTTGAACAATCCAAAGCTCTCTTGCCATATGGTATGGCTCTCACAGTGATTTTTAGAGAGTCTGGAGTGAGTTTTGAGGGAGAGGTTGTTTGTAGACTGTCATACACCAACACCTACAACAACCACTCCCTTCGGCGTATGGGGTTTGTCAGAGTAGATAGCCGTTGGGCTAAGGGCCGTGCAGCTGCAGTTAAGAAGGAGGATGATGAGAAAGAGGAGCATGCTGAGGGGGAGGGTCCATCTTCTCTTGTGTCTAGGCCAAGTCCAATTGATCACCATGTTTCAGAGTCTGAGGTAGGACCTCAGTTAGAGTACCCCCATTGAGCCATACCGTGCCTACATTTAGCTTGGGGGATGTTGATATGGGACTCCTAGCTGAGAGAGTGACAGGGATCTTATCTGTTTAGCTGCAGTGATTTTAGGATCAGCTTCTTCAGTAGTCTCACCAATTCCAGCACCAGATCCTTCAGTTGGTGTAGCAGCAGCGGCGGTAGTAGTATCGCCAGGCTCCACCGAGTACTTTCTCTGATCCTTCCTCAAATCTTTCTGTAGTGCCACACATATCTTCACTGATGGAGCTCTTGTCTGATCTGAGTACTAGACTGAAGAGTGTGGAGAGCTCCTTACTCAGGTTCAGTGGTAGGATTTTTGATATTGAGAGGGAGATCAGATGGATTTTAGTTTCTCTACCAGAAGGAGCGAGCACTTCGACCACCACTTCACCTCAGTTGGATGATTTAGCTTGAGAGATAGAGAGACTTCACAGCCAGCTTCATTCTTCTCTTGAGCTGATTCAGACAGACATCAAAGACTCCAGAGATTTTGTATCTACTGATCTAGATGGGCTCTGACTTACAGTGAGGGGGATCTTATTCCAGCTTGATGCCATTAGGACTCAGCTTCAGTCTAGGCCCTCTGCATCTAGTGAGCCAGCCTTTGTTCAGCCCATTACTTTCCATCCTCTGACATCTTTCTCTTGGACCAGACCTTTTGGTCGAGGATAAGGTTGATCATGTCTCGCCTATCTTGATCTCATGCTCGATGTCCAGTCTCACTGATTTCATCATTTTGTATTAGATTACTTAGTTATATTTTATAGATTGGATGTATGAGGGCTCTATGCTCATTATGACTTTTGTAACCTCTCTTTTTGGTGTTAATGAATGGGGTTATTATCATTTTATTTGGCTCATTTCTTTTTTTGGATGAATGAATGGATGAATGCCTATTATACTTGAATGAATGCACTATTACATTGATACTGATATGCAATCATGAAAAATCTTACTCCCTTTAGTCTACTTTTTTTTTGATGATGTCAAAAAGGGAGAGAATGGTATCATAATGGAGAAAGTAGTGTATTGCCTATCTGAATTTTTTTTACATGCTCTTTTAAATTTTTTACTCTGATACAGTATTTTGCACTGATACGCCTCTGATACGTCCATTTTTTACCCTGATACATCTATTTTTATCCTCATTTTGATACAATTTAAAAAATTACTCTGATACATCTATTTTTTTTGAGTGTTCTGGTATTTTTGATAATTTTATTTTTGTATGAATGCCAAAATATCTCGATGTATTCATTTTTGATTTTACAAAATACTCCAAATTCTTCTCTTTTAATTCTTGGTTTCATTCTTGCTTTAATATCAAAATAAGAAAAAGAGACAGAAATATTTTTTTCACATTTATTGCTCTGATACTAAAAATAAGGAAGAAAAGAATAAAATTTTTTTATGAACCATCTTTGCTTTAATAAAATTTTTTTTTTACAAATTGAATACTTTTTATATAAGAAAAGGGAAGATCTTTTTCAAAATGGTCAAAATAATTATTTTATCTATTTCATATAAGAAAGGAGAGAATTTTAACTGACTAAGAATAATCTTTAGAAAAACTCTGATACCTTCACAAATGAGCTTCAGCAAAATGAATTGAAACATTAAAATTATTGAAAATATGTATCTTATGATTCTTCATGTTTAATCTTTGGTATATTCCTACAAGTGCTCCACAAACTCAAATTCTTTGAGCTTTATGAACTTATCTTATGAACACTCAAATATTTTATCATCATCAAAAAGGGAGAGATTGTTGCTTCAAAAATTGATTTTGATGATCGCAAACCATTTGAGAATACTACTAATGAGTTTTTTGTCTTTGAAGAATATTTTTGTGATATTTCAGGTAGTCTAAAAGATTGAATTTGAAAAGCTACATCAAGTGTGCCAAAATTAAAGTTTCTGCAAGGTGGAGAAGTATTCGAAGCCTTTTGAGAGTGTCAAATTGATTTGAATCTATTTGAAAGCATTTGAAAATGTTCTGATAAGTTTCAAACCTTAAATGCATGAAATATTGGATTGCAACAATATGGGGCGACCCATATGGGTTATCCCTTTTCATTGAGTAGTCGGCATGTTTCTTTTTGGCTCATGGCATGCAGTGGGACGACCCACTTGGGACGATCCATGCAGTGGGATGACCCACTTGGGACGATCCCTGAGACCCTAAGACCAAAATAGAAAGTCTAATTTTCAGACTGGCCAAATGAGACATCCTAAGAGACTTCCCAATCATAGTGAGACGACCCACCTGGGATGATCCATTTTGGGCGAGTTCGTAATGACTAGTTTTCAACCCATTTTTGATACATTTAATGTGCATTAAACACTCTCCAATGGCTCTAACTGACTCTAAGACATTCTCAAGAGTAAATGGTGACTATAAATGCTCTCTTGAAGTGCGAAATCACAAGATTTTACAAGCACTCAAATTCAAATTCGAGAAAAGCTCAATCAACCCTAAAGAGAGAAAAGAAGCATTTAATCACTTCACCAACCACTCTCCAGCTGCAATCAAGTGTAGAATTCATTGCAGGTGTTCAGCAATAGCTTCTTCTCTTTAGGTATTGTATTTCTATTGTATTTATTATATCTATTTAAGGGGATATTGTGCTAAATTTTCTGTACCCTATTTTTCTTATATTGTATTTGGATTTTTGAGTTTGGGAGTTTCAAAACTTGGTTGGGTTTATCCGAATCTTGAATCGGATTGCTGAGGGTTGGCTTGTATCCAAAAAATAAGTGTTCTTACTTGAATAGCAAGGGTCGGAGATATCCGACGTAGTGTAATCCTTGAAATCCATTTAGTGGATTGAATTTCCAAGTAGAGACTTGGGGAGTGGATGTAGGTGCAAGGTTGGCACCGAACTACTATAAATTTTTTGTGTTTGTTGTGCTTGCCTCTCTTTACTTGTTCTTTGTGCCTTGTACTTACAATCTTATCATTTGTATTTGAATTTATTTTTATTGAAAATCAACCCTCTCCACTCAAATATTTTAGCACATTATTTTAGTGCACTAATCTTTAAAATTTTAAAAAGACCCAATTCACCCCCCTCTTGGACTCCATATCTGAGCAACAAGAACCTACTTGGATATAGTTACCGTATAATTCATCTCTTTGACCCTTGATGCTAGGATGACTTAGAGTTTAAACTGACAACTCTTGACAATACATCCATTATGTGTCTCAACCTAATAAATCTTGTGACTCCTCACAATGACTACCCTGGCCAAGGTCTTACTAAATTAAAATACAAAGCATTCTCTCCAATCTTTTGGAGTGGTCAATTTTATTTTGACTCATACACTGACTTCACAAGTACTTGACTATACCCAAAAATTTTTTGATCTTTAATTAAAAATTCAGATAGTCCGGCACCAAAGCACAGTGAGTTACAAGTCATCATGGTGATCTCAGATCAGAGGGATACTTATATCCATTTTTCTTTGGAGTGACTCTTGATAGCAGAGTACTCTGAAATTGATCACGTTCAGTGAAATATACTCCTATATTTCATCTGCATGCTATACCAATGTCTCCACACTCTTTGGTTAAGAGGACAACCAACCTATATGGTACACAACGACCTACACTTCATATATCTATCGTCCTAGTAATAGCATATCATTCGGTCGCGAACTCATTTAAAGACTAAACAATAAATCTTCCTTTATCAATTTAAAATAGTCCTAAGGACTTTCATCATAACACAGAAGTTCGATATAGAAGATGTACAAACTTATGATGAAAAATTATCAAATAAATATTTTATTAATTAATTCATGTATAATTACATCAATTAGCACAACTGTCAATAGACTGATGATTGACTTTGGGATATATTTTTCAATAGAAACAACAATGCATGGTGGGAGACGCATCTTGCTCCCGTACCTATGCCAATCCCGACCTCTATGGTGTAGTGCTCACCACCTACTTGTAACGAAGATGGAGAAATCAATAAAATAGGAAAGGAGATTATAGAAATAGCTTGATTTTTGAATTATTTTTATTTTTTGATCTATGTTCAAACTTTAAATTTGAATTTTTGACAGGATTTAAATAAAAAAGGAGGAGATAATTGTCAGATCTAGAGAAGGATAACCTTAATTCCTTTACAAGCTCGTTTGCAATGTCTCCAATGTGCTGGACAAAAGCCAGTTTGAGAGCCTCAAGAATAAGATCTAGCCATGTATCCAACCGAAGCTCCTCATTCGCTCTCTCAAGACCAAAGAATTATGGGAGGCACTCGTGGCTGAAGCTAACCATGCACGAGAGTCCTGGCCAATAGGTCATTTGAGAAGACCCCTTAAAAAAGTAACAATAATAAAAATAAAATAGTTTTGCATGTTTATCAGATATGGGCTAGGGCAATGTAGAAGTACCAAGCGACAATGAGCTCTGTCTTTGCTATTGCTCCACCACTCCACCCAAAGGTTGACCTACTCATTCCTCACCTCCGTCTGCACTAAACTCACCCTGGATCTGGGGGTCCGAGGTCACCTCAGTCGTCTGATGCCCCTGATGGCAGCGAGCCTCATCTAATCCATGGGTTTGAGGCCCTCCCATGTGCATGTTACAATAGCGTCGAGGTCACCTATGGATGGATTCGAGGCCTCCACATGGGCAAAAGAATGTCCAACTTTGAAGGCCTCCAATTCTTAAATAAGAGGTTAACCTCATTCTTAAATGAGAGTGAAGGCTCCTATTCTTAAACACGGGTGTCAACTCTATGCCGACCTACTCTTCTGTAGGTGAAGACCCCTACTCTTAAATACGGGTGTCAACTCCATACTGACCTGCTTTTCAGCAGGTGAAGACTCCTGTTCTTAAATATGGACGTCAGCATCAAGCCGAACCTTATTCTTAAACAAGGTTGAAAGCCCTTATTTCTAAACAGGGGTGGATCGAAGCTCTTTCCACAATCAAAGATGCAACCAGACTACTCCATGTTCTTGAACAAAGGGGACAGAGTTGCTCAAGCTCGATTGAATTTTTTTGTCACAATTTCTCCAACATGCCCACGTGCCTCTGGCATCGAGCCTGACCAGTTCGAGAATCCTCCCACGAAAGTGCCAAAGTCCCTCCACACACAAAAAAAAAGAAGAAAAGGAGGGAAAAACTTCTATGATTCTCACGGTAAAAAAGACTCTCTGACTTCCATCAATTATTTTATTCATTTTTTTCTTATAGAACTTGCACCAAAGGTCAAATAAGAAGAAGAAAGAGAGAGACAAAAGGAGGGGGTGGGGCCAAGGGCCTTCAGCTGCCCTGAAATAGGCCCATAAGCAGTACATTCAAGCCACACAAAAATAAAAAAGAAAAAAAAATGAAAAAAAAAAGGGGGAAAGGGCCTCCCCATTTCTCTACTGCCTGAGAAGAGACCTTGGGAGGTAGGGCCCACCACTAGGAGCCGGCAGCACCTCCCCTTTCTCCGGCATGGGCGACGACAGTCGGTGTTGAGGCCTCCCTCTCCGATGATGCCGGCCCCTCTGACCTTGCTAGATTCGGGCTTCTAAGGTCCCCCAGCACGACCGAAGCCATCGGATCCAGGCTCCCAAGGTGCTCCCCTGCATGCGCCCTGCCTCCGACATCGACCTTGCCCAGATCCACCTTCCATGGTGCTCTTGACCTCTTTCGAGCTTGCCACGCGCTTGTCTCATCTCCGTCAGCATGGGGAAACTGACCCGTGAGCAGTTCCAAAGTTGCCACCCATTCCTCCCTTGCACCCACGTGCCTTCGGCCCCGAGTCTGACCAGGTTGGCGGCCACGAGCTCCTTCACACGCAAGCCGAGCTTGCTGGATCCAAGCTTTTGAGGCTCCGAAGCTTCTCGGAGCTTCCTCACGCGCCTTCATGCGCGACCGTGGTCACCAGATCCATGGCCATTAGTTCTTCTCCGCTCGCGCCTTCCTTCTTACTGCACCTAGTTCGTCGGATCCAAGCTCCCCCACTTGCGTATTCCTCCTACTTGCATCGAGCTCACCCCAGATCTGGGGGTCCGAGGTCACTGCTATCACTTCTCTTCCCCGACGGTACCGAGATGCTCACTTATGGGATCCCCTCCGAGTGCTTGCGTATTCCTCCTACTTGCATCGAGCTCACCCCAGATCTGGGGGTTCGAGGTCACTGCTATCACTTCTCTTCCCCGACGGTACCGAGATGCTCACTCATGGGATCCCCTTCGAGCTCCCCAAGAGCTCCTTCAAGTTTCCTTTGTTGGGCTTCAAGACTGCCATTTTTGCACCTTGCTTCTGATAGCACCACCTCATCCAGATATGGACTCTGATATCGCACAAGCGGGAAGGTCAGTTTCTCCAAATCGACAAAGCCCAGGGCCTCCGCACATACGCAAACCTCTGCACAAAACTCAGGCAATGTGGGCCGAGTTGTATGCCAATCCGAGGTGAAATCTATAGATCCGAGCTAAGATCATGCAGATTTGAGGTGAAATCATACAGATCTAAGAAGAAGTCAAATTTGAATAGAAAAAAAATCAAGGCTGACCCGAACCCAAAATAAGACCGATCAGAGCTTGAAATCAGGTTAATCTGAAGCAAAAAAAAAAATTTGAGCCAAAGCTCCAGTTCAAATTAAGACAAATAACGGAGTCAAGCAAAAATCTAAAAGTTCTTGAATAGAGCTCACAACTCTTATGGTAAAAGACTTTCAAACCCTATCTATTATTTTGTATTGTCTTTTTGAACAATAGATCTTCAAGACCTCCAAGAAACTAGCCTCAAAAGGTCATCGAAAGATCAATCTGAGCAAATCAAGAACAAGCTGAGGTGGAGAGTATGCCGAACTGAGGTAAATAAAAAGCTAAGCAAAATCAGAGGACGCTCAAATAGAATCCCTCATGGTAAAAGGCTCTCAAATCCTTCATCTGTTATTTTGTTCTCTTGTTTTTACAGGACCACAGGTCCCTAAGTCAAAATTAAACCAAAGCAAAGGTTGGATCAAGCGAGGGCTAACCTTCAGGACCCCTAAAGCCCATCGATCTTTATCCGGGCCAAACCTCAGTGACTTAGAGGCGAGGCTAACTTACAAGATCCCATCAGAGCCTGAATCGTGCGGGAAATGAAAGGAGATCCTAAGGGATCTCCGGAGGGCTAACTTATAATACTCTCGATCTATAATTTGATGAGCAAATCTCGACAACTTAGAGGTGGGCTAACTTACAAGATCCCATCAGAGTTTGAGTCACACGAAAAGCGGAGGAAGATCCTAAGAGACCTTCAGAGGGCTAACCGATAAGGACCCTCAACCTATGATATGAGCACGAGAAATACATCGCTGCCTACGAGCACACGCTGCCTCTTACGTGAAGACGAGAAGTGTACATGCTACCTCTCGCATAAAAATGAGAAGAGCACACACTATTTACGGACACACGCTGCCTCTTGCGTGAAGACAAGAAGTGCACATGCTGCCCACGGGCACATGCCACCTCTCGCATAAAGATAAGAGGTGCACATGCTGTCTACGGGCATACACTATCTCTCACATGAAGATGATAATTACATGTGCTACTGCTTACAAAATGAGCTGAGCACATACTGCCTCTCGCATTACGAGCAGAGCACAAAATGCTCATGTGAAGAGCAAAGCATAAGAAGCTCATATGAAGAGCAGCACAAGATGCCACTCGTATGAAGAGCAGAGCGAATATGCCACTCTAAGACCTTAGATCAGCCTAAGCTCAAAGACCTTAGATCGGCTCAAAATTCAAGCTTTTCTTTAGTTGCTTCCGTCATCCACATTAAATGAGGAATAGATGTCTTAATGAGATGCGTGAATGGACATTCCTAGATCTGAGGCATCATTTCAACAGTACTCCTTTCATCTGATTCTCAGACTCAGGAGTAGGAGGGTAGTGTTATGGTGGTATTATGATGCCTCGGATTCATATGCGAGACATAGATTTCGAGGCATACTGAGCCATGTGCTTACTGTGAAGAGATATGTCGAGCCATATGCTTGCCATGAAGAGCCATATATATGCTGTGATGAGCTATCTTGATATGAGCTGAGCTATCTTGAGCCTCATTTATGCTGAGTTAAGGTATACTTGGCTATTTCCATATCAAGCTGAGGTATTCTATACTTAGCTATCTTCATGCCATAGCAACCATCCACACCATGCAGAAAAGGCCAAAAACAATAAATACCCCCACATAAGAGATATGAAGGCTAAAATCTCTCCATACTCTCAACTCCTGATTAACAACCTATACAATTAATAGGTAAGACCCTCATGTACCATGAGGTGATACTACTCACCCAACTCAAAAAGGCCAAAAAGTCAGGCACGATCTTCGAAGATATTCAATGAGGATATTCTAACCCTCCACTCAATATATTGCCAGTAATGGCCTCCTCACTCCACAGGAGCAATTAAGAGCTGAATTATCTCGCCTACAATGGCAAGCTCAACGGCCCTGCAATCTCAGGATCTCATAATCTTTTTATAGCTATGTGATCCGCTGTTCAATAGCCTTCTATATAAGCAACCAAAGCTCCGAGGATCAAGATAAGCCAATCAATCCCTCTAGAGAATTCGTTACTGCTCCTATTGTTCTCTGAATCTGCTTGAGCATTGGAGGATCCTCATCAGAGCAAAAACTCAAGTTTGAACTTATTTTGCAGATCACTCCAGCGCCAGTATCCCTACGCGAGGCTTAACCATCTTCTCTCTGACCTCAACCGAATCAAGCAGCAACAGATACCATATCGTATCAAGACTTAGTATTACTGAATTTTACTAGACCATACTGCTTAAAGATATTATATTAAAATATATAGTATCTATATGGATGCAGTGTCGAGAGGGCAAATCTTGCTCACAACATATATAATTCACAACAAAAATAAAAATATTTTTTTTTTTAATTTTTAATGGAAATATTCTTCATATTATATAGTTACATTCATGCGGTGTAGCCTTGAGCTCCCTCAACTGCCGGATGACTCCCCGGTCAGGAAATCGATGCTTCCCATCGACTTGATGTTATCGCCGCTTCAAGCGTGACTGACGGGCAGCCCTCCACTGACCTGTCCGGCCTGCTACATGGTGTTCAACGTCGTGCAATTGCCGGGCAGCGCCACCATGGCATAGATGGTGTAGTTGCCGTCGGAGTACTCCGCCTCCCTTCTATAAAGCCTGAAGCTAAGGTTGCTGTCCCGCACCAAAGGAGTGTAGTTGGAGAACTTATAGGTGATCGCGATGACCACACCAGCGAAGTCGTGTAAGGTGAGGATGGTGTTGGCGTCGATCATGTCGGAGCAGAGGGGTTGATGGCCCAGGTGACGAACCTCGAGGATTCACGGTGCCACGTAGGCAATATCGGTGGTGCCGTTGGAAGGGTGGTAGGTCCAGTGGAGGGTACATTGAGGCGGCCGAGGGAGCTGCAAAGGATGTAAAGCCTGTTGTTTGAGAAGGTGTCATTGTGGCAATTCTGGGCCAAGCAAGGTAGAATGAGAGAAATTATCAGAGAAAGAAGGATGGCTGGCCTCATGAGAGCAGCCATTTGGGTCGTAATTATAAGCCTAAGCCCAGATGTTGCCTCCTTGATTGGATCTTTGGGTTCAAAATAACCGCTTTAGACTCCTGATGTATGAATCCAGGATCAGAGAACGAGGGAAAGGAAGCTGGGGATCGGAAGGTAGATTTTCTCTTACATGGAGTGATAAAAACCAGAGCTTGGAAGCAGTGGAATCCAAGTAAGAAGCAGAGGAGAAGAGGGACCCAAGAGAATCGAGGATGGAAGGGTGGCGATCTCTATGGGGTGGGGATGCAGCACTGGAGGGGGAGGGTGGACTTATATTGGAAAGACAAAGGTGGGGGGCATTGGCGATTGTTGGCTTGTCGACCGTGCAAGCTTCCACTCTCTCTCTCATCTATTGTTATTATCACATGAAAGATACAACCCTCTATCTCATATATTGTTATCACCGCATGAAAGGTACAACCCGAACCCGATATTTGAGCCTTCCCATGTAGAACAGAGGGAGTAGATGAATCGATTCGAATTCTTTTCTCCCTATTGCAGTGTTTATTGTTTTTTTGCCCTTTCTCTATTGTTGATGTGTCTCTCTCTCTAACGTACCTTGTTGAACAGCTTTACCACGGCGTCACAATCGACAGATGTTATAGTCCAACGACATGTGAAAGGAAGGAAACATAAGAGATCCAACAAAAGAGGATTTTTTTTAAAAATATTTCTTTTTAAAAAATTTATTTTCCAATCTACCCTTAGTTGGAACTTATTTCCCAATCTACCCTAGTTCGATTGATTAGGATGCCACATGTTGAAATCATATGTTGGAGATGTGCTTAAGTTTGAAAATTGCATGTCCAAAATGCGATTTTAGGCTGACCTGGCCACCCACGCCAGCTTCAATTTTTAAATGGAACTCGCATCTTGAAGATGCATTTTCATAAGGAAAACACCTCTTCAACATGCGATTTCTGGGAGACCCACCCAGTGCAGGCGCATATGGAACTCGCATGTTAAGGATGCGAGTTTAGTGAACATGCATTTTCACTATGTAAAAGCATGTTAAACATGCGCTTTCATGTGTCTTCATCTTCTCCATTTTTTCCCCCTTGCCGTGGCCATTAACTCTCCCCACCCCCAAGGCAGTTTTCTTTCCTCTTATGATGGCCCCCGCCTCCCTCCATATTGCCTCCTTCCTGTACACCTCTTCCCTCTTGTACCCCTCTTCCATCTAATCCTTTATTACCACTCTGGTGTTATCTTGAATTCTAATCCTCTTCCATTCTAAAATCAATCCACGGCTTCAAAAAGAGGTGGTATGTTGAGAAGAAAGAAAACTCGTGTAGAAAAAGAAAAACAATCGGTATGTAGGTACGAAGAAGATTTATTTTTGAATTATAAATATGGAAAAAAGTTTAGATCTAATTTTTCTCATAGAAAAGTTGTGGGAGGAAGGATAGTAGATCTAGATCAATCTAGTGATTTTCAAATTAGATTTTTATTTGAAATAATAGGTTGGTTATCAATGATTACTTTTAATAAGCCAATCTATCCCACTTTAGTAAAATATTTTTATAGTAATTTTAGTTTTGACAGATCAAGTTGTTCTATTTCGTCTTATGTCAAAGGAAAGAGTATTGAGTTTGACTGTACCATGCTTGATCAAATATTAGGCATTCCATCAGATGGTGATAAATATTTTAATATTAGTTATTGGAGTCATCGAGTTTTAAAATATCTTCCCTCTACTCGAAATGTTTATGAGAATAATGGTTTAGTTGGTACTACTAAACCTAGTGCACGTGCATTGCCTTTGTTGAACCGACTTATTCACCATATTTTCACATTTAATTTTCTATCTCGAAGGGGTCATAGAGATAATGTATCATTCATAGATGTTTATCTCCTGCACATGATGCCTTCGCGTAGCAAGGTTAATTTGCCATATATGATGATGCATTATATGAGTGAATGCTTTCAAAGTATAAAATTCTATTTATCCTATGGATCGAGCTATCATAACTACTATCTTTAAAGCATTTGATGTCCCTATCAGTGATGATGATGAAATTATTAAGCTTAAACTCGCTGACATCTACAATCATTCATCCTTAAGACGTATGGGGTATATTTTTTTTGATGGGGTATGAAGACGTGTAGATGATATGGATGAAAAAGAAAGTGCAAAAGAAGATGAGCCTACTGACAGAGATCAGCCTATGTATCATGTTCAAAGTACACAATCTATCCTTGCCGCTCAATCGGCCAGTCTACACAGTCTGATCAGCAGTCATCCAATCTACGATCATTGTCTGCTCGAATAGATATACTAGAGATATATCTGACGAGATGTCTGGATGAAGGATTTGCATGATTTGATCAGTTCATACAGTACTTTTATCGTTAGTTTCCTCCGTAATCACAGAACCCTCCAGCGGATGCTTAGCCCTCAACTTCCAATTGCAGTATACAATGCTTCGATCCATGATCTTTGATCTTCTTTTTTGTTTCTATTTGAAATTATGATGGATGTATCTTTTGTATTTGTAAGCTAGACATATGTATTGTTTGTATTTGGACTTATTACTTATATATTGTTTATAATTAGAATTATAACTTATGCATCATCTGTATCTTGAATTATGACTTTGATATTTTTCTACGTATGTATTCTTTGTTTTGATAGATCGAGCTGTGATATGAAATTAGTCCAAAATAAATTAAAAATAAAATTAATTAAATTTTATGTGAATATTTAATAAATAAAGAATTGGGCCCTATGCACAAAAGGTTTCAATCCGGTCAACCGACTACTGTGCGGTCGACCATGGTAGAACCAGAGCCGACCCACCCAAGACCCACTTGGATGATCGATAGAAGTATCAGGCCCCGATCGATCGGGCCAATGTGGTCGACCGCAACCAACTCGAGAGCACCGATCGATAGCAGTCAAAATACATCGATCAACCGGTTGTGCCATTCCACATAGATTGATCGAGAGCAGTGCGATCGATCACACTTAAATTAAGAAGAACAATCGTGCCAGATCTAGACCACCTATCGATCGTGTAGAGTTCTCCAGGTCAGCATGCCGTTCCAAATCGATCGATCGGTTTGATGGGCTGGTCGACTGGACTTTCCATATGCCAAATTCGGATTTTAAATGTGGGGTTCTAATTTCGGATTAGTATTCTAAATTTGTGCTTAGGATTTAAGATCTACACCCTTAGAATTTAAGGATTTAGAATTCATATTATCATATTAATAATTAATTTTTATAGTTTTATTAATTTAGTATAATAAAATTTGATGTACAAAATTAATTATCATATTACCATATTAATTTTTGTGGTTTTCTAGTAAAATTTGATGTACGAAAATTAATTTAATATAATAAAATTTTTTCTGATTGTTGTAATGTTATAAATATGTACCTCACCATCCCATACTATCGATGATCGATGAGATGCCTACTCTTTTAATATAGAATCAACTACTGGCCCTAGATCCATATATATGATACGCTGCAAGCATAGATAAAACAATTATTACTATAATTTTTTGGTTAAGTAAATTCAGTTTAATATCCTCAATTAAATGCATTGCAATATAGTGCTACTCTTATAGAAGAAATACTTTTATTACAACTATATTTAATACAACATATCAATGTCTGGCATCTAGGTGCCTATCATAAAGCAATAGTTTTAGTACAATTCAACTCAATGCAACATATGTAATTGCAAGTTTTATTATTCATTTCTCATTCTTGGACACGTCCATCTGTCATGACATGCCTCACCACAGACTCAACATGCAAGTCTATTGTCAGATTCCATCCAATCTTCTGTCGTAACTGTTCTTGCACTGATATAATGATACACATTGTTTATTTGTGATCAATATTTTTGATGTAGATGAAAGAATAATGTCTTACAAGCCAATCGCATACGGGATGTGATAGGATATTTTCTATAATTTATCTTTCAGACTCATATAATTAATATTAATATTTAATAAAATAGATACTTTTGATTTATTATATGCTGCATCTTATTATTTTTAGGGTTATAATCAATCCCATAGGTCTGGATAATGGTTTTAGGGTCGTGATGAGATCATGCCAGTGAGACTTAAAATCTTGATACTCATGACCTAAAATATTTTCAGTTATTGGTTCATTGAGTCAGAGATCAATGATACCGATAAGACTGGCATGTCCTATATATGCTCAGAAATGAGGATGGTTGACTCACAACCACTTGTGTGGTGACACTAATACAAGGATGTGGGTGCTCATTAAAGAATGAGTTCACTGAATAGACCTGTGAGAGAATATCTAATGAAGTCTTATTTATATATCAGCTGATAGTTCTCTAGTGAGAGTTGTGTAAGTGATCTTTTGACCTGAGATCACCGTGGTACCTTGGTATATGAATCCATATTTTGGTTCACTTCCTAACTTGATTCTCTGATCCGTGCATGGGATGTTCTGGATATGGTGAAGTGTGTATAGAGATTGTGAGTGATCAATAAAGGATTAGTCACTCCTAATAAGGGGAGCAAACATCCTATGTGATCTCATAGGTCGATAATTCTGAAAGTCTTTGACCAAAGCAGAATGATAATTAGAAAGAGATTTTTAATGTATCATCAATTAAATCATCACCTTCTAATCGAGATACATATAGATAGTAATTAGATTTGATATATTTTCATGCCTACAGCGCATCTAGAATGTTGTTTGACTGAAGAATTGAATTACACGGTAACTTGCCACTGAAGGATATTTTTATAATTTTTTATCAAAATTTTAAATCTTTTGGGTAGTCATGACACGTTGCTAGACGTCAATCTTGACTTGTGAACTTATCAAAATTAAAAGAGTTTAATTTAAAAATTAATTAAGAAGAATCTTAATTGATTGAAACTCTTGAGCTGACCTAATCTGATCAGATTGGGGTTACGTCAAGAGTCTAGATCCACTGATAGCTAGATTAGGAGCCCAATGGATCACACACTTTAGAATTTGATCTTGATCTAATTTAATTAGGATTTAATATAAATTCAAAAGATTAATTTGAGATGCTAGTACATTGTATTAACCCAAGTTTCTAAATTAGTTTAGTTCAAGTGTTTGAGCTAAACTAGACCAGTTGTCTTTGACCTAATGGGATTGGGTCTAATTTAATTGGGTTCTTATCAAACATAGAATAGTTTCAAGTGTGGAAGGAGTCCTCTGTGCCCACCAGGTCTCACACCAAAATATTAATGCTACACCCTCTTAATTAGCATTGAGATGTGAAGAGTCCTTCTTAATGAAGGCTCTTATCTTATCTTATCTCTTCATTTTCTCATCCAGAACCTTAATGATTTCACACTGATTTAACATGAAAAATTTATGACACATAGAAGAAGAAGAATCCTCTATGTGAAGGATCTCCTACACCAAAATAAGTCATGGTGATTTATTTTACCATATGAGAATGTGGAGCGCCAAAAGTTAGTGCCCCTTGGTCCTTCCTCACGTCCCTTCTTCACCTATTTATATGGGGCATCCCAATGAGCCAAGGGCTGAATTTTGGATGAAAATCAAAGCCAAGTGGTGTGTAAAAGAGAAAAAAAAATTTGAAAAAAATCTGAGAAAAAGGCAAGAAAAAATTGAGAGGCAAAAGTTGTAAGAAGGATGGTGAGAAAATTAGCAAGTATTGTTAGTTTATCCTAGGGTTTGATGTTTCTATATGTTAGAGCTCAAAATCAAATCTTAGGTTGTGAGACTTTTGAAGAGTATCTTCTTAGTGTAATTCTGATCGTAAAATTGAAAGCAACCGAGCTTTAGTGTGATCGTACTTCGATTTTGAAGCCGGTAGTATTCTTGAGAAGACAAGGCTGCGATAGTGCACCAGTTAGAAAGGATCATGGCCAACTTTCATGTGGATCACTGTTAGAGGACTTCTACTTTAGAGTCTTATGAAGATCAGTATCATGCCATATTGCTTTTTGGTGAAAGTATAAAATTCTATCTCTTTGCATGCTTGTTTTTGTTTTGATCAACATCGGTAAGGTAATTCTAGGATTTGGGTTTCGGTTCGATAATTTTAACTGTTAAAGCTATTGATATATTTATTTTTAAAAAATTTAAAAATTAATTTTTGCTGCATGATCGAAACCCAACAGTGGTATTAGAGCCACCCTTGTTAGATTCGATCAAACAAGTGCAAAGTTGTAGTATAGAATTGTTCTTGTTCATATATTGTCAAAAAAATATTGTATCGATTTTTAGCATCGATCTTTAAAATCAAAAATCCTTTTTAACTTTATATGAACCATGGACTTAAATTTTAGTTATTAAATTATAAATTCATGATAATTTGAAATTTATAGTTTTATTGTAGCTTGATGCTTAAATCAATTTATGGTTAAGGGTGTTATGCATGCCTAATTTGATTAGGGTTTGCTTTCTTATATGGATATACTTGACATATGTTAAGTCATTTTATGCACTCTTATATATATTTTGGCATCATTATATAATTGTTATTATGACTTGTAAATGCATGCCGAATTGCATAATATGTATAGTATATTTTATATAGTTGTAGTTAGGATGTGTCGAGACTAGTTCAAAGATCCTCTTAAAAATTATATTAAGTTGTAATGTCGGAGTTCACTTTCAAATCAAATATTGAATTTATTTGATCAATTGATGTCTAGAAAAGTTTGAAAGGTAGTTTTCTAATTAAGTCCGTATGCTGGTCTGACTAACTTTGTTGGTGTCTAAAAAAAGCTACGGAGAGTCTCCCACCTACTGACCTTACCAATTTGATCTTATTGAATTTCGAACTTAGATTGATTAATGATGTAGACACTACAAGGGCTTTCCTACAAACTTGATCAATAGAGTATGTCACGATCTTAGTGAGCTTGTTGTACTATCCACAAGGCTTACTATAGAAATTGATATGATGTTGACTAAGTACATATTGATGCTTACGGCATATTTGAATAGTATTGCTTTGTTGTGCTATCCACAAGAGCAGCATTATTTAAGTATGATCATATGGGATTGAAGTGTTAACTTAACTAGAATACTATAGTTTGTTATGCTATCCACAAGTCTATAAGTGATCTAGAGGTAAGAGAGAAAAATATTGAGAATTATATGAAGTACAATTGGTAAAGAGTTACCTACTTTTGAACTTATGAATGCTTGTTGTGCTATCTACAAGGTGTTTGTGAGGAATAGGAATCTCAATCCCACTAAGAAACATAAGGATGTTTCTCATTTTTTATACTTGAGGGCTATAAAATTCATTAAAATAGTGGGATACACAATTAGATAAAAGTTCTAATCTAGTTGTGAATGTCATCATGAGTTATATACTTATATTATATTCTTGTTATTGTAGATTAACTACACATATGACATCCTCACTATCACTTAGAGACATACTAGATGCAAATAAATTGACTGAATTAAACTACGTGGATTGGTTAAGAAATCTAAGAATTGTTCTCACTAAGAAAAAAGTTTCCTACGTACTGGATACACCTGCACCCGATTCGATCGAAAAAGATGCTTTTGAGGAGAAAAGAGCCATATATAAGATGTGGAAGGATGACAGTGTGACTATCAAATGCATCATGCTTGCCTCGATGAGCAATGAGCTTCAGAGATAGCATGAGGACATGGATGTTTCCTCTATACTCCTTAATCTTAAGAAATTATATGGAGAACAAAATCGAACTACTAGATATGAGATATCTAAACGGTTGTTTCGTGTCCACATGACTAAAGGCATCTCTGTGTAAACACATGTCCTAAAGATGTTTGATTTGATCACTTATCTTGGATAATTGGATTTCACAATGGACGGTGAACTTAGCCAGGATGTGATCTTGCAGTCTCTCCCCTACTCCTCTCAGTTTGTCATAAATTACCATATGAACAAACTGAACATCAACCTGCCTAAGCTGCTGAACATGCTGAAAACAGCAAAGAGTCATTTCAAAGGTAAAAAGGCTCCAGTTCTTCTTGTCGATAAGATCAACAAGAAGAAAGATAAGAAGGGTTCCAAGAAAAAATTGAACTCTAAGGTTGGTATCTCCAAGAAGAAGATGAAGAAGGTCTCCGTCAAAGGTACTTGCTATCATTGTGGCAAGGAACGCATTAGAAGAGGAATTGCAAGGAATACCTTGCAACTGTGAAACAAGTAAATATTGCTAAAAGTTTGTATATGATACAAACTAACTTATCATTAAGTACTTCAATTTTAGATTCTTGGGTATTGGATACTGCCTATGGCTCACACCTTTACAAATTGTTGCAGAGTCTGCAGAAAATAAAAAATCTAAATAAATGTGACTTTGAGCTGTTCGGTGCTAGTGGAGTCCATTCAGGTCGAAACCATGGGAATCAAGATTTTGAAGTTATCTTTGGACAAAATTTTGAAACTAAAGACCTGTTATTATATTTCTAATATCGTTAGAAATATTATTTCTGTATCCTTGTTATTAGAACAAGGCTTTGAAATTAAAGCAAAGAATAATAGTTATTCTATATATTTTTCTAACAAATTTTATGAAAATACTTATATTGATAATGATCTTCTATTCCCATCACTTAATGATAATATACTTCATGTTGATAATATGAAGAAAAGAAAGAGAGAGGATGTGAATGTTACATACCTCTGGCACTGCCGACTAGGTCATATAAATGAGTCAAGAATTAACAAGTTGTACAAAGATAAATTCTTTGATCCTTATGATTTTGAATCATATGAAACTTATGAATCTTGTGTCATAGGTAAAATGACCAAGACTCCATTTACTAGACATAAAAAAGGGACAAATGATATTTTCGACTTTATACATACTGATTTTGTGGTCCAATATCGACTCAAGTCAGAAGTGGATACTCTTACTTCATCACATTTATTGATGATATGTCTAGATTTTGATATGTGTATTTAATAAAATATAAATTCAAAGTCTTTGACAAATTTAAAGAGTATCAAAGAATGGTTGAGAAACAAACTGATAAAAATATTAAAGCTCTTCAATCTGATTGAGGAGGAGAATACTTGACAGTGAGTTCCTCGATTATTTAAAATAAAATGGTATACTCTCTCAGTGAACACCTCCTTACACTACATAATTAAATAAAATTATGGAAAGGATAAATCATACCTTATTAGATATAGTGCAGTCCATGATATGTTTCACGGATCTTTCGATCTCTTTTTGGGGATATGCTCTCAAGGCTGCAGCATATGTTTTAAATAAAGTTTCTTCCAAATCTGTTTCTAGTACTCTATATGAGATATGGAAAAAAAAATGACCCAGTCAAACATCTTAAAATTTGGGGTTGCTCGGCTTATGTGAAAAATGTTAATGGACATAAGCTGAGTGCTAGATCAGAAAGATGCAGATTTGTGGGTTATCCCAAAGAGAGTATAAAATACTACTTCTATCATCATACTCAACAAAAAGTATTTGTTGATAGACATGCCATTTTCTTGGAGAAAGAATTTATCCAAGAATGGGACAGTGGGAGGTCCGTTAAACTTGAGAAAGTTCAAAACCTACAATCCATCCAAGATTCACCAATAGATTCTCAATCAGATGTGTCCATTATTGAGGCACAGCTACTACACACACCTCCTCTCTGAATCAAATAGAGTGTGTAATGTACTACTCAGGTATAGATTTATCACTAAGAATGACGACACATCCCACATCATTGAGAATGATGATTTCACAACCTATTCGAAAGCTGTCATGAGTAGTGACTCTGACAAATGGCTCAATGCCATAAAATCTAAAATGAACTTCATGTATACCAATTAAGTTTGGACTTTGGTTGATGCACCTGAAGGTGTGATCCCAATAGGCTGCAAATGGATCTTCAAAAGGAAGATTGGAGCAGAAGGTCAGGTAGAGACCTATAAAGTCAGGCTGGTGGCAAAAGGTTTCTGACGAAAATAAGGTATTGATTATGAAAAAAAATTTTTGTCGGTAGCTATGCTCAAGTCTATTCAGATTATGCTTGCTATTGCTACATACCATGACTATGAGATCTGACAGATGGATGTCAAGACAGCCTTCCTCAATAGAAATCTTAAGGAAGAAGTCTATATGACTTAACCAGAGGAATTTGTCTCTAATGGAAGAGTAAATCAAGTATGCAAGCTGAATAGATCCATTTATGAATTAAAACAAGCATCGAGGAGTTGGAACATCCATTTTGATGAAACAGTCAAATCGTTTTGCTTTATCAAAAATGTAGATGAACCTTGTGTGTACAAGAAGACTAGTAGGAGTGCTATTATCTTTTGATCTTGTATGTGGATGACATACTGCTCGTTGGGAATGATATCCCGATGTTGCAATCGATCAAGACATGACTATCACAAAAAATTTTCATAAAAAACTTGAGTGAAGCATCCTATATACTTGGTATAAAGTTCTATAGGGATAGATCAAAAAGGATGCTTGGCTTGTCCCAGTCTAGGTACATAGATCTTGTGTTGAAAAAGTTCAATATGGAGAAAAGTAAAAGAGGTTACTTGCATATAGGTCATGGCATACAACTTTCTAAAAAGATGTCTCCTAAGACACCTGAAGAGAGAAATAGAATGAATTCTGTTCCTTATGCTTTGATTGTAGGATCAATAATGTATGCTATGTTATGTACCAGGCCTGGTGTGGCTTATGTCTTGAGCATTTTAAGCAGATTTCAGGCTGATCCTGGAGAGGATCATTGGAAAGCTGTGAAAAATATACTCAAGTACTTGAGAAGGACTAGAGATATTTTTTTCATATATAGTGGATTTGATTTAAAACTGGAAGGTTATGCTGATTCTAGTTTTGAATCTGATTCGGATGATAGTAAATCCATATCTGCATATGTATTCATCCTGTATGGTGGGGCAGTAATTTGGAAAAATTTCAAACAGCAAACTGTTACTGACTCAGTTACTGAGGTTGAGTACATTACTGCTAGTGAGGCTGCTAAGGAGGCCATCTGGATGAAGAAATTCATTTCAGAATTGGGTATGGTTCTAGGGATTAAACAACCAGTGCTCCTTTATTATAATAATACTGGGGCAGTTGCTCAAGTCAAAGAATCGAGGTCTCATCATAAATTCAAGCACATCCTAAGATGGTTCCACCTCATTCGGGAGATAGTCGAAAGATGAGATGTGATCGTGGAGCAAGTTGATACCAAGAACAATATAGCGGACCCGTTCACTAAGGCCTTATCAGTGCAACAGTTTGACCACCACTTTGATAGCATGGGCATCAAATATAGGGGCGATTGGCTTTAGTGCAAGCGGGAGATTGAAAGAATAATGCCCTACAAGCCAATCGCATATGGGATGCAATATGATGTTTTCTATAATTTATCTTCCAAACTCATGTAATTGACATTAATATTTAATAAAATAGATATTTTTGATTCATTATATACTGCATCTTATTATTTTTAAGGTTATAATAAATTCCATAGGTCTGAAAAATTGATTTTAAGATCGTGATGAGATACGCCAGTGAGACCTAAAACTTTAATAGCCATGACCTAAAATATTTTTAGTCATTGATTCATTGAGTCGGAGATCAATGATACTGATAAGACTGGTATGTCCTATGTATGCTCAAAAATGAGAGTGGTTGATCTCACAACCACTTGTGTAGTGATACTAATACAAGAATATGGGTGCTCATTAGAGAATGAGTTCACTAAATAGACCTGCGAGAGAATATCTGATGAAGTTTTATTTATATGTCAGCTGATAGTTCTCTAGTGGGAGTTGTGTAAGTGATCTTTTGACTTGAGATCGCCATGGTATCTTATGTACATGAATCCATATTTTGGTTCACTTCTTAACTTAGTTCTCTGATCCTTGCATGGGGTATCCTAGATGTGGTGAAGTGTGCATAAAGATTGTGAGTGATCAATAAGGGATCAGTCACTCCTAATAAGAGGAGTGAACATCCTATGTGATCTCATAGATCGATGATTCTGAAAGTTTTTGACCAAAACAGGATGATAATTAGAAAGGAGTTTTTAATGTATCATCAACTGAATCATCATCTTCTAATGAAGATACATATAGATAAGTAATTAGATTTGACATGTTTTCATACCCACAGCTCATCTGGGATGTTGTTTGACTGAAAGATAATTACACGATAACTTGCCATTGAATGATATTTTGATAATTTTTCATCAAAATTTCAAATCTTTCAAGTAGTCATGACACATTGCTAGATATTAATCTTGACTTATGAACTCATCAGAATTAAAAGAGTTTAATTCAAAATTTAATTAGGAAGAGTCTTAGTTGATTGGGACTCTTGAGCTGACCTAATCTGATCAGATTAGGGTTACGTCAAAGATCTGGATCTACTGCTGGCTAGATTTGAAACTCAATGGGTCACACACTTTGAGATTTAATCTTGATCTGATTTAATTAAAATTTAATATAAATTTTAAGGATTAATTTGATATGCTAGTACATTGTATTAACCCAAGTTCCTAAATTAGTTCAGCTCAAAGTGTTTAAGCTAAACTAGACCAGTTATCTTTGACCTAATAGGATTGAGTCCAATTTAATTGGGTTCTTATCCAACTTGGATCAGTTTTAAGTGTGAAAGGAGTCTTCTGTGCCCACCAGATCTCACGCCAAAATATTAATGTCGCCCCCCCTTAATTAGCATTAAGATGTGAAGAGTCCTTCTTAATGAAGGCTCTTATCTTATCTTATCTTTTCATTTTCTCATCCAGAACCTTAATGATGTCACACTGATTTAATATGAGAAATTTATAAGGCACAGAAGAGGACTCCTTCTGTGTGAATGCTCTCTTGCACCAAAATAAATCATGGTGATTTATTTCATCGCGTGAGAAGGTGGAGCACCAAAAGTTGGTGCCCCTTGGTCCTTCCTCACATCCCTTCTTCACCTATTTATATGGGGTGTCCCATATGAGCCAGGGGCTAGATTTTGGGTGAAATCAAAGCCAAGTGGCATGTAAAAGAGAAGAAAAATTCTGAAAAAAATCTAAGAAAAAGATAAGAAAAAATTAAGAGGCAAAAGTTGTAAGAAGAGTGGTAAGAGAATTAGCAAGTATTGCTAGTTTGCCCTAAGGTTTGATTTTTTTATGTGTTGGAGCTCAAAATCAAATCCTAGGTTATGAGACTTCTGAAGAGTATCTTCTTTATGTGATTCTGGTGGTAAAATTAAAGGTGACTGAATTTTGGTGTGATCGTACTTCGAGTTCGAAGCCGATAGTATTCTTGAGAAGACAAGGCTACGACAGCACACTGGTTAGGAAGGACCTTGACCAACTTTCGTATGGATCACTATTGGAAGGCTTCTACTTTGGAGTCTCATGGAGATCACCATTGTGTCATATTGCTTTTTGGTAAAAGTATAAAATTTTATCTCTTTGCATGCTTGTTTTTATTTTGATCGACATCGGTAAGGTAATTTTAGGATTTGAGTTTTGGTTCGATAGTTTTAACTATTAAAGCTATTGATATGTTTGTTTTTAAAAATTTTAAAAATTGATTTCTACTATGTGATCAAAATCCAACAGTGAAATGGGATAAAATTGATGAGCATAACTGTGATAGTAATCGTTTAGAGTGTAGCATCATCAACATACCATCAAAAATTAATTGCAACATGAGCATAGGCAGACATGACATGTGAACAAGGCAAATGATAGGATTGCCATTTCTGACATGTACATGTATGCTCTGAAAGTTTTACTATCTACACTGTATATCGTAATAACGTTAAGTATGTATTTGTTAAATATAACCAAATAAGAATTCAATAAATATGAGTAATACTGGTCACATGCATATTGTTGCCTTTATTCATATAAGGGCCACGCAATACTGTCCGGACTTGGAACACACTGCTAGCCCTATCAAATCTATTAACACTATGTGATGTAGCTTAGGATTGAATGGCGATGACACATCTTGTAACAAATGGAGTAAATCTTTCACCTCTTTCTGATGCATCAACTGTTTGAGCACAATGACCATCAAAATATGATACAAGATGGAAGAATGTCAATTTTGCCAATATAGTTACTAGCAGAAAACGAGCATTTTTAAGCACTCTATTGAAACACTCAAACAAATTAGTAGTCATTGTTCCATATCATCAACCACCGTTGAATGCTAAAGTCCATTTATCTAAAGAAATTTCATTTAACCACTGAACCACTTTCGGTTTAAGTTTTTCAATCTTTCTCATATATTTCTCAAACTTTCTGATCTATGTCTGCATGCCAGCTTTCTTAACCATATCCCTTAGCTTTGAATCCCGAAATCATGTATTAAAATTACTTGCTAGATGTTGCAAGCATTATACGTGGAATGCATGTGATGGTTGCTAACCAAAAAATTGATTCTCTACTGCAGATAAAATGCTAGCATGCCTATCTGAAATCAGATAAATATTCTGTTGTATAGTAATAAAAGTTATCATGCAAGCTAAAAACCAACCCCAAGTATCCGCAGACTCCTCATCAACTATAGCAAATGCAAGTGAAAAAATTTGATTATTTCCATCCACAGCTATTACAATCATCATCTTCTCTCAGTACTTTCTATATAAGAATGTAGCATCGATACTAATAACTAATCGACAATATTTGAACCCTTCAATGGAAGATCCAAATGCCTAAAAAACACGATCGAATGGAGCACATGCTGGATGGCCTATAGGAGTGCTAATGAATTTAATCCAAGTAGTAGGATTGAATTCCTCTACAGCATGCAACCACTTCGGTAACAATTCATATGACTTGTCCTAATCACCAAATACCATGGCCATTACTTTTTTCTTGGCCTACCATTACTTTCTATAGCCAAGTGTATAGTTTAATCTATTCTTACATACTGCATCAATGCCAGCAATAAAAATTATAGGTACTTCTTTCACTAGAACCTGTATTTCATTGGCTATAAAATTAGAGTCTAACCCACAAAGCTCCTGAGAAAGCATAGCAGATAAACATGTATGCTGTTGCCCAGCTATGCAACCCAAGAGGAAGGGTGAATTAGATTTTTAAAATTTTAAAGTTAATTTAGAATCACAAGGATTAAGTAATAATAAGCAAGTTATATGTAGTAAGTGATTTAAGCAAAGTGTAGAAATGAGATGCAAAAATGTAAGAAAATAAAGAAATTTAGATAGAGAGCAAGTAAGCACACCACAAATAATCAAGATTTATAGTAGTTCGGTGCCAACCTTATACCTATATCCACTCCCCAAGCTCCTACTTGAAAATTTAAATCCACTAAAACGTATTCAACATGAATACAATGTCGGTACCTCTGACTCTAGCTATCCCAAGCTAGAACACTTATTTTTTGGATCAAACCAACTCAATATAATCCGATTTAAGGTTTGGATCAACCTATCCAAATTTTGGAACCCTTCCAAAATTAAAGATCAAGACAGAAACAGAGTATAAGAGTTAATGACAAAGAAATATAAGTTTAGCTCCTTTAATGAGCAAATAAAATTTTAAGTACACTTTACACAACAAAGAAGAAGCTTTTCTGATTTTTCTCAAAGTTGTTGAAGACTTAAATGAGCTCTTGAGGGGTTGGTGAACTTAAAATGAAAGCTTTTTTTGCTTGAAGAGAGCTTTTTGTTTAGGGCTGAAATGAATGCTTGAATCTCTTGTTTTTTCTCTCCTTTAAGTACTTTTATATCTTCAATAGATGCTAGAGAGAAATCTGGACAGGATTAGAGCCGTTGAAGAGCTTTAAATGAGTATTAAATATGACCAAAATAGACTGAAAACTAGTCGTTACGAAGATTTTCCATCACAGGGGTCGATCCTAGGGTTGTCCCCTGCCCAGGTGGGGTCGACCTCTGTGGCACAGAACAGAAAATGACTGTTCTATATCTTTGGCTTACACAGACAACAGAGGTCGACCCTGGGGTCGACCCCTAACACAGCGGTTGACCTTGGGGTCATCTCCTTTGGATGTGCCAGCCAAAAATAGCGTACCGTTCAGTCCCTTTTGATAGGGGTCGATTCTTTTCTTTAAACTTGATTTTTTTCTCAAAAATACATTCAAAAAATATGAAATTACCTCCAATAGATCATAAATCTTCTGTTCTTGCTCTTGAAGCTTTCAAATCAGAACTTGATAAAATTATGATTTTACCCCTGAAATATAATAAATCTTTTTCCAAGCCAAAATCATTAGCAATCCTCTCAAATATTTTATAATTATCAAAATCAATTCATGGAGCAACAATCTTTCCCTTTTTGATGATGATAAAATACTTGAACAAAAATAAAATATAACATATATAAAGTATTGATTAAGAATTTTAAATTTATGAAGATGCATTATTTAAATATTATAGTCAATTATTTGAATAAAATACATCATGAGTAGTTTGAAGATTAGTTTGAAAATTACTTATAAAATTATTTTCTTTGACACATTTGCTTATTGTCCGATTTTATTTCTCTACTCCCCCTTTTTGACAACATCAATTAAGATCTTAAGGAGTTTTTAAAGAAAAATAAAAAAGACTTCCCCTCACTATAGCAATCATAAAGGACATTTCAATTTGCTCATATAGAAGATATTGCCATTCATAATATTTCATAGCACATATATAAGGTATTTTTCATATCATATAATTAAGACATTTCAATTGATGATATTCATAAAAATTAATCCAAATGACATTCATAGAAGTTAAAACCATATATATATATATATATATATATATGACTGAAGAGTTATCAAATACATAAGAGTCAAGTCAAAATACATAGACCATACAAAAATCATGGATAACAAAAAATACAACAATCCATGAGTCAATCAGCTAACAAATATAAAGGCCATAAGTTAGATCCTAGACATAAAAGACTAACTATGCTAGATCTAATAAATATCATGGCTAGAAGCGTCAGAATCAGAAGAGTCAGAGATATGATGAGGAGTCTCAAGAATAAAGCCACGGGCATGTCCTCGACCACGTCTGCCTCGGCCACAGGTAGAAGTACCGGCATGAGCAGAAGGGTGAGAAGGTCCTGGAGCCTGAGAAGATATGGGTTGTGCTAGGAGAGCAAGTCTGATGGTGTCCAATTATTCCAAAGCTCTTGACATGGACTGCATCAGGATACCAATTTGAGTAGAGACAGCCTCACTGGAGTCCCTGATCTCTCTCCTCAAAAAATCAAAGCCACTCTCCAAAATGCTTCGAAGCTTAGTCACCTCTGCAGACAAGTTGGAGACCTCCATGATGTCCTCTTGCGACTGGAGATGGGCTAAGGCTAATACCTGCCTCTGTAAATCTAAAACTCTGCCTGTCAGTCTCAGAATGCATCCCTTAAGCTCTTCAAGTCATGCGGACTGAATTGTAAGCATCTGAAAGACAGTAGAGACATAAGGGATCATAGTCTGGTCTGGATCAGCCTGAGATGTCGTCATCTGAGTAAAATCTGAGGTGGCAAACTGCTAGGATAAGATAGAGGCAACCTGTTGAAAAATCAACTGAATATGATCATCTGCAAGTCTGATCACTAAAGGATCTACTATGCTTTTTGACTGTGGTATAGAAGTATCCCTCCTCACTGACTCTGAGGGACCAACCTCGTGATCAAACATGAACTGAATATCAGGAGATGCTTTGTGATCACAAGGAGGTGAAGATGGTCTCTCCTCCTCTGCTCTCTTCTCTGCTCTCTTCTCAACACCCTTCGACCAACCACCATCAGTCTTTGAAAAATCTATACGGTACAGTGTGTGGCGGTTGATGGTGTCAGAATGTGATAATCTGGTGACTGTCTCTCCCTCAAAACAGACTTCGAACCTCCTAAAGACTAGGATGAGTGCCATACCATAAGGCAGGTGAGCCTTAGACCTATTTAGAGTCTCTCTCATAGCCTCAATCATCAAAGTAGGAAAATTCAAGGGGGTCTCGGTGATCACATGGTACATGATGCATATATCCCTACCAGATAAGAGGTCATACTTGCCACTCCTAGGGATAAAAAATTTGATCACCATGTGATACAAAAGTCTCATCTCTATTGAAAGTATCCTTGCTTCTAATTTATTTAAATTTTCAGTAAATGCTCTCCCTAAAATAACACTCAGTCCCTCTTCTTTGATTAGAAGCTCCATATGAGTATAACCTTCGCAAGGCAAGTGCAAGATTTGTCCCAAATGTAATGGATCAAGAACAATGTTAACACCTTTCACTAAAGACTTTACTGTTCCATTGTTGTAACTTAAATTTAAATAGAACTCCTGACCAAATCAACATAAGTATTTTCCTTCAATAGACAGTAAAACTCCCATCCTTGACTTTTAATTTTTGATTCAATTGAGAACCCCTCTTTTTCAAAAAATTTAAAATCTATATTCTTCTCAGATTCTACTTTTCGATTGGAGAGTGGTACCTTGCTTGGACTAAATGGGGGCTGTGAAGAAGCTGGGGTAGGACCTGGAACTGGGGTTGGAGCAGGAGAGGACTCGGCTGCCATTCTTTTTCTGTGCACTTCCTCCTCTAACCCATGAGCAAACATTCTTCTTTGTGGTAGCTTCATTTTGGGAGCTATTTCGGACAAGAGAGACTTGCAAACAGCTTAGGAGACCTAATGAGAGGTAGAGTGGAAAGGATTTTAGAGAAAAAATAAAGATTTTCGGGAGATAGACCGCCAGTTTGGAGAAGAGGGTTTTAGTTTCTAAAAAAATGATTTGAAGGGGGAAACCCAATAGGAAGAGGGATTTTAAGAGAATTTTTGCGGTTGAGAGAGTGGAGAGGGAGGAGAATTTTGTTCGATGGGATAAGGAAGATGAAAGGCAAAGGGTCGGCCTGCTTAACTAACGGAGATTTCTTAATAAAACAAAGCGTCCGATGGATTTTAATGAAAATTACAGGTTTATCCTAGGATTGACTCTGGGGCTAAAAAAATTAAAAAAAATGATGAAAAAATTTCAAAAAAATTTAAAATTGAGAGAATGGTGTCTATTTAATAGATTGATCATATGAAGGATAGTTTTGAGCTTTTAAGAATAGAGAAATGAGAATTGAGCTCAAAAATTTGATTCAATAAATTTTTGACAAAAAGAACTTGAAATCAGAAAGATACTTAGGCTAACGGATCAAGAATTTATAGTTCTCTCCTAATTTCACAAAATCTATCTTCACTTAAGGCCTTGATAAAGATGTCAGCCAATTATTTTTCAGTACATACATAATCAAGAATTATATCATTATTTTGGATATGTTCTCTTATGAAATGATGTCTAATTTTAATATATTTTGATCTAGAGTACTGAATTGAATTTTTAGTTAGATTAATAGTACTAGTGTTATCACATCTTATGGGAGTTTCATTGAGTTTGATGCCAAAGTCTTTAAGTTGTTGCTTAATCCATAAAATTTGAGCACAGCAACTTTCGGCTGCAATGTATTCAGCCTCGATCGTAAATATTGCCATCGAATTTTACTTCTTGCTAAACTAAGAGATTAAGTTAACTCTTAGAAATTGACAAGTTCCACTAGTACTTTTTCTATCTAATCTACATCTAACAAAATCAGTATCTGAATTTCTATTAAATCAATTGATGAGTCCTTAGAATATCATAATCCTAGAGTTTATGTACCTTTTAAATATTTAAAAAAAATTTAACTGTATTTAAATGTAATTCTTTTGGATTTGATTGAAAGCGAGTACATAGACAAACACTAAACATAATATCTATCTACTAGCAGTTAAATACAATAAGGAACCAATCATGCCTTTATAAAATTTTGAGTCTACATTTTTACCTCCTTCATCCTTGTCAAGCTTACATGATGGGCTCATGGGGGTACCAATTGCTTTGGAGCCCTCCATTCCAAATCTTTTGAGTAGTTCTCTTGTGTACTTACTTTGGGTGATGGAGATCCCTTCCTTTGTTTGATTGATTTGGAGTCCGAAGAAGAATGTAAGTTCTCCCATCATGCTCATCTCGAACTCTCCCTGCATGAGCTTAGCAAAATCTTGACAAAGAGTTTCATTAGTAGACCCAAATATAATGTCATCAACGTATATTTGTATAACTAAGATATCATCATGATTTTTTTTAATGAAAATGGTTGTATCTATATTTTCTCTTGAAAAATCATTATTAAGCAAAAATTTACTTAACCTTTCATACCAAGCCCTAGGTGCTTGTTTTAAATCATATAATACTTTGTTTAATTTGAAAATATGATTAGAAAATGCATGATTTTCAAAATTGAGGAGTTATTTTACATATACTTCTTCAGCAATATAATCATTTAGAAAAATACTTTTGACATTCATTTAGAATTACTTAAAATTCATAAAGCATGCATATGCAAGTAAAAGCCTAATTGCTTTTAATCTAGCAATAGGTGCAAAAGTCTCATCAAAATCAATTCTCTCTTCTTGATTATAACCCTTTACAACCAATCTTGCTTTATTCCTAATTATATTTTCATGTTCATCCAATTTATTCCTATATATCCATTTTGTGCCAATTACTGGATAATTTTTAGATCTTGATACTAAAGTTCATACATTATTTCTTTCGAATTGATTAAGTTCTTCTTGCATTGTATTTATCTAATTATAATCTTTTTCAGCTTTATCTATGGTTTTAGGTTCAAAATGAGAAATAAATGTAAAATGATTATATGCATCTCTAAGTGAAGAACGAGTTCTTACTCCATATGTAGGATCACCAATGATTAATTCTTTGAGATAATTGTGATCATACTTCCATTCTTTGGGTAGAACATTTACACCTTGAGGTCATTCTTGTTGTTCTTCACCTTCATCCTCTTATTTGTTTTCATGTTCTTCTTCATTTTGAATTATTGAGTCTTTTAGGGTGAGCTCCTTCATCCCTTCTATAAGAGGATCTGCATCATCAATACCTTCATTCTTCCTTGAAAGAAGATCATTAGTCTCATCAAAAATAACATGTATTGACTCTTCTACCACTAAAGTTCTTTTGTTGAAAACTCTAAAAGCTTTGCTAGAAGAGGAGTAACTAAGAAAAATAGCTTCATCAGATTTTGTATCAAATTTTTCTAATCTCTCTTTACCATTGTTCAAAATAAAACATCGGCAACCAAAAATATGAAAAAATATAATGTTTGGTTTTCTTCCTTTTCAAAGCTCATAAGATGTTTTCTTTAGAATTAGTCTAATTAAAGTACGATTTAAAATATAACATACCTTGTTAATTACTTCCGTCCAAAAGTATCTTGGGAGATTGCTTTCACATAGCATGGTACGGGCCATTTCTTCAAGGGTTCTATTTTTTCTTTCTACCACCCCATTTTGTTGGGGTATCCTAGGTACTAAAAAGTTGTGGTCAATGTCTTTTTCATCATAAAACTTTTCAAAATCTTGATTTTTAATTTCGGTTTCATGATCACTTCGAATATTTTGAATTAAAAAATCTTTTTCACTAGTAACTTTTTGATAAAATTTTAAGAACACATGAAAGTTTCATCCTTATGTGTCAAAAAAAAAATCCATGTAAAATGAGAGAAATCATCAAAATTATAAAGCCATATCATTTTCCATCTAAACTAGTAGTTCTAGTGGGTCCAAATAAATTCATGTGCAATAATTCTAATGGCCTAGAAGTTGAAACAATATTTTTAGATTTGAATGAGACTTTTGTTTGTTTATCTAGTTGGCATGCATCACAAATTCTATCCTTTTCAAAATTTAATTTAGATAAACCGATAACCAATTTCCTTTTAATAAGTTTTGAAAGTGAATGCATGCTAATATGTGCAAGCCTACGGTGCCAAAGCCAACTAGTCTCATTAATTTTGGCATTCAAGGTTACTAGGCATTACCATGTCTTGTATGTTTATCTTGAAAAATCATTCAAATCTACCATATAAACATTACCATGTCTATGCCTAACAAATTTAATACCTTCATCAATGGGACTAGTTACTATGTATAATAAAAATTCAAAAATAACTTTGTACTCTTTGTTACAAAATTAACTAATGCTTAATAGATTATATTTCAAACCATCTATTAATAAAATATTTTCAATATACTTGAAGGGAATGATACCAATGTTACCTATACTGATGATCTTTCCTTTGCTATTGTCTCTAAAGGTGACCATCCCTCCATCTTTTGCATCAAGTGTGATGAATTGAAATTCATCACCGGTCATGTATCTTAAGCACCCGCTATCAAGATATCATTTTCGATTTGTTCTTTGGGATGCAAGATACACCTACATACAAAAATCAAGTTTTGACTTTAAGTATCCAAGTTTTCTTGGATCCTTTTTGGTTAGTCACAATGGTTCCTTTTGGAACCCATATTTTCTTCACATTAGAATTTTCAGATTTGTTAGAGAAACATGTATAGGATTTGTGTCTTACGTTACCACATTTAAAACAAGTAATATTTGAAAACTTGTTGCTTGATAAGTTCACAAAGATATTTTTCAAAATTTTTTGTTTCTTTAAAGGGTTGTAGCCAAGACCGACTTTATCATAAACGGTCTTTTGATTATCAAGTATCATTTGAAGTTTATTTATACTTTGAGTGAACTTTTCTACCATAGGTTTTAACTTAGCAATTTCATTTTTCAAGTTCAGATTTTCTTGTGTTAAGATCAATTTTTTATTTATAATAATCTCATTTTCTTTTAGTAAAGATTGATTTTTTGATTTCAATTCTTTATTCTTTACCTCTAATTTCTTTTAATCATCAACTAGATCATAAAATACTTCTTGAAGTTCTTCAAAAGTAAAGTCATTAGGAGTTTCAGTGTTTACCTTATTTTCATGTGCCATAAGGCACAAGTTGGCTTGTTCATATGAATCTTCTTCTTCGAAGCTTGACTCATCACTATCACTCCATGTAGCCACCATAGCCTTTTTTTTGTACTTCTTGGGGCCCTTCTTAAGTTATGGACATTCGGACCTAAAGTGCCCCGGCTTCTTACATTCATAACAAATAAAGGACTGCTCCTTATCCTTCTTCTTGCTATGCTCTCCTTTTGTAGGTGGCCTCTTCCTCATCTTTTATTTTCTTTTCTTCAAAAATCTTTTAAACTTTCTAGTGATAAGGGCTATTTCTTCATCTTGCTCTTCATTTTTTATTTCATCGGATTCCTCATCGAGTTAAGCAATAGATTTGAGGGCGATTGTCCTCTTCTTCTTGACATCTTCTTCTTGATGTTGTTTCATGCTTAGCTCGTGTGTCATTAGCGATCCTAGAAGCTCCTCCAAGGGTAAAACATTCAGATCTTTGACTTCTTGGATTGTGGTCACTTTGGCCTCCTAAGTCCTTGATAAAGACCTAAGAATCTTTCTCACAAAATCGCTATTAGAATAAGACTAAGACTTTTTAGATCATTAATAATATTCATAAAATGAGTAAATATTTCAGTTATTGATTCATCATACTCCATTTTAAAGAGTTCATATTATGCACAAGCATGTTAATTTTTGATTCCTTAACTTGATTAGTGCCTTCATGTGTTACTTCTAACATATCTCATATTTTCTTAACCGACATGCATATTGAAATACGATTAAATTTATTAGCATCTAAAGTACAATATAAAATATTTATGGCTTTAGCATTGAGTTGAGCCATTTTTTTGTCAACCTCATCTCATTCTCTTTCGGATTTGGTTGATTCTACACCATCAATTATCTTAGTGGGTGTTTGTGGTCCATTAACTATGATACTCTACATATCATAGTCAAGTGCTTGAATAAAAATTTTCATTCAAACTTTTCAATAGGTATGGTTTGACCCATTAAAAAGTGGATGTTGGTTTGTAGACTGCCCCTCGGCTAGTGAAGCACCAACTTGAGTTACCATAGATCTTTAGCTCTTTGATGGTTAAATCAAAATAGGACTAGAGCACCAAGCTCTGATACCACTTGTTGCCCAGCTATGCAACCCAAGAGGGAGGGTGAATTGGGTTTTTAAAATTTTAAAGTTAATTTAGAACCACAAGGATTAAGTAATAATAAGTAAGTTATATGTAGTAAGTGATTTAAGCAAAGTGTAGAAATGAGATGCAAGAATGTAAGAAAATAAAAAAATTTAGATAGAGAGCAAGTAAGCACACCACAAACAATCAAGGTTTATAGTGGTTCGGTACCAATCTTGCACATACATCCACTCTCCAAGCTCGTACTTGAGAATTTAAATATACTAAAACATATTCAACAAGAATATAACATCGGTACCTCCGACTCTAGCTATCCCAAGCTAGAACACTTATTTTTCGAGTACAAGCCAATCCAATACAATCCGATTCAAGTTCGGATCAACCTATCCAAGTTTTGAAACCCTTCCAAAACTAAAGATCAAGACAGAAACAGAGTATAAGAGTTAATCACAAAGAAATACAAGTTTAGCTCCTTTAATGAGCAAATAAAACTTTAAGTACACTTTACATAATAAAGAAGAAGCTTTTCTGATTTTTTTCAAAGTTGTTGAAGACTTGAATGGGCTCTTAAGGGGTTGGTAAACTTAAAATAAAAGCTTCTTTTACTTGAAGAGGATTTTTTGCTTAGGGTTGAAATGAATGCTTGAATCTCTCATGTTTTTCCCTCCTTTAAGTGGCTTTATATCTTCAATAAATGCTAGAGAGAAATCTGAACAGGATTAAAGCCGTTGGAGAGCTTTAAATGAGCATCAAATATGATCAAAATGGACTGAAAACTAGTCGTTATGGAGATTTTTCATCACAGGGGTTGACCCTAGGATCGTCCCCTGCACAAGAGTCGACCTTAGGGGTCGACCTCTGTAGCGCAGAACAGAAAATGACTATTCTGTATCTTTAGCTTGCACAGACAATAGAGGTCGACCTCCTGTGCTCCTAGGATCATCCTCTTTGGATGTGCCATCCAAAAATAGCGTGCCGTTCAGCCCCTTTTGACAGGGATCGACCTAGGGGTCGATCATTTTCTTTAAACTTGATTTTTTCTCAAAATAAATATCCAAAAAATATGAAATTATCTCTAATAGATCACAAATCTTCTGTTCTTGCTCTTGAGGTTTTCGAATCAGAATTTGGTAAAATTATGATTTTGTCCCTGAAATACAATAAATCTTTTTTCAAGCCAAAATCATTAGTAATCCCTTCAAATATTTTGTAATCATTAAAATCAATTCATGGAGCAATATATGCAGACTAGCATATCATGTGATTTCAAAATTATCATGCCGCTTAATTGCTTGAAGTATCCATTGACATCCTGACTCCCTGTTCTCACATTTAATAACCCAAAGTTCTAGCTGCGACTTAACAATCGTGAATTCATGATGTGTATCAATTGAATATTATTTTACCACAGTTTATAATTCTATTTTATTCATAAAACAGAGCCCCTTGCATAACTCTTCACCTCTTTTCCATATATTACACTATGGTTGCAAAGCAGAACACACTGTTACATTAGCAGCAACCCAATCAAACTAACTAATTGTTCCGAAAGGAGGTTCAAACATAGAAAAATTTGGAACTCCTATTTCATGTGATCTTCCAATATCATATGGACTTCTGGGATGTGCCAGTTGGCTGAGCATCCTCTTCCATTTCATCTTTGCTTGGCAAATCATCTTCTTGAAAAAGTCGATTATCCGCATAAATTGTATCATCAATAATTGTATATAGTAATTCTTGTCTAATGATATTTTGTATCACATCACCGTCTACTATACCAACCTACTCCTTGGTATGTCTAGAACCTGCTGGGACATTATCTATAATGTACGGACTAGAGCAAACAATCTGCTCCTTGATCTGCATTGTCACTCCGAAATCTCGATCACCTATTCCAAAACTATCCTGATCACAAATATCTCTGGCATCTTCTATCGGTTGCATGTTTATGTATAGCTTTGCACTGGATAAACATGGATGGGAACTTATTGTCGAAAAGATTATCTTCAAATCATCGTTATTGATAATCGGAATAGCTTCATACTTGATCAGCGATGGTTGCATGATTCGTGGATATCTATATATTATTAATATTTTATGTTGTCTTCTATCAATATGAAAGATTTTGCAAAATTTATCCTCCAACTTCTCATATTTCATTCCAAATTTAATTCTAATGGTATTTTGAGGTCACTCAATGTACTCAATTCCATACGTTCCGTTAACTATTGAGCCATTAATGTAACAAAAGGTTGTGATAGTTTCCACCATGTTTCACTGTATATACAATAAAAAGGATAAATTTAGCAATGCTATCAAAAAAAAACACAAATAAACTTGCATCAACTTACATGTATATATACATACATACATATGAATTTAGTTGGAATATATCCGATAATAATCTAAATGTGATTATGAGCATTGTATTGATTTATGCAAGAAATTAAATAAATATATTAAGCATGTTTCTAAATTAACATAACACCAAAGAAAAAATCATTAGAAATTTTAAAATTTTATTTTAATACTTTAAGCATTAAAAGATAAATAAAATATTTAATAAATTTATCAAGTAGAGGAGATGGGTCGGAGAGCACTGGAAGAGGAGGGCCAGTCAAAGTGGGGGGACACTATTCGAGAGGAGGAGGGGGCCATGGTGGTTGGTCTTTTTGGTGGGAGGGTGTGGATGGTAGGACAAGAGGGAGAGGAATGGGGCCAATCAAGGAGGGGGAGCAAGCCGATCAAGGAGGGGAAGCAAGAGGGAGAGGAATGGAGCCAGTCGAGGAGGGGGAGCAGGCCGATCGGAGAGTAATGGGAGGGCCAGGGCAAGAGGGAGAGGATCCCGCTCGATCGGCAAGGGTGAGCAGCCTGATTAGGGAGAGGCGGAGCCCAAGCCGATCATTGGAGTAGGCCGGTCGGGGAGGGGGAGGGGGAGTAGGAAGGGCGAACGCCGATCATAGAAAGGGGATGGACGTCGATCGAGGGGGCAGACGTCGGTCGAGGGGGCGGCCGCTGGTCGCTTCAAGGTGGGATCAAAAAATGTCAGGTGGGAGGAGGTCGATCGTAGGGGGGACCACGAAAGGTGCCTATCGGGTGGGGTGATGCAGATCACAGAGGACCACGAGAAGGTTTGAAGAATCGAGGACGTAAATTACATATGGGGCATACAATTTCGTGTTTGAAATCGCATGTCAGACATGTGATTTCGATTTAAATTCAAACAGCTCTTAGCTGACATGGATGGCCACGTCAGCATGAAATTGCATGTTGGACATGCGATTTCAAATATAAACCGCATTTCCAACATGCGATTTCAACATGTGCCATCCTAGTCAACCAAACTAGGATAGATTGGAAAATAAGTTCGACCTAAGGGTAGATTGAAAAATAATTTTTTTAAAAAATATTTAATAAAAATTCCAACAAAAGATGAAACAAGATAAAAGTATTTTTTTTGGTAAAACAAAATAAAAGTATTAGCAGATAAAAGTATAACTATCCTTTTTTCTATTCTCCTTTCACATTGGTCAAATGCGTCCTTTTTTTTCTTCACTTTCTTGGCCTGATTGCCAGCATGTTGTTAGGTCTTGTTTTCAAAAATAATTTTTTTTCTATTCATTTACTAGTTTTTAAAAAATAAATATATTTTATAAAATCAATTATTCTTAAAACAAATTTGATAAAGATGGACAAAAACAATACTATAAGTAATAAGGATAGTGGAGATGGCAATAGTGACAAGGCTAACAGCAATATTGTGAAGGTGTATAATGATAGTGATGGTAGGGCTAACAAAATATGATTTGATCTATTAGTCTGGTTTATATTCATGTATAATAAGCAAGTTTGGATTTAAGCTAAATATATTCGGATCAACTTATTTAATCTATTTAATAATCAATTTGGATTTAGGTTACAACCTGTTGATCTATTTAACCTATTTAATAATTAGATTGGATTGGGTAAAACAAGTTGTATATTTACTAAACAGATTAATAAGTTAAGAAATTATACATATTAATATATTAAGCAGGTTACCTATTTATTAAACAAAGTAAGCAAATTGGGTTTAGTCCCTTGCTTATTAAACATGTCAAATTCAGGTTTGAAATCCTTATCTATTTAATAAATATATTAGGATCAAATTTAAAATTTTCTAATCTAACCTACATCTGATCTAACCTATATATAACCCAACTTGACCCAATTATCGTATCTATGCAGTGAAAGTGACAACAATGATGATAGTATTGATAATGAAAATGATAATGATGAGACACTAACGATATAACTAAAGAGACAACAATAATAATAATAGTTCGGAAAAAAAAAAGTGCTAATAGATGGTATTAATTATGGTGATAATGGAGGCACCGGCAATTAATATAACAAAAATAACTACCACAGGATGGTGGCATGGCGACAATCGAAGTGATAGTGAGGGTGACAACCGTGATAGAGTTGTTGTTGGCACTAGTAATAAAAAATAATAAATTTTTATTTTTAAAATATTAAAAATAAAAAATTATTGTATTTATTTTTAAAAATAAAAAGTAAAAAATAATCAAATATTTTTATATAAATTTTTATGATTTATAAAAATTATAAATCATAAAAATTTGTGAAATTTGTAACGTGTTCTACAGATTCATCATTAGTTTTACATAATGATAGACCAGAAATGCAAATGTTAGTTGCGGAACCGATCAAATATTGTGAGAACACATTATAACTATGAACGTAGGAGAAAAGCTAGGCTTGTTTCACACAATTTTGGATAGCATGCCATGAATGGATCAGGAGATTTTAGAGTTGGCAACCTCCAAAAGAAATGCTTCCTTAGCAGGCCTTCCATAGCTTTAAAGCGAGAGCTCACTGAGAGCTAGCTAGCTTCTGCTATATTATAATATGTTATCCTGGTGGCTACCCGGCCGACCCTATCTCTCTCCACCAGCCACTCCTAACCACACGTCAAAAGCACAAACAGGGATATATATACTACCATCCTGAAACGTAAGTACTGCTAGAAGATGAAACACATGGTAGGAAATGCCAACGTACCTAGCATTGCTCCACCATATCGGACACCAAACTGTTGTTCGGATACCGTATCCAAGGTATAAGTTCCCTGTCCACTAGCGGTTTTGTAGCCAATGCGTTAGGCAGATCTTATAAGAAATCAAAGAAGGCTGTGGATAAGATTAGCTTGATAAAGACATGAGAAGCCCAGACAAAAACTGTATAAAAATCAAAAGAATTTAACAAGAGAAATCATGTGCCCATACTAAAAAAAGGCGTGTAATCTGCATAGCAACCAGTGGATGTAGTGTACCAGAAGCAAAGATCTACTTCTTCTCTCTACAAAAAAAAAAAAAAGACTTTCTGCTCTACAAATCCATCTCTCTCTCTCTCTCTCATTCACTATTCCCCTCAGCTGCTCCTCCTTGCTCTTCTGTTGTTTTCTGTCAGGTTCTGAGCTCTCCGTACCTGCAACGGCTGCCATCTCCTACCCACCTGCATGTAAGGCCACACCTCTGTGTCTCTCTCTCCTCCTCTTCTCCTTCTGCTACTACTAATCTCGAGACCTTTTTTCTGTGGACTTATTGTAATGCAGGAGGGGAAAGGAGAGGAGAGGAGGACAAATTATCTCAGGAGCCGAGGGCTGTGCCTAGTCCCAGTGTCATGCACGGAACACGTGGCAAACAGCAACGGCGCTGATCTGCAGTCCCCAGCCATGGGATGCTCCAACTCTTCCTCTTCCTGTTCCTCTACCAGGCGTTAGGCCACTCTCGCTTTTCTCCCAAGCGTTTCTCCTTGGGTTCAGCGGCTGTTTCTTGTGTTCATGTCTTTCCTTTTCTGTGTTACCCATTTGGTTTCAACCCCCGGCCTTGGGATGCTGCTTCCTTTTTTTTTTGTGTCAGGGAACAGGTACAGAAGAAAAGAAAGTTCATCCACGAGGAAAGAGACAACAAAAAGAAGGAAAGAAAGCTTAAGAGGAGAATAGAACGGAATACGGAGGGCTGATGGCCAAAACTTCGAAGAAAAAATAGACAAGGTACAGTACCATCCCTGAACAATATATATATATATATATTATGATTCTGCTGTAAAGGACATGTTGGTACTCAGAAGAAGCGATGCATTACTGTTTTTGTGGGGTTTGCTCCATCGTCAGTGCATATACTTTAATGCACGCTTTGGAATTAAATGGATTTTGATTACAATAAGTACACGCATTATTGGCTCCCCTCTCTCCCCTCTCCTTTTGATCAAAGTTATAAAATAAGGCTGCTTGAGTTTATCAGCTCCTAGGGCTTGACTCTTGATTAATAGGTAAAGACACCGCACCATGTTTAATTGCATAACTTGTTAACACTTGGGCCCCACCCTGCCCCTATAAAAATCCTTGAATGGAAACTCGTGGGGTCAAGTGTAATCCTAGTCTTATATTGTCGTGACCCGGCCATCTGAGCTCCGGACCAAGTCCAAAACATCAAAAGCTCAATAAAAAATAAAAAATAAAAAAAAAATTTATTCTTCCGATCGGCTCCTAATCAGAATCGGAAAGCTCATCGGGGAGGAGTCAAACTCTTCCCCTCCGACTCTATTTAAGGGGAGACCCTTCTACCTTCCTCCCACCAAGAATCCTGAAGCCAAACGGCGGAGATCGTCGAAAAACCATCACGGAAGACCGACTCTGTGCCCTTCCAATTTTCTCACCGAAAAGCCTCGCCGACATCGAAGGTGAGCCTCCTCCCCTTCCTCTCTTCTCCTCCTTTTTTCCCGTACTGGTGTGCACGCTTGCCGACGATCGGAGTTACCGGATTTCTTTGAGAAAGGAATTTCGGTTTTGTTTGGATTTGAGCACTGGTGGTCGCCGCCGGCCACCAAATTCCTCCTGCCGATGGCCACCCCCATGCCGGCTGCGCCGTCGGTTGGCCAGCCAACGAAGGGATTTGAGATCCCCTGTTTTGGCCCAAGGCAAGACACGGGAAGAAGAAGGAAGAAAAAAAAAGAAAAAAAATAAAAAAAAAATATAGACTCTCTCTCTTCTCTCTCTCCCTCTTTTCTTCTCTCTAAAATTTTTCTTTCTCTCTCTAATCTCTCTCTACTTTTTCTCTCTAGATTATTTCTCTCCTAAGATTTCTAGAATTTTGAGAAGAATGATGATGAATTGAAATTGATCCTAATAATGAATTTTAATATGTGATCGTCGGACGGTAAACCGACACCCACTTTGATCAGATCAGATAATTTTAGATTTTATTTCTCATGATTTTATTGAATTATCCACATGATAATTTCAGCATGATTTGATCTGATCGATGAGATTTATTGAATCATATCGTCTGAAGAGTCCAAGATGAATTTCTCTCTAAAATTCTCTCTCTAAAATTTTTTCTCTCTAAATTTTTCTCTCTTTTGATTGATTTCTCTTTCTAAAAAGATTAATCAATGAAATTTTTTTTTTAATATTTTTGCTTTGATTCTAATGTAGAGTCCAAATCCATAATTGTCGGACAGCGTGCTGGCACTCATCTTGATCAGACCATAAACCATTAGATTTGTTCATCTATAATTTTATTTTGAATCATCTGAATACTGATTGAACCATGATTTGATTAGATCATTTTGATTTGGACCAATCACGATGTTGGATTGTGTCACCTGATCAATTTGGATTGTACCTTATAAATTCTCTCTGATTCTCTCTACTTGGTTGATGAATCCAATGAAGAAATCTCAATTCTATCACTCTAAAAATCTGATTTGACCCGATAGCCAAACTTTGAACCATCTATGTCCTAATTGAATTTTGATCATATGAAATTAGATGATCGAACCAATCTGGACGATGGGATACGGGTGTCCATCAATTCTTTCTTAATTATTCATGTCTTTCTAATTATTGAAATTAATCCTGTATAAGATTGTGGATGTTTGATCATGAGATATCACGATATGATCTATGAACAAAAAATTTTGGAAGAAAACTTCTAGAATTATGTAGATTTATTGGAATGCATTTGAGATAAGTAATGTTTTATATTTTTAGATTTATCGATAAATTATAAAATATTTTTCTCACATGATTTGTGAAACGATGCATGAATTGGATGAATAATATTTTATTATAAAAATATTATATTTTGATATATTATGATGAAGCATAATTGAACATATTTGTTGGTGCAGAATTTCATCGAAGTCGGAGAAGCTGGAGCTGGGATGACCGCGGCCGCCACCGGGACCTGCAAAGAAAGTCTAAACCAGAGTTGAGGTGTTCCGGCAAAATCCTCCGATGCTCAAGTCAGTACTCTGCTTCAACAGAAATGGAGTGCATGAGCAGAAATTTAGGCAGAGTTTCAAGATAGAGTTTTGAGCTTAGAGAAAAACGTATCTGGGAGTCCCCTTTTATAGGCGGAGAGCATAACTGATTGACAGCGATGTCTGTAACCGTCTGGTAGTGGGCCGTTCAGGGCTATGGAGAGTTTGTTACGGAGAGTAGAGGCGTCAGGGGCCGTTCAGAGCCACGTGGAGTCTGTTATAGAGAGTGGAGTGATGTCCATTGTCGTGACTTGCCAGAGAGTAGTGGAGCTGCGTAAAATCCGTTATAGGAAATAGAGCAGAGTTGTGGCCATCATCGTGGCCTGCCAGAGAGTTCGGGCCTGTCGGTTGAAGCTCGATCGGGGCTTCTGGTGGAGTGGGGTAGCTCTCTGTCTGAAAGGAGCTCGGATGTTTCTGAGGTTGCTGGCGAACTCATTGTCGTTGGGTGCCTTGGGTGCCAATGCTGCAGGCGGAGGTCATCTATCATAGGAGTTCGGATGGAGACTTTTCGTTGACGAAATTCAGCTTTATGAGGAATCCGGTAGGAGGTTGACTGACAGTGGACTCCGGATGGCGTCGGTGGGGTTCACCCGCTGGAGGAGTCTAGGGGATTCTATGAAAATTCGGTTGGCATTGTTGAAGTTCGACCGCTGGGGCCCGTCTGTTGTAGGAGTTCGTCCAAAATCTGTCCGCTACAGAAGTTCGGTCGAGTCTGGTTCTCGTAGAAGTCCAAATGGGGGGTCACTTTTTGAAGAAGCCCGACTGGAGTCTGTGGTAGAAGTTCGGTGCAGGCCGCTCGTAGTAGAAGTTTGAAGTAGACCACTTGTAGTAGGAGTTCGGAGTAGACAGTTTGTAGTAGAAGCTCGAAGTAGACCGTCTGTAGTGGAAGCTCGGAGTAGACCGTTTATAATGGAAGCTCGGAGTAGACCGTCTGTAGTGGAAGCTCAGAGTAGACCGTCTATAGTGGAAGCTCGGAGTAGAGATCCCACTAGCGGAGCCTGTTCGTTGTAGAAGTTCGGACGAAACCCATCTGCAATAAAAGTTTGGGGCAGAAACCCGACTCTCTCAGGAGCTCGGGCGAAATCCAGAAGGCGGTCGGCCGCTGTAGAAACGTAGATGAAGTTCGATCGCTGTAGGGATCTGCCATTGGGGAAGTTTGACCATTGACGAAGTCCGGAGGAAGTTCGGACTAGAGTCGATCGTGGTTGGAAGAAGTCTGAAGAGATTTGGAGATCAGTCGATCGCTGCGAGAGGTCGGATGATAATGGAGTTCGGAGGGCACTTGAAGCAGTCCGATGGATGGTCGACGGAGTTTGCCATTGGAGAAGTCTGGAAGGTTCAATAGGAGCTCGCCCGTTGGAGGAGTTCGGTCGACATTGTGGAAATTCGGCTGTCGGAGAAATCCGGAAAAGATGCCGCATAGAGTCGGAGGGATCTTGGGAGAGTTGGCCTTTATGAACTTCGGCTGGGGTTATTTTATACCCAACACCAGTCCCCCTACTTTCGAGTTCGAGTTTTGAATGAAAGAAGTATAGAGAAATTTTTACAGCCGAAGTTGCTCCCTCGATTTTCGTGCACGACCGTTCTCAGATATTTTGGCATTTTGCACGCGTGTGCTGGAGTCTTTTTGGATCGAAGTGATCCGAAGAGAATTTTCGAAATCCCCGTTGGCGCGTTGCCCTGGGCGTTCTGAAGACTTTTCGAAAACCTCCGTTGGAGCGCTGCCCTAGGCGATCCGAAGAGACTTTTCGAAATTCTCGCTGGAGGCTGCCCTATGTACCTCACAATAATGGCCCCGTCAGCAGTCAACCGCTCGCCATGGTGAGTGGGACACGTGGCGAGCGGTGGTCGGCCTGGGGACATCTGCCATCATTACTGCGTCGGGCCCTGTTGCCTATTTAAGCCCACTCCTCTCCTCCAGGGACTTCACTTCGCCTGAAAGTCCAGTTGGTGCTCTTCTTCTTCCTGAGAGCTCCGCTCCTCTCCATCATCCTTTTCGGTCTTAGGTGTTCTTTGAGTCAACTCCCACCGTCTTTGCCGCCTTCCTGCTTCCCTCGAGCCAATCCAGGTTGATTCCAAAACTTCATTGCTCTCTCATCATTTTGTTGTTCGTTCTTCTTCTTGCTCCGTCTGTGTAGCTTCCGAGAGTTTATCTGCAGTCTTCCCTCGATTTTTTGAGATTTTTCTTCTTCTTCTCTCTCTCTCTCCCCCCTTTTCTCTTTTTTTTTTTTTTGACCTCTCCCCCTTGTCTTTTTGTTGTAGGCATGGATGCGGAAGACGCGGAAGCCGTACAACTGCTGGCCAGGGGCCTCAAGGCCTACAAGAGAAAAGGCGCCGCAACCACCGGGCCGGCGAAGAAGATCAGAGTGGGAGAGGCGAGCTCAGCCATACCTGCCCAGACTGCCCTTGCTGCTGACATCCCTTTGGACGCCGAGCCTTCAGTTCCCCGAGTCTTTTCATGAATTCTCCCGCAGAGGTTCCCATTCTGGAAGTCCGTCCCGAGGGGGTGCCAGGGGTCGAAAGGAGGAGAAAGTTCAGCGGCCGTCGAGTTGCCATTGAAGACTCCTTCGGCTTCGAAGAGGACCCGAGGAAGAATTTCTTCAACAACAAGGATTTAATAAAGAAGCTGGTAGGCGTGCATCTCGCTCGAGGATCTTGAAGTAGCCGAACTGGGTGACACCGATCGAGGGAGCGGAGTTGTCGCCACGAGCAACGGCAGACTTCTTGACATCGTCGGGGATGAGGGGCCGGAGGCGGTCGACGTTGACGGTGAGACGGTAGAACTTGTTGCGGAGGTGGTGGAAGTAGCGCATGCCGACCTTACCAAAGTACTCGGGATGGTACTTGTCGGAGAGGATGCGGTGGTGGTGCATGCCTCCGGTGTTACCGCGGCCACCGGGGTGCTTCCGGTTCTTCTTGAAGCAGGTCGTCATCGCCGCCACTATCGTTCCTCGGGCTTTATCCTGCATTCTTCCTCTTAAGGTTAGGATTTTGGAAACGGAGCAGAACGGGGCGAAGAGCGAAAGTCGGCGGTTTCACTGGATGTACCGGGAGATGTTGCTAAGAAAGATGGAGCTAGAAGGGGAAGTCGAAGACTTGAAGCAGTCTCCAATAAGGACCTGCAACCGAGAGCTCGAAGTCGGAAGAAGCCGAGCTTCTTTAGAGCTCTTCTTAACTTTTGTCCTTCTATGTATTCTTTTTCCTTTCTTGTAGTTTTTCTTTTTTGGCCTCCGGGGCTTGATAATGTATACTTTGATAATGAAATGAAAAGGAGATTCTCCGTTACCTTGTTCATTTTTGTATTAAGTTGTCATTTACCAAATTCCTCTTGTCTTTTGTCTTATTCGATGCCGTCGTTGTTTAGTGGTTTCTGATTGTCGCCATGTCAATTTGCCCTTTTTGTTTGTCGCCTTAGGCTCGAGCTCGAAAGTCCAAACTTTCCGTTATCTCGAGGAGGCCGGTTTATCTTTGACTTGTGTTGATTTCCCTCTTAGAGACTGGGGGTTTTTGGTAGGAATCTCCTTCCTCGTTGGGACGAGGTTCCCTGTAGCTCGTTTTTCATTTATCGCTGGTGTAGTTCGTCGCTTTTTCTTTTCGCTTCCCCCTTTCTTCTATATTTGAGTGAGGGTCTTCCCTCTACTCTTGACGGAGTCGTGAGAGTGTAGAGGAGTCATTGGGGAAGCTTTCCTCCTTGTCGATCAACCAAATCTTTGCTTGCATCGGGACAAGGTCCTCCCCTTATTCTCGACAGTCGGTTTCAACTCGTGTTAGGATGAGGTTCTCCTCCTATTCCCAACAAGACTGTGGGGGCACATAAGGACTGTTGTAAGGGCCTCTCCCTCCATCCGATCTTTAAGAAATCGGGCCTTCGACTTTGCTCATGTTAGGACGAGATTCTCCTCCTGTTCCTAACAAGGCTGTGGGGGCACATAAGGGTCATTGTGAGGGCCTCTCCCTCCATCCGGTCTTTAAAAAATCAGGCCTTCGACTTTGCTCATGTTAGGACGAGGTTCTCCTCCTGTTCCTAACAAGGTTGTGGGGGCACATAAGGGCCGTTGTAAGGGCCTCTCCCCCCATCTGGTCTTTAAGAAATCGGGCCTTCGACTTTGCTCATGTTAGGACGAGGTTCTCCTCCTGTTCCTAACAAGACTGTGGAGGCACATAAGGACCGTTGTAAGGGCCTCTCCCCCTATCCAGTCTTTAAAAAATCGGGCCTTCGACTTTGCTCATATTAGGATGAGGTTCTTCTCCTGTTCCTAACGTGCTTAATTTCATTTGTATGGGAGAGTTATCTTCTGTCGTTATAAGCTCATACCAAAAGAAAAAATGCGTAAATATGAAAAAATTTTTATTCAGGGCAAAGTTGTTGGTAATACATTCGTAGATTTTTTGAACCCTATAGCTGCGGAAGGTCTGCTCCCCACGGGGTCCCCCCGAGATGGAGTTGACAATCCTAATTGGAGGCCGATCTTCTGGCTGCTCCTCCCTCCTTGGCGGTTCTGGTTGTGGCAGGGCCCTAGGTCGATCTTCTCTTCCTTCAGGTCGGCGTCGAATGAACCTGTCGAGCCGACCTCATCTGATGAGCTCCTCGATCTCATCTCGGAGCTGAATACATTCCTCTGTATCGTGGCCGTGGCCACGATGATAGAGGCAAAATTTGTTCGGGTTGTACTTTTCGGGGTGCGAGTGCATCCTCTCCGGCCTTGGGAGCTGCTCCTTAACCTCCATCAGTACTTGAGTTTTCGATGCGTTGAGAGGGGCGTAGCTGTGGAATCTTCCGGGAGGAGAGCCTCACCGAAATCGACGGTCTGGGCTTTTCTGTTTATGAGCTCGGGGAGGAGTCCGGACGTGCCTATATCCGGGAGGAGTTCGAAAATATGATCGAGCTTCACTCGGTCCTTTTTTGACTGCGGGCTTGCTCGAGTCTCCCGCCTGCCGCTCTCTCGCGGTCTCCTCGTCCTTCATCTTGAAGGCTTCTTCTGCTCGGGCATATCCTTCGGCCCGAGCCAGCAAATCGGCAAAATCCCTGGGGAACTTTTTTTTCAGGGAGAACAAAAGGTCGTTCTTTTGAAGGCCACCTTTCAGAGCGGCCATCACGATCGATTGGTCCAAGTTTCGGACCTCCAACACGGCGACATTGAAACGGTTGATGTAAGCCCAGATGGACTCCCCCTCCCTCTGCTTGATGTTGATGAGGGACTCTGAACCCCTCTGGAGATGCCGGCTGCTAACAAAATGAGCCGCAAAGTGGTGGCCCATCTGATCAAAGAAAAAGATGGTACCCAGCTTCAATGTTGAGTACCAGTTCCTTGCTGCTCCCTTCAGGGTGGATGGAAAAGCTCGACACAGGATGGCGTCTGACGCGCCATGGAGCAGCATCATTATCCGGAAGGCCTCCAGGTGGTCGATTGGGTCTGAGGTCCCATCATAGCTTTCGAATTGAGGGAGCTTGAAGTTTGGCGGGATTGGTTCCTGCATGATCATTTGAGAGAAGGGAGGGTCAGTATAGATGTCCTCACCATAAGCAGGGGGAGTGTGACGGAGTTCCTCGATCCGTCGGTTCATCTCCTGGAGCCTTCGATCTAGAAAGTCCTCTCGACTGTGGGTCTCGAGGGTCTTCAGGCAGACTGGAGGTAGAGATCCTTCAGGAGTAGAATCGTGATCGGACTGAGGGCTCTCCACCCTCGGATTTGTCTTTCCGAGAAAGACGGGGTGACTGGCCCAAGTGGCCTGCCCAACCATCGAATTTTGAAATTTCGACAACGTTCTCTCCAACCGCACCGACGCCTGCGGCTGTTGTTGCTGTTGCATGGCCTGCACTGCTTCAGCGAGGCCTCTGACCTACTGAACCAGCAGGTTGAATTATTCTGCACCGATCGCCATCGTCGAAGGAGGAGGAGGAGCTTGGAAAACTGGAGGTGAGGCCGGAGCCTGAGATCTGGCCACAGAGGCCATGGATCGCCTGGTGGATGCTTTGCGGGGAGGCATCGGGTGAAGATCTAGTAGAGGAAGGAGAAGAGGATGTCGGAGAAGATGATCGAAACCGATCCCGTTGAGCACTCCTTTAAGAACAAGGGTATCACAAAGACACTTGCCCTTCCTCTAGCGCCAATCCTGTTGGTGCAAAAATCCATCGGCGTCGGAGAAGCTGGAGCTGGGATGACCGCGGCCGCCATCGGGACCTGCAAAGAAAGTCTAAACCGAAGTTGGGGGTGCTCCGGCAAGACCCTCCGACGTTCAAGTCAGTTCTCTGCCTCAACAAGAATGGAGTGCTCGAATGGAAATTTTAGACAGAATTTCAAGATAGAGTTTTGAGCTTAGAGAAAAACATATCTGGGAGTCCCCTTTTATAGACAGAGAGCATAACTGATTGACAGCGATGTCTGTAACCGCCTGGTAGTGGGCCGTTCAGGACCACGGAGAGTTTGTTACGGAGAGTAGAGAAGTCAGGGGCCGTTTAGAGCCACGTGGAGTCTGTTATAGAGAGTGGAGTGATATCCATTGTCGTGACTTGCCAGAGAGTAGTGGAGCCACGTGGGATCCGTTACAGAAAATGGAGCAGAATCATGGCCATCATCATGGCTTGCCAGAGAGTTCGGGCCTGTCGGTTGAAGCTCGGTCGGGGCTTCTGGTGGAGCGGGGTAGCTCTCTATCTGAGAGGAGCTCGGATGTTTCTGAGGTTACTGGCGAACTCATTGTCGTTGGGTGCCTAAGGTGTTAATGCTGCAGGCGGAGGTCATCTATCGTAGGAGTTCGGACGGAGACTTTTCATTGATGAAGTTTGATTTTATGAGGAATCTGGTAGGAGGTCGACCGACAGTGGACTTCGGATGGCGTCGGTGGGGTTCACCCACTGGAGGAGTCTAGGAGATTCTGTGGAAATCTGGTTGACGTTGTTGAAGTTCGACCGCTGGGGCCCGTCTGTTGTAGGAGTTCGTCCGGAATCTGTCCGCTACAGAAGTTCGGTCGGAGTCTGGTTCTCGTAGAAGTCCAGATGGGGGGTCGCTTTTTGAAGAAGCCCGACTGGAGTCTGCGGTAGAAGTTCGGTGCGGGCTGCTCGTAGTAGAAGTTTGAAGTAGACCACTTGTAGTAGGAGTTCGGAGTAGACAGTTTGTAGTAGAAGCTCGAAGTAGATCATCTGTAGTGGAAGCTCGGAGTAGAGATCCCACTAGCGGAGCCTGTTCGTTGTAGAAGTTCGGACGAAACCCACCTGCAATAAAAGTTCGGGGCAGAAACCCAGCTCTCTCAGGAGCTCGGGCGAAATCTAGAAGGTGGTCGGCCGCTGTAGAAACGTAGATGAAGTTCGATCGCTGTAGGGATCTGCCATTGGGGAAGTTCGACCATTGACGAAGTCCGGAGGAAGTTCGGACTAGAGTCGATCGTGGTTGGAAGAAGTCTGAAGAGATTCGGAGATCAGTCGTTCGCTACGAGAGGTCGGCTGATAATGGAGTCCGGAGGGCACTTGAAGCAGTCCGATGGACAGTCGAAGGAGTTTGCCATTGGAGAAGTCCGAAAGGTTCAATAGGAGCTCACCCATTGGAGGAGTTCGATCGACATTGTGGAAATTCGGCTGCCGAAGAAATTCGGAAAAGATGCCGCACAGAGTCGGAGGGATCTCGAGAGATTTGGCCTCTTATGAACTTCAGCTGGGGGTATTTTATACCCAACAATTTTCATGGCTTTTATGGCATATATTGTGCACCCTTTGCTGATGGTCTATAGTAGAAAAAGAAAGAGGGGGCACCCATGAGTTGGGCACCCCTTGTCTTGCCCTGTTTGGATTTTCCTTGACTAGGTATTTGACCTAGATAAAGATTCCTCATATCTCTTTATTTAAGATGAATTTTTTCTTAAAATTTTTGTGGATTATAGAGCATTGAGAGTCCTTTGGAGCATGTGAAAATTAGAGAGAAAGAGTATTGGGGTGTGGGGATATAATAGACACAAAACTAGGTGTCTAGGTGAGAGCAAAGAGAAGAAGAAGAGGGTCTTCTTCTAGGGTTGCTGAGTTCACCTCTTCTCTTCCTTCATCTGTGAGTTTTTTGAGAGTGTTTCATATCTAAAACTCCTTCTCCTACTTCTCATCTTTGGAAGAATCCAAATCAAGAAGAAGGAGGCATCTGATCGACCATCGAAGAAGGATCAGCACAGTACTAGCATACTGTGTTGATTTCCTGGACCAAGATTTCTGATCGTAATTCGTGGGCTCGTGTGGATGACTCCTAGAGGTCGGATGCATGTGCGGCTCACAATATCATCAGCAAAACCCAGATTAGCAAAGTTAGAACATCTAACTTGTAAGGTAATAGATCTGATCTATTATATTTTACATACATTAGATGTAGTATAGAAACATGTTGATATGATCAACATGTATTTCTTGCTCTTTATATTTTAATTTTTTATTTAATGTCATGTAATAATCATGTAATAGGATCTTAGATCTAGGGATTCTTTGATTTTATAAGATAAATTTTGATTTATTTTAGTCTTCTGCTGCCTGATCTTGAAAAAATTTCAAGATCTAACCCTGAATCCCTAGATCTGGTTCCTTCACCTCTACAATCACATAGCTCCTTATAAGCATCAGATGCTGTAATGCATTCTGTCTTGCAAATTAAATTTGCAATATTATTCTACTTGGAACTTTTCTAGCGAATTGTTCCATTATTTAGGATAAGGATGTATTCTGATATGTTCTTGTTGTTATTATATTTAACTAAAAATTAGAGTCAAATTTCACAAGTTTTAAGTCAGATTCTCCATAACTGAGTCACCGGCCTTTAATATTTCTCAAATACTTAAGCACGACCTACTGGTGATTCTTATCCAGATCTTTCAGGTATCCACTCACTATCGTAGTGAGTATACCATATCCTGTCTTGTACATGGTGTTCATAATAAAATAAATTCTACTCATTAACACTCAATGTACATAGATTGGGATAATCCAAGCAACTTCTTAGATCTATCTCTATAGATCTTCATCCCTAGAATGAGGGATGCTTTCTCCAAGTCCTTTATGGAGAATAATGATAACAGTAAAACCTTTATTTTCTGTAATGTAAAGAATGTCATTCCCGATTAAGAGAATTTCATTCACATACAAAATATGAAATATACTCATAAAACTATTAACTCATTTGTATTTACAGGGTTCTTCTTCATTCTCAATGAAGTCAGCATTTTGATTATTTATCAAAATACATGTTCCAACTCTGAAATATTTAATATTGTCATAGGAGAAAATATCTCATTATGGCCAATACCATAATGTTGACAATATCCTTAGACAACCAGATGAGCTTTTTAGGTCTTCACCTTTTTGTCTGTGCCCTCTAATCCTATTGGAGATCCACTTACACCTTATAGATTTTACTCCTTTGAGTGGATCAATGAGTATCCATACACCATTGACCATCATGGACTCTATTTCGGACTTTACGATTTCAAGCCACTAATCAGAGTCAGACCTCTGCATGGCATCATGTAGATGATTAGATCCTTATTGTTCTCATCAAGTTCAACAGGATCATGTCCCAAAACTAAAAACTAAAATATCTATTCGATGGATGTGGTACTATACCAGATCTTCTTGACGGTGCCACTACACCGAGTTTCAGATTTGATCTAATCAAATCTAGTTCTATAGGTTTAATAGATTGTGTCAGTTTCTCTTCTTGTCAAATTTCATAAGTTCCACATTAAAAGACATCAGTTCCTTCACCAAGATACTCCTTTTCTAAAAGAAATGCCGAACAACTTTTGTTCTTTAGCAATTTAGAAGTAATATCTCTCAGATTCTTTGAGGTACCTTATAAAATAATATTTATAAGATCAGGATCCAAGCTAATCAGTCTGCAAATGCTTATCATAAAATAAAAACTCCCAAACCCTAAGGTAAGAGAATATCGGCTTACGCCTAGTCTAGAGCTCATATGGCCTCCGATTCCAAGGAGTTGATTCAGTAAGTTCCCTATTCTACCTGAGTCTTTGTGACTAATTAATTTAGAATCCAGTTGAGAACATGACAAGTAATCTCAAGAGCATGACCCTAAAAGGAGACTAGCAAACTTATAAACCCCATCATGGATCGAACTATGTCTAACAAAGTCGATTTCAATAAGAGAGAATCCTATTCTTTTCTAGATATATCAAAAATTCATCAAAAAAGCATTCTTCTCCTTGGTCTGATCGAAGAGTTTCAATGCTCTTCTAGTTTGTTTTTCTACCTTATTAAGATATTGTTTGAACATTTCAAATAATCTAAATTTATAGCAAACATATTCGTAGATTCAATACATCAATATGTATCAGACTCAGAATATCATTGGCTATTCACCTTTTCAGCAAAAAGTGACTTGGTCATCTTAGTAAGAAAATAGGATTTGATAGGTTGATAATAATTCACAATCATTGACTTCGAGAATTATCTCTTGTTGATTCTATTCTTATTTATATGACATAGTTTAAATTGTCAAAGGTAGGCTTCCATGACATTATCTACTCTAAAGAGTTTATTTGTTGTGTACTATATACTAATAGGCTATGACTATTTGTAAATTTCATTGTTCACATATGATTTTCTCATCATTCACAATGGAATCACAAAAATCATTCTATGTTGATAATGTAAATCCATCCTTGGTCAGAAGGCCTACAAAAATTACATTCGTCAAAATGGACAATTGTGACAATCACCTAAAATGACATTATTAGTGTTGGGTATAAAATACCCCCAGCTAAAGTTTATAAAAGGCCGACCCTTCCAGGGCTCTTCCGGCTTCTGACCTTGTATGGCATCTCTCTGAACCCCCTCGACTGTCCGAGCTTCCATAATACCATCCGGACTTCTCTGATAATGAGCTCCCCCATTCATCCACCAGACTGCTCCAAATGCTCCCTGGGCTTCATTATCAGCCGACTTTCTACAGTGATTGGCTACCCTCTGAATCTCTTCCAGACTTCTTCCGACCACGAACGACTTTACTCCAAATTTCTTCTAGACTTTGTTAATGTCTGAGCTTCTTCAATAGCAGGACTTCTACAGTAGCCAGACCCCATCCAGATTTCTACGGCGATCGATCGCCTTTCGAATTTTATCCGAGCTCCTACAAGAATCAGATTTCTACCCTGAACTTTTATTGCAAGCAGACTTCATCCGAGCTCCTACAAGAGTCGAACTCCATTCGAACTTCTACAGTGGATGGATCACAGATGAACTCCTACAACAGACGGGCTTCACCAGTCAGATCTCTACTCTGAACCTCTTTCGGACTTCATCAATGATCGAGCTTCTTTAGCAGTGGGACTTCTACAATAAGAAGTCTCCATCTGAGCTTCCATGACAACCGGTCTCCATCTGAGCTTCTACAATAAGCGGACTCCTTTCAGACTCCTACAAAAGTCAGAATATAACAGAATTGAATCTCGAACTCCTCCAACATTCGACCTTTCACAGTGTCCTCAAGACTCCTCCAGCAGACAAACCTCCACAGCGCCATCTGAACTCCACTGTCGGATGACCCCTCGCCAGATTCCGCATGAAATTGGACCTCTTCGGTGGATAATCTTCAAACGAGCTTCCACATCAGGCAAATCTCAAATGAATTTCTTTGGCAATCAGACTTCTATCGAACTTCACCAACAGAAAGTCCCTATTCGAGCTTCTACAGCAGATGACTCCCGCCTGTAGCATCAGCGCCCAAGGCATCCGACAATAGTAGACTCGTCAGCAACCTCGAAAACATCCGAGCTTCTTCTGGATTGCTAAGACAAAGAGACATTCCGCTCCATCAGATGTCCTAGCCGAGCTTCAGCCGTCAGGCCCGAACTCTCTGGCAAGTCGCGACAATGGCCACTACCCCATTCCACTCTCTGTAACAGATTCCAAGCAGCCCCACTACTCTCTGGCAAGTCGTGATAACGGATACCACTCCACTCTCCATAACAAACTCCACGTGGCCCTGAACGGCCCTCTGACGCCACTACTCTCCGTAACAAACTCCACGTGGCCCCAAACAACCCACTACCAGGCGGTTACAGACATCGCTGTCAATCAGTTACGCTCTCCATCTATAAAAAGGGACCTCCAGATACGTTCTTCTCTAAGCAAAAATATCTCGAAACTCTGCTAAAATTCTTTTTGAGTGCTCCATTTCTGTTAAAACAAAGTACTGACTTGAGCGTCGGAGGGTCTTGCCGGAGCACCCCCAACTCCGATTTAGACTTTCCTTGCAGGTCCCGACGGCGGACGTGATCTCCTTGACTCCAGCTTCTCTGGCGTCGGCAAAATTCTGTACTAACAGAATTGGCGCTAGAGGAAGGGCCTGTGTCTTCGCAGTACCCTTGTTCTTAAAGGAGTGCTCAACAGGACCATCTCCGATCATCTTCTCCGACATCTTCTTCTCCTTCTCTTGTCAGATCTCCACCTGATGCCTCTCCGAAGGGCATCCACCAGGCGATCCAGTTTTCTAGTGAGCCCCGCAAGCTCTGACCTCATCTCCAGTTTTCCAGGCTCCTCCTCCGGCAACGGCAGTCGGCATGGAGCAGTTTGACTTGCTGGTTCAGCAGGTCAAGGGCCTCATCGAAGCAGTGCAGCTTTGCAGCAGCAGCCGCAAGCATCAGTGCGACTGGAAAGAGCATCACCAAAGTTTCAGAATTCGACGATCGGGCCGGCCACTTGGGACAGTCGCCTTGTCTTCCCCGGAAAGGGGAAGCAGAAGGCGGAGAGCCCTCCATCCGATCATGATTCTAATCCCGGAGAGTCCCTACCTCCGTTCCATCAGAAGACCCTCGAGACTCGCAGTCGAGAGGACCTCCTGGATCAAAGATTTCGAAAGATGAACCAACGGATCGAAGAGCTCTGCCATGCTCCCACTGCTTACGGTGAGGACATCTGCACTGACCCTCCTTTCTCTCAAATGATCATGCAGGAACCAATCCCGTCGAACTTCAAGCTCCCCCAATTCGAGAGCTACGACGGAACCTCAGATTCGGTTGACCACCTGGAGGCCTTCCGGACAATGATGCTGCTCCATGGTGCACCAGACGCCATCCTGTGCTGAGCTTTCCCGTCTATCTTGAAGGGAGCAGCAAGAAATTGATACTCGACACTGAAGCCAGGTACTATCTTCTCCTTTGATCAGATGAGCCACCAGTTCGTTGCTTATTTCGTCAGCAGCCGGCATCCCCGAAGAGGTTCGGAGTCCCTCATCAACATCAAGCAAAAGGAGGGAGAATCCATCCAAACTTACGTCAACCGATTTAACGCCGCCGTGTTGGAGGTCTGAAACTTGGACCCATCGGTTGCAATGGCCACCCTGAAGAGCGGTCTTCAAAAGAACGATCTTCTGTTCTCTCTGGAAAAGAAGTATCTCAGGGACTTCGCTGATCTGCTGGCTCGGGTCGAAGGATATGCCCGAGCAGAGGAAGCCTTCAAGCTGAAGAACGAGGAGGCCGCGAAGGAGTGGCAAACGGGAGACTCCAGTAAGCTCGCAGTTGAAAAAGGGCCGAGTGAAGCTCGATCACATTCTCGAACTCCCTCTGGACACAAGTGTGTGCAGACTCCTCCCTGGGCTCGTAGGCAGAGAAGTCTGGACCATAGAGTTTGATGGGGCTCTCCTCTAGGAAGATTCCACAGCTACGCCCCTCTCAATGCAATGAAAACTCAAGTGCTGATGGAGGTCAGGGAGCAACTGCCAAAGTCGGAAAGGATGCGCACACACCTCGAAAAGTACAACCCTAAAAAGTTTTGCCTCTATCATCGTGACCACGGCCATGACACGAAGGAGTGCATTCAGCTCCGAGACGAGATCGAGGAGCTCATCAGATGGGGTCGGCTCGACAGATTCATTCGACGCTGGCCTGAAGGTAGGGAAGATCGGTCGAGGGCCCTGCCACAATCGGAGCTACCAAGGAAGGAGGAGCAGCCTGAAGATCGGCCTCCAATTGGGATCATCAACTCCATCTCTGGAGGACCCCGACGGGGAGCAAACCTTTCGCGACTATGGGATTCGAAAAATCTATAAATATATTACCAATAACTCTACCTTAAATAAAAATTTCTTTCATATTTGCATATCTTTTTTTTTGGCATAAGCTCGTAACGATAGGGAGTAGCTCCTTCCGACAATCAAAACTAAGCATGTTAGGAACAAGAGGAGAACCTCATCCTAACATAAGCAAAGTTGAAGGCCCGATTATTTAAAGATCGGATGGAGAGAGAGGCCCTTGCAACGGCCCTTATGTGCCCCCACAGCCATATTAGGAATAGTAGGAGAACCTCATCCTAACATGAGCAAAGTCGAAGGCCCGGTTATTTAAAGACCGGATGGGGGGAGAGGTCCTTGCAATGACCCTTATGTGCCCCCACAGTCATGTTAAGAACAGGAGGAGAACCTCGTCCTAACATGAGCAAAGTCAAAGGTCTGATTATTTAAAGATCGAATTGGAGGAGAGGCCCTTGCAATGGCCCTTATGTGCCCCCATAGTCATGTTAGGAATAGGAAGAGAACCTCATCCTAACATGAGCAAAGTCGAAGGCCCAGTTATTTAAAGATCGGAAGGGGGGAGAGGCCCTTGCAATGGCCCTTACGTGCCTCCACAACCCTGTTAGGAATAGGAGAAGAACCTCGTCCTAACATGAGCTGAAATTGACTGTGCCGGGAACAGGAGGAGAACCTCGTCCTAATACAAATGAAGATCCAATCGTTCAAGATCAGATGAGGGGGAAAGCCTCCTTAATGGCTCCTCTACACCCCTACAACCCCGTTAAGAGCAAAGGGACAACCCTCACTCGAACATAAAAAAAAAAGAGAGAGAGAAAAAGGGAAAGTGACGAGCCACGCCAGTGATAAGAAAAAAATAAACTACATCAAAGACATGAGGAACTTCATCTCAATGAGGAAGGAGACTCTTGTCAAAAATCCTTAGTCTCTAAGAGGGAACCCAGCACTGGTAGGAGAGAATCGACTTCCTCAAGGTAACGAGAAGTTTGGACCTCCAAGCTCGAGCATCGGGAGAAAGTATCAAACTTGAGTGGCCTCGAAAAGACCTTCGGTCAAGAACAAAAGGGATAAATCAACACGGCGACGGTTAGGAATCTTCAAACGACGTCGACATTGAACAAGACAAAAGACAAAAGAAGTTCGGTAAATGACAACTTAATGCAAGAATGGACAAGATAATGGAAAATTTTTTTTTCATTTCATTAGTAAAGTGTGCATTACAAAGCCTTTGAAGGCCAAAAAAAAAAAACGACAAGAAAAGAAAGGAATACATGGAAGAATAAAAGGTAAAAGAAGCTCTAAGGAAGCTCGACTTCTTCCGACTTCGAACTCTCGGTTCCAGTCATCGTCAGGGATTGCTTTAAATTTTTGGCTTCTTCTTCCAGTTCTTTCTTTCTTAACAGCATCTCCTGATACATTTGGTGGAACCATCGACTCTCGCCCTCCGACTCCCGAAGCCTCTTCCTCAGAACTTCAGACTCCGCCTCGGTATCTTTGACCGCCTGCTGCTCGTAGGCCAGCTGAATCTTCAGCCACTGTAGTTCGGCCTTCTGCTGCCTAAGGTCCACGGATAGTTCTTCCATGGTTCCCCTCAAGGAGCGAAGCTCATCGAAGCTTTGTACAGAGACGGTCTGGACTCTCTCAGACAACTGCCTCTGAAGGCGGGCAACCTCATCGGTCGCCGCCTTGAGCTTCCTTCGATAGTCGTCTATTTGCCCGCACCAGCCGACTCAGTAGGCATTGTAGTTCGCCTCGGCATCCTGTAGCTACTTCTGAAAGTTGGAGAATTTCTTCGATCAGTCTCGGTCGTGGTCGGCCTGAGTCGTGAGCCAGGACGAGCTCCCTTCCAACTGGTCGATCTTCTCCCGTGCAGCCGCCAACTCGACTTCAAGGGAGCTGATCTTGGAAGCCTGAGTCCAAGATCGGTCGCTGACATATTTTCGAAGTTTCTTAAGCTCTGTCACGAAGTCAGCCTTCCTCCGGGTGTAGTCCATGAAACCCTTTTTGTGGAGGTCCCGAAAGTGAGTAGCCTCCGCAGTGACTTTCGAATAGCTCTTCCTCAGTTGGTGAAGTTCGTCATCTAGTTTTTTTGATTTTTTCATCAAGTGACGAACTTTTCTTCTGAGATCTCGGATCATCGACTTCAGAGAAATCCCTTGTGGTAGGGGAAGAACTTCGGCAGGGCACTGTCGTTGGAAGACAAGAGCGCCGCAACGCAAATTAGTGCCAGAAAATAAAAGAGAAGAAAAAAATGCAGAGTAAAAAAGAGGAGTCCTCTATAAAGAAGAGTCCGATTTCATTGATTAAATAGTTCTTAAGTATAAGAGAACGATAAAAAATTACAACAAAAAAAAAAGAGAATACAAAGTTAGAGGTTTCGGACCTCTGGGGCAGAAGTGGAGGGGCTCGGTGCCCTCGGAAGGTCGGCCGTGGCAGCCGCGGTAGTCGAGGAAGTCTCGGCTGGAGGAAGACTGGTAGCAGCCTCAGAAGGCCTGGCTTCATCGTCAGATACCTCATCTAGGAAGCCGAGGTCCAGCTCGAAAAACTTTCCGACCACTTTCTCTTGGCAGAGCTCAAAGCCCTTGTTGAAGGCGGCCTGGCCGAACTTGACCTTCAGATCCCTCATCTCGGAGGAGGTTTTGAACTCCTCCACTGCCTGGACCATTGCCTCCAAGATCAGGGTCGGGATCTGCGCCTTCAACTCGGAGACCTCGGCCTCTGCTTTCTTTCTTTCCTCCTCCAAGGTGGCCCTCAAGTCTGTCGAGGTCTGCTCCTCCTTCTGCAGCGCCTCTTGGAGACTCACGACTTCAACGATCTTCTCCTCGAGGTGGGTGGCCTCGGCCAGGCGACCTTCCTCCGCCTGGGCGGCCTCCTTCCTAGCATTGTTCATCGCCTCGATGTTAGCGATGAGCTGGTGCCCAATCTACAGGAGCGGCCAGGGAGTCAATATAAAAATTGAGGAATAAGCTAAGCAAAGAGGCAAGAAGAAGAAAGGAGTAAATTGACCTACCTCGAGAAAGGACCCCAGAGAGTCCCAGATCCGCTGCTCAGGATCGGCGTGAACGGTCCTGCGAATGACCTCGGGCAGGATGCACCCGTCGACCAATCTCTTTATTATATCCCTATTGTTGAAGGGATTTTTCTCCGGATCTTCTTCGAAGCCATCGGCCTCCTCGATGGCAGCCCTGCTACTACGGCTCTTGTAGGCCAATGTCTTCTTTCTCCTTCTCCGTTCAGCCCCCGATGCCTCCTCGGACCAGGCCTCTGGAGCAGGAACCTCGGTCGGGGGCCTCCTTAAAGAGGCCCGAGGGACTGTGAGCTCGACGTTGGAGGGAGAGTCGATGACAATGGCCGCCTGGGTAGGTGTGGCCGAGCTGGTCTCTTCTGCCCTTGCCCTCTTCGCTGCCCCCGAGGATGCTGCGCCTTTCCTTTTGTGGGTCTGGAGACCCTGGACTAGCATTCGAGCTATGTCGGCGTCCATATCTGTAGTGAACGAAGATCGACACAGCTTAACAAAGGAACAAGAAGAAAGGGAAAGCAAAAAAAAATATATATATACCGGTAGGGTTGAGAGGGCTTAGGCCAATGTTAAACAAGAGTTGTTCTTTCAGGAGGTTGGAGAGAAGAGGGGCTGGATAAGCCTCGAGTTTATTGGAGGCTTCAAGATCGTCCTATCCCAGACTGGAGGCCCGACGGATGGAATCCCTCAGGGAGCCCCAGGGGGCAACCCGAGCTCCAAGGATGGGCATCGGACGTAGAAGAACCTCTCCTTCCAGTTGTGAATAGAAGAGGGGGCACCTTTCAGCAACCCCTTTCTATCGAACTGAGGGGAGAAGTACCACCAGTCCTTTGCCGAGGAATGACGCTTGAAGGTATAGAAATTTTTAAACAAAAAAAGAGCCAGCCGAACTTCAGCTAAACTACAGAGGGAAAGAAATTCTATCAAAAACCTAAAGGAGTTCAGCGCTATAGAAACTAAAGAAATATTTAAGAAGCGAAAGAGAGTAATAACAAAATGTGGAAGCAAAAGTCGAAGCCCGATGCAAAAAGCTTCTTGGTATAAAGAGAAGCAGCCGGGCGGAGGAGCGCTAGCCCGGCCAATCGGCCCAGGAATCTCCAACTCGTACTCTAGAGGAACTCCGTACTGAATCCTAATCAGTGAGAGTTTCTTCGAAGTCAGAGAGCTGGGGATGCTGTCTGGTACAAAGATCGGATGAGGTTCATCCACAGAACTAAAGTTTTGGAGAGCTGGAATGGACGAACTCCTAGAACTGCTAGAGGAGGAAGTGCTGGAGGACATTTTGAATCGAGTAAAAACCTTAAAGATCCCAAAAAAATTGAAAAAAATAAGAAATAGGATGTTTGTGGAAAATCGAATAGGTGGAATGTAAAGGAAGAAAAATGAAAGAAGAATAGCAAGAGAAAAAAAGAAAAAAAAGAGAAGTTCTGGAACTAACCTAGGCTGATCCGAAGGATGTAGAGATGTGGAGATGGGGACGACTCGAAGAACGCCTAAGGCCGAAAAGGATGTCGAGGAAGAACGAAACTCTCAGAAAGAAGGAGGGACCGAAGAAACTTTCAGGCAAAGTAAAGCCCCTGAAGGAGGAGGGTGGGTTTAAATAGGCGATGAGGTCCGGTGGAATAATGATCGCGGATCTCCTCTGGTCGATCTACAACCGTCACATGTCCCACTCATCATGGCAGGTGACTGAAAGTGACCGACAACTGATAGAACCATTATTACACCGTATCCAGAGCCATGCTCTAGCAGAAATCTTGAAAAAATCTTTTCGAATCGTCTCGATTCGAAAAGACTCCAGCACCAGCATGCCAAACACCAAAATATCTGAAAACAACCAAGTATGAAAATTGAGGGAGGCAACTTCGACTGTGAAAATTTTTCTGTACTTCCTTCATTTGAAACCCGAACTCGAAAGTAGGGGGACTGGTGTTGAGTATAAAATACCCCCAGTCGAAGTTTGTAAAAGGCCGACCCTTCCAAGGCTCTTTCGGCTTCTGACCTTGTGTGGCGTCTCTCTGAACCCCCTCGACCGTTCGAGCTTCCATAATACCATCCAGACTTCTTCGATAATGAGCTCCCCCATTCATCCATCGGACTGCTCTAAATGCTCCCTGGGCTTCATTATCAGCCGACTTTCTATAGTGATTGGCTATCCTCTGAATCTCTTCCAGACTTCTTCCGACCACGAATGACTTTACTCTGAATTTCTTTCGAACTTCATCAATGTCCGAACTTCTCCAACAGCAGGACTTCTACAGTAGCTAGACCCCATCCAGATTTCTACATTGATCGACTGCCTTCCGAATTTCATTCGAACTCCTACAAGAATCGAATTTCTACCCCGAACATCTATTGCAAGCGGACTTCGTTCGAGCTCCTACAAGAGTCAAACTCCATCCGAACTTCTACAGTGGATGGATCACAGACAAACTCCTATAACGGACGGGCTTCACCAGTCGGATCTCTACTCTGAACCTCTTCTAGACTTCGTCAATGACCGAGCTTCTCCAGCAGCAGGACTTCTACAATAAGAAGTCTCCATCTGAGCTTCCACGACAACCGATCTCCGTCCGAGCTTCTACAATAAGCGGACTCCTTTCAGACTCCTACAAAAGATGGAATACAGCAGAATTGAATTCCGGACTCCTCCAACGTTCGACCTTCCATAGTGTCCTCAAGACTCCTCCAACAGATAAACCTCCACAGTGCCATCCGAACTCCACTATCGGATGACCCCTTGTCGGATTCCGCATGAAACTGGACTTCTCTGGCGTTCAATCTTCAGACGAGCTTCCACATCAGGCAAATCCCAGACGGACTTCTCTGGCAATCAGACTTCTACCGAACTTCACCAACAGAAAGTCCCCATCCGAGCTTCTACAGCAGATGACTCCCACCTGTAGCATCAGTGCCCAAGGCATCTGACAACAGTAGACTCGTCAGCAACCTTGGAAACATCCGAGCTTCTTCTGGATTGCTGAGACAGAGAGCCATTCCGCTCCATCAGACGTCCCAGCCGAGCTTCAACCATTAGGTCCGAACTCTCTGGCAAGTCGCGACAATGGCCACTACCCCACTCCACTCTCTGTAACAGATTTCACGCGGTTCCACTACTCTCTGGCAAGTCGCGACAACAGACATCACTCCACTCTCCATAATAAACTCCACGTGGTCCTGAATGGCCCCCTGACGCCACTACTCTCCATAACAAACTCCGCGTGGCCCCGAACGACCCACTACCAGGCGGTTACAGACGTCGCTGTCAATCAGTTACGCTCTCCATCTATAAAAAGGGACCCCCAGATATGTTCTTCTCTAAGCAAAAACTCTATCTCGAAACTCTGCTAAATTTTTTTTTGAGTGCTCCATTTCTGTTGAGGCAGAGTACTGACTTGAGCGTCGAAGGGTCTTGCCGGAGCACCCCCAACTTCGGTTTAGACTTTCCTTGCAGATCTCGATGGCGGACGCGATCTCCTCGACTCCAGCTTCTCCAGTGTCGACGGAATTCTGCACCAACAATTAGAATCAAAAACTTGCTTGAAAATTTCTAAAGCCAGATCTGAAATATGACTTTTAGCTCCAACATTTAGAAATCTTTTGTTGTTTCCAATCTTTCTACTAACTTGAAGTCATTGCAATAATTTGCATGAACTTTCGATATTCAATATCCAGATAGTAGTATCACAGATAAAAAAATTATAACGTATTATCATATAAGTACCTTATCCAGTAACCCTTTGCTGATTTTTCTTCCTTAGTCTGTTCGGATTAAGGGACTCTACCAGAGTAGGTTAATCTTATACTCTTCTGTTAATTCAGACTCCTCAGCCCAAGCATGACTCTTTTGCACCTTCTTTTTCTTTTTTTTTTCAAAAGATTATCGCCCTACTGAAGACACATCTTCAGAGGTGCAAAAGAACTCCTTCAATATTTGAAGGATTTTCTTCCACTGAGCATCATCGAATTTATAACTAAATTCATATTCTTTGCTGCTCTCAAAAATACCATATGGTGATATGATCATTTGGCCACTTCTAGTAAGAGCCTTTGATCGCATCATGTGTGCTGGACATAGAAACATCAGGTGCTGGATCCATAATCATATATAGGATCTATTTGTGCTCTAAAAATATTTGTAACTTTCGATACCATCTATCGTTGATCTTTATGGACTTCATTTTAGACTCTATGGCTCCAAGCCATTAATCAGAGTCAAACCTCTACATGACATCCATATAGGTGATCAAATCTTTATTGTTTTCATCGAGTTCAACAAGATCACATCCTAGAACTAAATACCAAAGTATCTATCCGACGGATGTGGTACTCTACTAGATCTCTTTAATGGTGCCTCTACAATGGGTTCTGAATTTGATCTAATTCAATCTGATTCTATGAATTTACTAAATTGTGTCAGTTCTTCTACCTGTCAAACTTCATAAGTTCCATATTAAAAGCATCAGTACCTTTACCAAGGTACTCTTTTTTTAAAAAAAATATCGAACAACTCTTGTTCTTTAGCATGGTAGAAGTTATATCTCCTAGATTCTTTGGTTACCCTACAAAATAATATATATAGGATCAAGATCCAAGCTAATCGATCTGCAAATGCTCGACATAAATGAAACACTCCCAAACCCTAAGGTAAGAAAGTATTGGCTTACGCCTAGTCTGTATCTCATATGGAGTCTTTGCGACTAATTAATTCAAAATCCAATTTAGAACATAACAAGAGTCTTAAGAGCATAACCCTAAAAGGAGACTAACAGACTTTTAAACCCCATCATGGATCGAATTATATCAAACAAAGTCGATTCCAATAAGAGAGAATCCTTATTCTCTTTTAGATATGTCAAAAAACTCACCAGAAAGGCATTATCCTCTTTAGTTTGACCGAAGAGTTTCAATGCTCTTTCAAGTTTGTTTCTCTATCTTATTATAAAATTATTTAAATATTTTAAATAATCTAAATTTATGGTAAACATGTTCGTAGATCCAATACATCAATATGTATCAGACTTAAAACATCATTGGCTCGTTCACCTTTTTTAGCAAAAAATAATTTGGTCATCTTACTAAAGAGATAGAATTAACAGGTTGACAATGATTCACAATCACTGACTTCGAGAATTATCTCTTGTTGATCCTATTTTTATTTAATGATCGAGCCTAAATTATCAAAGATAGATATTTGTGATATTATCTACTTTAAGATTTATTTGTTATGTACATTACACTAACAGACTATGACTATTCATAAATATCATTTTTTAGTTGTCCACATGATTTTGACATCATTCATAATGAAATCATAAAATCATTAGACAATAGTGACAATCACTGAAATGATATTGTTGAAATTAAAAATAAGCTCGATGATTCCTAAAATTATGATTGGAATATGACTTCCAACTTCAATATTCAAAAATCTCTTGTAGTTTTCAATCTTTCTACTAATTTGAAGTCGTTGCAATAATTTGCATAGACTTTCGATATCCAATATCTAGGTAGTAGTATCACAAATAGAGAAATCAAAAGGTGTTATCATATAAGTACCTTATTCAGTAATCCTTTGCTGATTTTACTTTCTTTGTCTGTTCGGATCAAGAGACTCTGCCAGACTAGATTAATCTTAGACTCTTTTATCAGTTCGGACTCATTAGCCCAAGCATGACTCTTTTGCACCTTCTTTTTCTTTTTCTTTCTCAAAGAATTATTACCATACTAAAGATACATCTTCAGAGGTGCAAAAGAACTCCTTCAATATTTGAAAAATTTTCTCCCACTGAGCATTATCGAATTTACAACAAAATTTATATTCTTTGCTGCTATTTATAACACCACACGATGATATAATCATTTGTCCACTTCTGATAAGTACCTTTAATCGCATCACATGTGTTGGATGTGAAAACTTCAGGTGCTAAATCCATAATCATATTTAGGATCTATTCATGCTCTAGAACTATTTACAACTTTCGATACCATCTATCGAAGTTGGATCTTATAAGTCATTATCAAACAGTGAATGGAGCAATATACATCTAGTCATAACTAAAAAAAATACAAGACCTCTATGTTTATGAATTGATTAAGCCTAAAGATTTAGACTTTAGTCTAAAGATTTTCTCACTATTTTAGTCGAATTGGTAGCCTCTACCTCCAATCCGAAGAATTACCTTAATTCTTTAGTGGGTACTAAAATCCACACAGACTGCATACAAGTCCGAGGATGGCTCGGTCAATCCATATGCATCTATGGGTAGGTTCTCAACTAATTATTTTTTTAAATAATTTTTAGTAATTAATTTTATCTCAAATTTTATTTCAATAGGCGATGGGCCTCCATTGAAAGTTTCAGTTAGGTCAAACCATTAACATGAACCCACTCAGTATTTCTAACTAATGAATGATCAGGTCCAAAGATGGCTTGATCAACCCAACCATCATCAGATAGTACAACAGAGTCATCATATGATGAATGATGATTTCATCATTCAGAGAGAACACCAAACGGATGGTGCCTGCAATATCAATCAAAAATAATATACCCATTATCATTTACCTTAATAGGAGGCTATGATCTAGTTATCCCTATAACTAGCTCATTTTATGGATCTAATAATTTAGAAGATTTAAGAATCAATTTAGAGAAGAGATGAGAAGAGATCAACCAGTAAACCATAATCCTCCCACTGACTTCACTAAGTCATTGAATTAGATCAGGATCATACTAGTTGAACTGGTACCAAGATCAGTCATACTGATCAACCTTAATTGCATAGGTCAACTCGAATCACTTAGCAGTCTAATCAAGACATAACTCACCAAATTGGCCAGGTAAGTGAGATCGGTGGGAGGGTCTGCTAAGCTTGCCTTAGACACCATCGAAATGGTCAGGTAAGTCACTTCCAATTAAAAATCATCGATCAAAATGCCAAACTTACCTTAGACATCAATTGATTAATTAGTTTTGATTTGACCAGCCTAATGATTCAGGTTCAACCACTGAGCTACAATCAAGGTCCATTTAGTCTAATCAAAGACATGAACTTGACCATCTACAACTATTGTATTAGTTCTAGAGAAACTCTAATTTAATCTAATTCAATATTTGGTTAGATTTAATCAATTTTTTTAGTTAGTTCGTTAACTTTTTGATTCTAACCTTAGGTCTAATCCAATTAAGAGGACCTGATTTGAGCTAACCCATACCCCATATTTTATGCAATGTCATTAGATCTTAAATCATAATTCTAGATCTAATCAACTCAACACTTAATTCTCAATTAAGTTTTGCATCAACATGGTTAAGATTTTGAAAATAATTTTCATATGTAAATCATAAAATCTTTTAGATCAAATCTAAATTTTTTATGATTTTAAATCAAAATAATTTTGATTAAACAAGATTAGATATAACTAACTTCTTCGCAACTTGCATCACATACAACAACACTTAGGATTTCAAGATCTAGGCTTTTGCAAGAAAGTAAGTTTTCTCTTTTTGCATTCTTCTTTATGGATCTAATCACATGACACCCTGATACATCATAAGAGCAGCCTATCAAATGAGAAGAGAAGACCTTTAAACCCTTCTTGCTCCTATGACCGGATGGCCTGGTGATCAACCCAATTCAAGTACTTGCTAATCAGATCATTTAATCTAATCACATATCATATATGCTTAAATTTAGATCTAATCTAAATTATATTAGATCTAGTTACAATCTTAGATCACATCTAAATCAGATCATAAATATCACATGCATGATATAAAATTAGATTTTATCAACGATCAGCACAAACTACGATAACTTTTTCACTATAAGGGGTAAACCCTATAGTAGGACAACCTTATGTCAGTTTGTGCGATCAATCATTAATTAAATTTAGATCAAAATATCACATATCAAATCTAAATTAAATTAAATTTTAAATTTAATATGCACATAAATCATGTCATATAGAACCTGGCTCTGATACCACTATTGGGATGCGTAGGCGATTTCATACATATATTTCAAAACTTTTTCGAAAAAATTACAGTGAAAGATAACAAGAATAATCAAATTAATCTAATATATATATGATTTAATCATCAAATTAACCTACTCTAAGATCTATGACATGTTATGTTGCATATAAAATCTGAAATAATCTGAAGATAAAATCAGCATGCATGCATATGAGCAGTAAATCACATCTACTTCTAATCTGAGTTCAGAACTCCATACTTGATCACGGATCGATGATCTCCACTATTAAGAGACATGGTGGAGAGGATCCTTGCTAATTTCTCACAGCCGCATACATGTTCGATCTTTACAAAAAATTCACTCAAAGCTCTGATCTGATCAGTCTTCTCGAAGTGCTAGTTCGCATGAAGACCTTCTTCTTGGATGATCTGGATCTTTTTTTTAAATCTTTAAAATTTTTTTAAAGGTTGAAGATAGACTTCTGGAAGAGATGAAGAGGTAGAAGAAAGATAAAGAAAAAAATATTTTTTTTCTAATTTATTCTCTCTTTCCAAAATCAAAAGATCAAAAATCTGAAATTCAGATTTTGCACATACCCTAAGAGAGAGGACCCTCCTCTCTATTTTTCATGCCATGAACCATATCCAAACTTCTAGTATCTTACACATATAAAAGAAACCATAAAATTTCTTTTTATAGGCATGTAAGGAGGTAGAGTGAAAAGTCCTAAGGATCCTTGACTCTTACAGGATTCTGCCTCCTTTTATAATTCTACATCCCAAAATATGTCAAAAAAAATATGGGACACCCCTTCTCATATTTTTTAGTGATAAATCAATTCTCCAACTAATCTCTCATAAAAAGTTTTCTCAATATATCACATATATAAAGAGAAAAAAATTTGTTGGCATGGAGAGGTTGATCTGGATGAGAACAGATTCTCCTGATAAGAAATATTTTGAAATCTAATTTTAGAATCTTTCTTTTATCAAAACCAAATTAGATTTGGATGTGAGATAGATAAGGAAAAGAAATCTTTGATGTAAAAAAATCTCATAAAAAAATCTCATACAAACTAAGTTGGCGCAGGGGAGAAGAGTCCTATTCCAATAAGGACTCTTAATTTTCTTATTTGAATCCAAACCAAATTACATCTGGTTTAGCTCAAATAAAATATATAAAATTTAATCTAATTAAGTTTATAAATTTTTTATCAAATTTTAATCAAATTAAGAATTGATTAAATCAAAGTTCTGATCAAATCAGGGACAATTTTTTCTTAGCAATTACATCATCTCATAACCTAATCGGGTGAAACCTAATTGAATCCAATTCAATTAGATTTTATTTAATCCTTTTTTCTTAATCAAATTGAGATAATCAATAATTTAATTATTAATTAATCTTTCATTAATTCACTAACACTTGATGAATTAATTTATTATAATTTTTGCATAAGGTTAATCATCAATCGAATTGATGATTAAGCCCTTGAGCGATTCTCAATCATTGATCAGCCACATGATCAGTCAAAAATTTTTTTTGAGTATTGCCCCATAGATTCGAACCTAAGCCGGTAGCATAGGAATAACTTTCTGAACCAATCGATGTAACCATCTAGCAATGATGATCTGACATTCAGATAGGTCGAATGATGGCAAAGTAACATTCAAAAACTTATTGGCGTATGGTTATCGTATAATTTATCCCTTTGACTCTAATGCTCGAAGATGACTTAGGATTTAACTGTCAATCCTAGATAAGTCATTCATATTGTATTTCAATCTTTTTTAAATCCATCACATGGATTATCTGGGTCCAGATTTTGCTAAATTGAAAAACACTGATGCATATCTCCTACTAATTTGGAGGAGTCAATCCCATCTTAACTCACACACTGACTTGACAAGTACTTGACTGTACTTAAAAATCTTTCATCACTGAATTAAAAACTCAATTAGTTTGGCACTAAAGTATAGTGAGTTGCTTGCAAGTCACCGTGGTGATCTCAGGTCGGAGGGACACTTATACCCATACCCTTCACGAGCTATCCTTGACAGCAGAGTGCTCTGTAGTTAGTCACGTTCAGTGACGATGTACTCTTACATCTCTCCTATATACCATACCAATATCTCCATAATATTTGGTTACAAGGATAACCAACGCATATGGCATACAACGACCTACACTTGATATCGCTATCATCCTAGTAATAGTATATTATTTGGTTTTAAACCAGTTTAAGAACTACATGATAAATCCTCCTTTATCGATCAAAATAGTCTTAAGGACTTCATCATAATATAGGAGTTCATTAGAAGATGTATCTTTATGATGAAAAATATCAAATAATTTTTATCATTTATCAATTTATATACATTTATAATTAGCACAATCGTCAAATGATTGACTTTAGGATACAATTTCCAACAGTAGAGATAAGAGAGAAAAATGTTGAAAATTATATGAAGTACAATTGATAAAGAGTTACCTACTCTTGAACTCATGAATGCTTGTTGTGCTATCCACAAGATGTTTGTGAGGAATAGAGATCTTAACCCCACTAAGAAATATAAGGATGTTTCTCATTTTTCATACTTAAGAACTATGAAGTTCGTTAAAATAGTAAGAGACACAATTAGACAAAAGTCCTAATCTAGTTGTGCATGTTATCATGAGTTGTCCGCTTATATTGTGTTCTTGTTATTGTAGATTAACTACACATATGATATCCTCACTATCACTTAGAGGTATACTAGATGCAAATAAATTGATTAGACCGAACTATATAGACTGGTTGAGAAATTTGAGAATAGTTCTTACTCAGGAGAAAGTCTCCTATGTACTGGATACACCTACACCCAATTCGATCGGGGAAGATGCTTTCGAGGAGAAAAGAACCACATATATGATGTGGAAAGATGACAGTGTGACTGTCAAATGCATCATGCTTGCATCGATGAGCAATAAGCTTCAGAGATAGCATGAGGACATAGATGTTCCCTCTATACTCCTTAATCTTAAGTAGTTATATGGAGAACAAAGTTGAACTACTAGATATGAGATATCTAAGCAGTTGTTCTGTGTCTGCATAACTAAAAGCACCTTCATGCAAATATATGTTCTGAAGATGATTGATTTGATCACTCATCTGGAACAATTGGGTTTTCCAATGGATAGTGAATTTAGTCAGAATTTGATCCTGTAGTCTCTCTCCAACTCCTTCTCTTAGTTTGTTATAAATTATCATATGAATAAATTGAACATCAGCCTGCCTGAACTGCTAAATATACTGAAAATAGCAGAGAGCTATTTCAAAGACAAAAAGGCTCTGATTCTTCTTGTCGATAAGATCAACAAGAAGAAAGATAAGAAGGATTCTAAGAAAAAATTGAATCCTAAGACTGGTATTTTCAAAAAAAGGTGAAGAAAGTCTTCGTCAAAGATACTTGCTATCACTGTGGTAAGGAGGGCACTGGAAAAGAAATTGCAAGAAATACCTTACAACTGTGAAACCAGCAAATATTGTCAAAAGTTTATATATGATACAAACTAATCTATCATTAAGTACTTTAATTTCAGATTCTTGGGTATTGGATACCGCCTGTGGCTCACACCTTTGCAAATCATTGCAGGATCTGCAAAAAATAAAGAGTCTGAATAAATGTGACTTCGAGCTATTCGACGCAAGTGGAGAGTCTATTCAGACTGAAGCCATGGGAACCAAGATTTTGAAGTTGCTTTTAGATAAAATTTTAAAATTGAAGATCTGTTATTATATTCTTAATGTCGTTAGAAATATTATTTCTATACCATTGTTATTGGAACAAGATTTTGAAATAAAAGCAAAGAATAATGGTTGTTCTATATATTCTTCTAATAAATTTATAAAATTACTTATATTGATAATAGTCTTTTATTTCTATCACTTAATGATAATGTACTTCATGTTGATAATATAAAGAAAAAAAAAAGAGAGGATGTGAATGTCACATACATCTGGCACTGCCGACTTGGTCATATAAATGAGTCAAGAATTAATAAGTTATACAAAGATAAATTCTTTGATCCTTATGATTTTGAATCATATGAAACTTGTGAATCTTATCTTATGGGTAAAATAATCAAGATCAAGACTCCATTTACTGGACATGAAGAAAGGGCGAGTGACATTTTGGACCTTTTACATACTGATGTTTGTGGTCTAATATTGACTCAAGCTAGAGATAGATACTCTTACTTTATCATATTTACTAATGATAAGTCTAGATTTGGATATGTGTATTTAATGAAATACAAATCTGAAGTCTTTGATAAATTTAAAGAGTATCAAAAAATGGTTGAGAAACAAACTGGTAAAAGTATTAAAGCTCTTCGATCTAATCGAGGAAGAGAGTACTTGTTTAGTGAGTTTCTTGATCATTTGAAATAAAATAATATACTCTCTTAATGGATACCTCCTTACACTTCATAATTAAATGAAATTATGAAAAGGAAGAATCACACCTTGTTAGATATGGTGTGGTCCATGATGTATTTCACGAATCTTCCGATATCTTTTTGGGGATATGCTCTCAAGGCTGCAGCATATGTTTTAGACAAAGTATCTTCTAAATCTATTTCTAGCACTTCATATGAGATATAAAAAGAGAAAAGATCTAATCTTAAGAATCTTAAGATTTGAGGTTGCCCGGCTTATATGAAAAATATTGATGGACATAAGTTGAAAGCTAGATCAGAAAAATATAGATTTGTGGATTATCTCAAGGAGAGTATAGGATACTACTTCTACCATCATACTCAATAAAAAGTATTTGTTGGTAGGCATACTATTTTTTTAGAGAAAGAGTTTATCCAAAAAAAGGACAGTGGGAGGTCTGTTGAACTTGAAAAAATTTAAAACTTACAACCCATCTAGGATTCACAAAATGATTCTCAACCAGATATGCCCATTGTTGAGACACAGCCACTGCACACACCTCCTCTTCGAAGATTAAGTAGAGTATGTAATGTACCACTCAGGTATGGGTTTATCATTGAGAATGACAACACATCCCACATCATTGAGAATAATAATCTCACGACCTATTCGAAAGCTGTTATGAGTAGTAACTCTGACAAATAGCTCAATGGCATGAAATCTGAAATAGACTCTATGTATACCAACCAAGTTTGGACTTTGGTTGATGCACCTGAGGGTGTGACCCCAATAGGCTACAAATAGATCATGAAAAAGAAGATTGGAGCAGATGGCCAGATAGAGACCTATAAGGCCAGACTAGTGGCAAAAGGTTTCAAACATAAATAAAATATTGATTATGAAGAAATCTTTTTGTCGGTAGCCATGCTCAAGTCTATTCGGATAATACTTGCTATTGCTGCATACCATGACTATGAGATCTGGTAGATGGATGTCAAAACTATCTTCCTCAATAGAAATCTTGAGGAAGAAGTCTATATGACTCAGCCAGAGAGATTTATCTCTAGTAGGAGAGCAAATCAGGTATGCAAGCTGAATAGATCCATTTATGGATTGAAACAAGCATCGAAGAGTTGGAACATCTATTTTGATGAGACAGTTAAATTATTTGGCTTTATCAAAAATATGGATGAATCTTGTATGTACAAAAAGACTAATAGGAGTGCTATTATTTTCTTGATCTTGTATGTGGATGACATACTGCTCATTGAGAATGATATCCTAATGTTGCAATCGGTCAAGACATGGCTATTATAAAAATTTTTATGAAAGACTTGGGTAAAGCATCCTATATATTAGGTATAAAGATCTATAGGAATAGATCAAAAAGGATGCTTGGCTTGTCCCAGTCTAGGTACATAAATCTTGTATTGAAGAGGTTCAACATGGAGGAAAGTAAAAGAGATTACTTGCCTGTAGGTTATGGCATACAACTCTCTAAAAAGATATCTCCTAAAGACACCTGAAGAGAAAAATAGAATGAGTTCTATTCCTCATGCTTCGACTGTAGGATCAATTATGTATGCTATGTTATGTACCAGACCTGATGTAGCTTATGTCTTGGATATTGTAAGTAGATTTCAGGCTGATCTTAGGGAGGATTATTGAAAAGTTATGAAAAACATACTCAAGTATTTGAGAAGAACTAGAGATATTTTTTTAATATATAATAGATCTAATTTAAAATTGAAAGGTTATACTGATTCTAGTTTTTAATCTGATCTAGATAATAAAAAATTCATATCTGGATATGTGTTCACCCTGTATGATGGGGCAGTAAGTTGGAAGAGTTTCAAATAACAAATTATTGCTGACTCGATCACTGAGGCTGAGTATATTGCTGCTAGTGAGGCTGCTAAGAAGGCCGTCTGAATGAAGAAATACATCTCAAAATTGAGTGTGGTTCCAGAGATTGAACAACCAGTGCCTTTTTACTGTGATAATACTGGGACAGTTGCTCAAGCCAAAGAATCGAGGTCTCATCATAAATTCAAGCACATCCTAAGATGGTTTCACCTCGTTCGGAAGATAGTCGAAAGATGTGATATGATCATAGAGCGAGTTAATACCAAGAACAATATAGCGGATCTGTTCACTAAGGTCTTGTCAATACAGAGTTTGATCGTCACTTTGATTGCATGCAGATCAAGTATAGGGGCGATTGACTTTAGTGCAAGTGGAAGAATGAAAGAATAATATCCTACAAACCAATCGCATATGGGATACGATAGGATATTTTCTGTAATTTATCTTCCAAACTCATGTAATTGACATTAATATTATTAATAAAATTAATATTTTTTATTCATTATATGCTGCATCTTATTATTTTTAAGATTGTAATGAACTCCATAGGTCTGGATAATGGTTTTAGGACCGTGATGAGATCATGCCAGTGAGACCTAAAATCTTGATAGCTATGACCTAGAATTTTTTTAGTTGTTGGTTCATTGAGTCGAGGATCAATGATATGGATAGGACTGGCATGTCCTATATATGCTCAGAAATGAGGATGGTTGATCTTACAACTACTTGTGTGGTGACACTTATATAAAGATATGGGTGCTCATTAGAGAATGAGTTCACTGAATAAACCTATGAGAGAATATCTGATGGAGTCTTATTTATATGTCAGCTGATGATTCTCTAGTGGAAATTGTGTAAGTGATCCTTTGACTTGAGATCGATATAGTACCTTATGTATATAAATCCATATTTTGGTTCACTTCCTAACTTAGTTCTATGATCCTTATATGGGGTGTTCTGAATGTGGTGAAGTATGCATGGAGGTTGTGAGTGATCAATAAGGGATAAGTCACTCCTAATAAGGAGAGAGAATATTCTATGTGATCTCATAAGTCGGTGATTCTGGAAGTCTTTGGCCAAAGTAGGATGATAATTAGAAAGAAATTTCTAATATATCATCAACGGAATCATCACCTTCTGATCAAGATACATATAGATAAGCAATTGGGTTTGATATATTTCTATACCCATAGCTCATCTAGGATATTGTTTGACTGAAGGATTGAATTACATGGTAACTTGCCACTAAAGAGTATTTTGATAATTTTTCATCAAAATTTTAAATCTTTCAGATAGTCATGATACATTGCTAGATATCAATCTTGACTTATGGACTCATTAGAATTAAAAAAATTTAATTTAAAAATTAATTAGGAAGAGTCATAGTTGATTGAGACTCTTCGACTAACCTAATCTGATCGGATTAGGGTAACATCAAGAGTTTGGATCCACTGCTGGCTAAATTTGAAATCCAATGGGTCACATACTTTAGAATTTGATCTTGATCTGATTTAATTAAGATTTAATATAAATTTTAAGGATTAATTTGATATGCTAGCACATTGTATTAACTCAAGTTCCTAAATTGGTTCAGTTCAAAGTGTTTGAGCTAAACTAGATCAGTTGTCTTTGACCTAATGGGATTGGATCTATTTTAATTGGATTCTCATCCAACTTGGAATAGTTTTAAGTGTGGAAGGACTCCTCTATGCCCACCAAGTTTTCGGCCAAAATAAAAGTGCCGCCCCCTCTTAATTAATGTGGGAAGATGAAGAGTCCTTCTTAATGAAGGCTCTTATCTTATCCTATCACCTTGTGTTCTCATCCAGATCCTTTATGATTTCATGCCATTTTTTCTTGAGAAATTTATGAGGCATAGAAGAGCAGAGGTCCTTCTATGTGAAAGATCTCCTATACCAAAAATAATACACAATGATTTAATTCACTACATGAGAAAGTGGAGCACCAAAGGTTGGCACCCCTTGGTCCTTCCTCACATCCCATGGTCACCTATTTATATGGGGCATCTCATATGGACCTGATGCTTGATTTTGGATGAAAATCAAAGATATGTGGTGTATAAAAGAGAGAGAAAATTCTAGAAAAAATCTAAGAAAAAGATAAAAAAAATTGAGAGGCAAGAGTTGTAAAAAGGGTGGTGAGAGAATTAGCAAGTGTTGCTAATGTGCCTTAGGATTTGATTTTTTCTTATGTTGGAGCCTAAAATAAAATCTTAGATTATGAGACATCTGAAGAGTATCTTCTTAGCATAATTTTGGTGGCAAGATCGAAGGCTACTGGGCTTTGGTTTGATCGTACTTCGAGTTCGAAGTCGGTAGCATTCTTGAGAAGACAAGGCTGCTGCAGCACACTGATTAAAAAGGACCTTGGCCAACTTCCATGTAGAACACTATTGGAGGGCTTTTACTTTGGAGTCTCATAGAGATCACCATCATGCTATATTATTTTTGATGAAAGTATAAAATTCTATCCCTTTGCATGCTTGTTTTTGTTTTGATCGATATCGACAAGATGATTCTAGGGTTTAGGTTTCGGCTCGATAGTTTTAACTGTTAAAGTTATTGATTTGTTCATTTTAAAAATTTTATAATTCAATTTTCACTGTGTGATTGGAATCCAACAATAAGAATACTTAGCATAATCAATCACGAGTAGTCACTAAGATATCTACCTACTCATAAGTGACTAACTCGATACTGCGGTAATGTGACTAGTTCTTTGACTTACGATGTCTCGACTGTTCACAATGAGATTACTGTAGTTTGACTACATCATAACTCGATCTTCTAGACATATGGAGTCTTGAGGTATAATTGACTGCTGTAGACTCATTGTAGAAATAGGATGCACATCAAGATGGGATCTATTGACTTTGGTAGACGAAGAGTAATCCTATGTAGACCATGAGACTGAGTCCTAAAGCCCATAGCCATGGTAGTGTGAAAAATAGAAAGATATTTCTATGGAGTTTCTTATCGGACTTGAGCCAATTGATTCTAGTACATGATAAGAATCAGATTTGATGAGTTATCCTTAACCTATATCTTGTCTGGACTCACGATAGAGGAATCGAATCATATGGTAACTGTACTTAGAGATTCATCATTCAATTCTACTGAATTACCACCACATACTATTAGGTATCACTACTGGATTGTTGGATCAATTAGAATTATGTTGATGATCAATAATTTTAATTGATTGAATTGAAAAGAGTTTCGATCCATCGAAAAGAATTTCAACGATGTTACTGATAGAAATCATAATATATCTCACTGATAGAAATCATAATATATCTCACTACCATATAGAATGAGACTTATGGGGTCACATAAACAAGGATTTTGGTCTAGGATTACATAATTGGGCTAAGTGTAGTCTGATTGAATTAGGATTAATTAAGTCCTAGCTTTGAGTTTAAGGAAGCCATGCTAGCACATGGTTAAATCCATTCTCTCCTACTTGATTTGGGTTCTCTATTGGATAGGGCTTAACCAAATTGAAGCAAGCTTATTTTGGACACCAAGAGTTGGAGTCCTTGAAGTAAGTCTTCCATGTAAGAATTAAATGATAGGGGGAGGCACCAATAGTTGGTGCCCCACATTTTTCATCATGAATTTCTTTCATAGAAAGGGTGGGACGTCCCATATGGATAAGATCCAAGGGCGTGCACCACTTTGAGATAAGGGAGGGAGAGAGAAGAGGATATACCCAATCCTCTTGATGATAAGGATAAGAATGAGATGGTTATATCTGAATTCAAATTCAGATTTGAATTCAAATTCAAACTCAGATTTGAATTCGAATTCGAATTCGAAGCATTTGAATTTGAATCGAGGGAGGATTTGCTTAGGCAACAATAACCCTTATCCCTTGCACTCATCACATCTAAATTTTTTGATGATTTTGTGCGATAAAATAAGGAGAGAAATCAAATGGGACAATACCTGTCATAGCCCAAAACCTAGCCCAACCAAGCCCAATCCAGCAGACCCAAGCCCAAAAAAAAAAAAAAATATAGAAAAAATCGGGAAGAAGACTCCCAATAGGAGTCTTCTTCTCCGGTGAGACCCGGACAAATTGGGAGTCCTAGGACCTCTCGAAGTCCTAGGGTCCTCTATAAGAAGACCTCCCCTTTCCCTAGAAGCTGATCATCGGTCTTCTTTCCCTCTTTTGCTCTCTGATTTTCCCGAATTAGAGCCGTGAATCTTTGCTTCGTTCTCACCGTGATTGCCCGCCGGTGGGATCACCGGAGGTCGAGGTGAGTCTTCCTCTCTTCCTTCCCCTTCCTCCCGTGCCCTTGTGCGTGGCTGCCGGTGACGAGAGTCGCTGATTTTCGATCGAAAAAAGGGACCTCTATTTTGGTCTCTTTTTTCCATGAATTTTTCGGCGCCGGCGATCGCAATCGATGGCTGGCCATGCTCCTCCGTGACCGGGGGAGTGGCCCCCCTCTACCGCCGGCATCCACCGCGGCGGCCGTGGCATGAACGGCCTGGCATAAGGAGGGGACTGCCGTCCCTTGTTCGGCCTGGAAGGAGCTCGAAGAAAAAGAAGAAAAAAGAAAAAGAAAAAGAAAAAGGAAAGAAAAAGAAGAAAAAGAGAAAAAGAAAAGAAAAGAAAAAGGAAAGAAAAAGAAGAAAAAGAAGAAAAAGAAGAAAAAGAGAAAAAGAAAAGAAAAGAGAAAGAAGTAAAAAATAATAATAATAATAATAATAAAAATAATAATAATAATAACAATATATATATATATACTTATATATATATAAATAAATGAATAAATAAATAAATAATAAAAATAATTAAAAAAATGATGAGAGAGAGAGTTTTCTCTCTTCTTTTAGTCTAAACCCTGACTTTCTCTCTCTGAAATTGAACTTTCTCTCTCTACTTTCTCTCTCTAGAATTTTCTCTCTCTAGATTATTTTTCTCTCTTGATGGATTTTTCTCTCTCTAAAGTTATTCTTCTAGGATTAGCGTAGTGGAAGGCTTCATCTGATGATTTTGATCGAGTTTAAGAAAGAGTCTGATTTTAAGTGAGATTTTGATTTGGGATCTATTTAGATTGAATTTTGAATTAAAATTAATGTAAAAAATATAATTTTGGATAATAGGCATGGAAGAATCTCCTAGAAGTTAGTCGATCTGTTCATTCAGTGCTCCGTGAAAGGTAAGTAATGAATCATCTTCTCGAGATATTCTATATTTATTCTGAAAATAAATAATTATTCTCTGAAATTATGCATAATTTATGAAATTATGTTTTGAAGGAAAAGTGCGTTTGAAGTATTATGGTACGTCGATTATGCACACATTCAGTGAGAAAAATTATGATATATTATGGTACAAAGTATTTTGATACAGATCGAATTTATGCTCTCAGCCTAACTATGTTTCAGTGGGCCCCACCAATGGGGATTATACGTTGGTACTCAGTGGACCCTGCCAGTGGGGGTTGTACGCTGGTGTTTGTGGACCCTGCCAGTGGGGGTTGTGCGCTGGTATTTGTGGACCCTGCCAGTGGGGGTTGTGTGCTGGTATTCTGTGGACCCCGTCAATGGAGGTTAAACGTTGGTCATAGTCGAGGCTGTTGAGTTACGAGTATTTTGAATCGAATCGGATTTATGATTATATTATATGTGAATATTTAAAAATATTAGATTTATATTAAATCAGCATGAAATATATTTTTATATTTATTTGTAATATTGTTCTTAGAAATTATATAATATCTGAAATATCTAGTTGAGATATTTGTTACTTACTGGGCTGTCTAGCTCATTACCTTTCTTTCTATTTTTCAGATTCAGATAATTAATTTCGAGCGTGGGAAGAAATATTGGGACAGAGCTTTTAGAGGCGAGACTCAGCATTGTCAACTTCATTGAACTTAGATCTATTATTTTATTTTTAGTAAAAAAAATTTATTGGATGTAAGATATTTATTTTAATTACTTGAATTAAAGTTGAATAATAATTATTTGAATTTATTCCGCTGTGATGCATTGATATCGTGATGAGATACCTTGCATGCTTATGGAGAGAGTTCTTCATGAGTATGCGGCGGTTGCCGCGATCCTCGATTCACAATCTCGGGTCAGGGGTGTGACAATTAATATGGTATCAGAGCATAAGTGGATAAATTATAACACATAGAATTAGACATAGTATGAGTGTAGGTGGGTAAACATTAAAAATATTGGGACGATAAAGTTGAGCATCATAATAAGTCTATCCTAACAAATAGATAAATGAATCTAATAAGGTTTTACTACTATAAGGTTACCATGCCTCCCCGTAGAATGACAAGAACTACTCAAGGAATTGCAAGAGAGACATCACAACTACGAGATGGTAGCACTCCCCATCTGATCAGTGGCACTCCTCAGGAGGAGGGAGTTGTAGATCCTAATGGGAGTACTTCGAGAGCACGTCAGGAACCAGATATGGCTCAGTTAATGCAGACCCTAATCAGGATGGTACAAGCGCAACAATAAATACAGCAGCAAATATTTGAACAACAGCAGATACAACGAGATACACAACAACATCAGCATCCACCACCATAATATGGAGAGCAACCAGTACAACGGAACAACATTTCAGAATTTAAAAAGCTTGCCCCTCCAGCTTTCAAGGGGACTACTGAACCTTTGGAGGCTGACAACTGGATAATGGAGATGGAGAAGGCCTTCGCTGTCCAAGAGTATCTTGATGAAGAAAAGATTCGATATGCAGCTTATTTACTATAAGGAGAAGCATACAACTGGTGTCAGTGACTACAGCGCAAGTATGAACAAGACGGCGAAATACCTACCTGGGAAAGATTTCGGGTTGCATTCTACGATCAATATTTTTTTCGGAGTATAAGGATCCAGAAAGAGCAAGAGTTTATTTATTTGAAGCAAAAGGGTATGAGTGTGACTGAATATGAAGCAAAATTTACAGAGTTAGCAAAATTTGCTCCGAGATTAGTGGATGGTGAGCAAGAATGTATTCACAAGTTTGAGATGGGATTGAGAACTGAGATTCGAAAACAAGTGGTTCCATATGAATTGACATCTTATGCCGATGTGGTAAACAAAGCACTGATAATTGAAAGGGAAGTCAATGAAGAACGTATGGAAAAGGAAAGAAAGCAAAGAAAGAGAGCAAAATCAAATGATACACAAGGGCAAAATAATAAAAACATCAAAAGATCAGCTAAGGGAGCAGTAGACAATAAGACTCAACAGATTGATGGTAAGCCATGCTCCAGATGTGGCAAAAATCATGCAGACAAGGATTGCTATTGGAATACAGGTGCTTGTTTCAAATGTGGTCAGATGGATCATAAAATTGCTAGCTGCCCGCTAAATACTGAAAATCAAGTTGGCCAAAGAACTCATGAAGGACAACATAAGGGTGGTGGACAGATTTCTAAAACCCAGGGAAGAGTTATGCGCTTACTCAACAGAATCCACAGGCTTCCAATACAATGGTGACAGGTATGAAAAATTTTGAGGATAAAATTTCTTTTTAGGAGTGAAGAATGTCATAGCCCAAAACCTAGCCCAACCAAGCCCAATCCAACAGACCCAAGCCCAAAAAAAAAAAAAAAAAGAGAAAAAACTGGGAAGAAGACTCCCGATAGGAGTCTTCTTCTCTGGCGAGACCCGGACAAATTGAGAGTCCTAGGACCTCTCGAAGTCCTAGGGTCCTCTATAAGAAGACCTCCCCTTTCTCTTGAAGCCGATCATCGGTCTTCTTTCCCTCTTTTCTTCTCCGATTTTTCTGAATTAGAGCCGCGGATCTTTGCTTCGTTCTCACCGTGATTGCCCGCCGGTGGGGTCATCGGAGGCTGAGGTGAGTCTTCCTCTCTTCCTTCTCCTTCCTCCTGTGTCCTTGTGCGCGGCTGCCGGCGACGAGAGTCGCCGATTTTCGATCGGAAAAAGGGACCTCTGTTTTGGTCTCTTTTTTTCGTGAATTTTTCGACGCCGGCGATCGCAATCGATCGCCGGCCATGCTCCTCCGCGACCGGGGGAGTGGCCCCCCTCTGCCGTCGGCCTCCGCCGCGGCGGTCGTGGCCTGAACGGCCTGGCACAAGGAGGGGACTGCCGTCCCCTATTCGGCCTGAAAGGAGCTCGAAGAAAAAGAAGAGAAAAAAAAGAAAAAAGAAAGAAAAAGAAGAAAAAGAGAAAAAGAAAAGAAAAGAAAAAGGAAAGAAAAAGAAGAAAAAGAAGAAAAAGAAGAAAAAAGAGAAAAAGAAAAGAAAAGAGAAAGAAGAAAAAAAGAAATAATAATAATAATAATAATAATAACAAAAAATATATATATACTTATATATATATAAATAAATGAATAAATAAATAAATAAATAAATAAAAAATAATAATAAAAATGATGAGAGAGAGAGTTTCTCTCTCTTCTTTCAGTCTGAACCCTGACTTTCTCTTTCTGGAATTAAACTTTCTTTCTCTACTTTCTCTCTCTAAAATTTTCTCTCTCTACATTATTTTTCTCTCTTGATGGATTTCTCTCTCTCTAAAGTTATTCCTCTAGGATTAGCGTAGTGGAAGGCTTCATCTGATGATTTTGATCGAGTTTAGGAAAGAGTCTGATTTTAAGTGAGATTTTGATTTGGGATCTGTTTAGATTGAATTTTGAATTAAAATTAATGTAAAAAATATAATTTTGGATAATAGGCATGGAAGAATCTCTTAGAAGTTAGTCGATCTGTTCATTCAGTGCTCCGTGAAAGGTAAGTAATGAATCATCTTCTCGAGATATTCTATATTTATTCTGAAAATAAATAATTATTCTCTGAAATTATGCATGATTTATGAAATTATGTTTTGAAGGAAAAGTGCGTTTGAAGTATTATGGTACGTCGATTATGCACACGTTCAGTGAGAAAAATTATGATATATTATGGTACAAAGTGTTTTGATACAGATTGGATTTATGCTCTCAGCCTAACTATGTTTCAGTGGGCCCCGCCAATGGAGATTATACGTTAGTACTCAGTGGACCCTGCCAGTGGAGGTTGTGCGCTGGTGTTTGTGGACCCTGCCAGTGGAGGTTGTGCGCTGGTATTTGTGGACCCTACCAGTGGGGGTTGTGCGCTGGTATTTTGTGGACCCCGCCAATGGGGGTTAAACGTTGGTCATAGTCGAGGCTGTTGAGTTACGAGTGTTTTGAATCGAATCGAATTTATGATTATATTATATGTGAATATTTAAAAATATTGGATTTATATTAAATCAGCATGAAATATATTTTTATATTTATTTATAATATTATTCTTAGAAATAATATAATATCTGAAATATCTAGTTGAGATATTTGTTACTTACTGGGCTGTCTAGCTCATTACCTTTCTTTCTATTTTTCAGATTCAGATAATTAATTTCGAGCGTGAGAAGAAATATTGGGATAGAGCTTTTAGAGGCGAGACTTAGCATTGTCAACTTCATTGAACTTAGATCTATTATTTTATTTTTAGCAAAAAAAAATTTATTGGATGTAAGATATTTATTTTAATTACTTGAATTAAAGTTGAATAATAATTATTTGAATTTATTCTGCTGTGATGCATTGATATCGTGATAAGATGCCTTGCATGCTTATGGAGAGAGTTCTTCATGAGTATGCGACGGTTGCCGCGACCCTCGATTCACAATCTCGGGTCGGGAGCATGATAATTAATATGGTATCAGAGCATAAGTGGATAAATTATGACACATAGAATTAGACATAGTATGAGTGTAGGTGGGTAAACATTAGAAATATTGGGACGATAAAGTATGAGCATCATAATAAATCTATCCTAACAAATAGATAAATGAATCTAATAAGGTTTTACTACTATAAGGTTACCATGCCTCCCCGTAGAATGACAAGAACTATTCAAGGAATTGCAAGAGAGACATCACAACTACGGGATGGTAGCACTCCCCATCTGATCAGTGGCACCCCTCAGGAGGAGGGAGTTGTAGATCCTAATGGGAGTACTTCGAGAGCATGCCAGGAACCAGATATGGCTCAGTTAATGCAGACTCTAATCAGGATGGTACAAGCACAACAATAAATACAGCAGCAAATGTTTGAACAACAACAGATACAACGAGATACACAACAACATCAGCATCCACCACCACAATATGGAGAGCAATCAGTACAACGGAACAACATTTTAGAATTTAAAAAGCTTGCCCCTCCAACTTTCAAGGGGACTACTGAACCTTTGGAGGCTGACAACTGGATAATGGAGATGGAGAAGGCCTTCGCTGTCCAAGAGTATCTTGATGAAGAAAAGATTCGATATGCAGCTTATTTACTACAAGGAGAAGCATACAACTGGTGTCAGCGACTACAGCGCAAGTATGAACAAGACGGCGAAATACTTACCTGGAAAAGATTTCGGGTTGCATTCTACGATCAATATTTTTCTCAGAGTATAAGGATCCAAAAAGAGCAAGAGTTTATTTATTTGAAGCAAAAGGGTATGAGTGTGACTGAATATGAAGCAAAATTTACAGAGTTAGCAAAATTTGCTCCGAGATTAGTGGATGGTGAGCAAGAACGTATTCACAAGTTTGAGATGGGATTGAGAACTGAGATTCGAAAACAAGTGGTTCCATATGAATTGACAACTTATGCCGATGTGGTAAACAAAGCACTGATAATTGAAAGGGAAGTCAATGAAGAACGCATGGAAAAGGAAAGAAAGCAAAAAAAGAGAGCAAAATCAAATGATACACAAGGGTAGAATAATAAAAACATCAAAAGATCAGTTAAGGGAGCAGTAGACAATAAGACTCAACAGATTGATGGTGAGTCATGCTCCAGGTGTGGCAAAAATCATGCAGACAAGGATTGCTATTGGAATACAGGTGCTTGTTTCAAATGTGGTCAGATGGATCATAAAATTGCTAGCTGCCCGCTAAATACTGAAAATCAAGTTGGCCAAAGAACTCATGAAGGACAACATAAGGGTGGTGGACAGATTTCTAAAATCCAGAGAAGAGTTTATGCGCTTACTCAACAGAATCCACAGGCTTCTAATACAATGGTGACAGGTATGAAAAATTTTGAGGATGAAATTTTTTTTTAGGGGTGAAGAATGTCATAGCCCAAAACCTAGCCCAACCAAGCCTAATCCAGCAGACCCAAGCCCAAAAAAAAAAAAAAAATAGAGAAAAAATCGAGAAGAAGACTCCCGATAGGAGTCTTCTTCTCCGGTGAGATCCGGACAAATTGGGAGTCCTAGGACCTCTCGAAGTCCTAGGGTCCTCTATAAGAAGACCTCTCCTTTCCCTTGAAGCCGATCATCGGTCTTCTTTCCCTCTTTTCCTCTCCGATTTTTCCGAATTAGAACCACGGATCTTTGCTTCGTTCTCACTGTGATTGCTCGCCGGTGGGGTCACCAGAGGTCGAGGTGAGTCTTCCTCTTCTTCCTCTCTTCCTTCCCCTTCCTCCCTTGCCCTTGTGCGCGGCTGCCGGCGACGAGAGTCGCCAATTTCCGATCGGAAAAAGGGACCTCTGTTTTGGTCTCTTTTTCCCGTGAATTTTTCGGTGCCGGCGATCGCAATCGATCGCCGGCCATGCTCCTCCGTGATCGGGGGAGTGGCCCCCCTCTGTCGTCGGCCTCCGCCGCAGCGGCCGTGGCCTGCATGGCCCGGCACAAGGAGGGTACTGTCGTCCCCTGTTCGGCCTGGAAGGAGCTCGAAGAAAAAGAAGAAAAAAAAAAGAAAAAGGAAAGAAAAAGAAGAAAAAGAGAAAAAGAAAAGAAAAGAAAAAGGAAAGAAAAAGAAGAAAAAGAAGAAAAAGAAGAAAAAAGAGAAAAAGAAAAGAAAAGAGAAAGAAGAAAAAAAAAAATAATAATAATAATAATAATAATAATAATAAAATATATATATATATAAATAAATGAATAAATAAATAAATAAATAATAAAAATAATAAAAAAAATGATGAGAGAGAGAGTTTCTCTCTCTTCTTTCAGTCTGAACTCTGACTTTCTCTCTCTGAAATTGAACTTTCTCTCTCTACTTTCTCTCTCTAAAATTTTCTCTCTCTAAGTTATTTTTCTCTCTTGATGGATTTCTCTCTCTCTAAAGTTATTTCTCTAGGATTAGCGTAGTGGAAGGCTTCATCTGATGATTTTGATCGAGTTTAGGGAAGAGTCTGATTTTAAGTGAGGTTTTGATTTGGGATCTGTTTAGATTGAATTTTGAATTAAAATTAATGTAAAAAATATAATTTTGGATAATAGGCACGGAAGAATCTCCTAGAAGTTAGTCGATCTGTTCATTCAGTGCTCCATGAAAGGTAAGTAATGAATCATCTTCTCAAGATATTCTATATTTATTCTGAAAATAAATAATTATTCTCTGAAATTATGCATGATTTATGAAATTATATTTTGAAGGAAAAGTGCATTTGAAGTATTATGGTACGTCGATTATGCACACGTTCAGTGAGAAAAATTATGATATATTATGGTACAAAGTGTTTTGATACAGATCGAATTTATTCTCTCAGTCTAACTATATTTCAGTGGGCCCCGCCAATGGAGATTATTCGTTGGTACTCAGTGGACCCTACCAGTGGGGGTTGTGCGCTGGTGTTTGTGGACCTTGCCAGTGGGGGTTGTGCGCTGGTATTTGTGGACCCTGCCAGTGGGGGTTGTGCACTGGTATTCTGTGGACCCCATCAATGGGGGTTAAACGTTGGTCATAGTCGAGGTTGTTGAGTTACGAGTGTTTTGAATCGAATCGGATTTATGATTATATTATATGTAAATATTTGAAAATATTGGATTTATATTAAATCAGCATGAAATATATTTTTATATTTATTTGTAATATTGTTCTTAGAAATTATATAATATCTGAAATATCTAGTTGAGATATTTGTTACTTACTGGGCTGTCTAGCTCATTACCTTTCTTTCTATTTTTCAGATTCAGATAATTAATTTCGAGCGTGGGAAGAAATATTGGGACAGAGCTTTTAGAGGCGAGACTTAGCATTGTCAACTTCATTGAACTTAGATCTATTGTTTTATTTTTAGCAAAAAAAATTTTATTGGATGTAAGATATTTATTTTAATTACTTGAATTAAAGTTGAATAATAATTATTTGAATTTATTCCGCTGTGATGCATTGATATCGTGATGAGATGCCTTGCATGCTTATGGAGAGAGTTCTTCATGAGTATGCGGCGGTTGCCGCGACCCTCGATTCACAATTTCGGGTCGGGGGCATGACAGTACCTTAGCAGAGTCTTTCTACTTTAAGGCATTTGATCCGATCAAATGTCTATAAAAAGGCCCCTATCAAATGGTTTGACATAATTAATCATCGGAAGAATATCTCCATGCCTCCTCTCCTCTTTTCCATGCCATCTCCCCTCTCCTCTCTAATCTCTGATCCTCTCCCACATCCAAAGGTGTTGGGCAACCCATCTGGTGGTCTCAAGATATCGAGTTCTATCAAATCTATGCAAAAGAATAAGAAGACTGCAATAGAGTACTGATCAGAATCCTATCGGAGATCAGATTCAAAGCTGATCTAGGAGCTTACAGATCCATATAGGAGTAGATGGATCGAAGATGGAGAAAATATCTTAATTCAAGTCTAAGTGGATACCTATAGAGATTGGGCATGTATGTAGCTCAACAGTGAACTTCGAAATTCTATGATCATCGGACTGTGGAGTTCATCTAGCCACGCAAGATGATGTGATCATCTTATAACCTGATTTAAATTGTTTAAATCTATTTTTTCTCTTAATCTAAATGCATGATCGATCTGACCACGATCGAGATTAGATCTCGATCGGATCGCACGTCGGATGGAAAATTTTTTTTGAAATTCTGCTGCATCCTGATCTGATCGAGCAGGCGTGCGATTTTCCTTCAAGTTCAGCTCATTGCTGAATTAGGTATGGGTATAACGTTCACACTTTCTTTTATTTTTTGTGATCTAAATGGATCATCAGACTCGATATGGACCGCTGCCACTATGGATATTTAGACAGATCACCAAATTCGATGCGAACTATTTTGATTATTATAAATATCCAGAAGGATCACCAAACTCAATGTAGATTATAGTTGTCACTATAAATATCCATAAGGACCATCAGATGTGATGAGAATCACTTTGATTACTACAAATATGACTTGATGCAGATCATGTTGGTCACTATGGATAAGAGATGGATAGAATCTAGGAGAGGTCTGCTAAATCAAAAAATCGAATCTTGTACTAAACTTTGGAGGACATAATTTGATCACATGATGTCTGATTGAGATGATCTGTTTTTAAAAATTATGTATCTTTTTGTGCTTTACAACTTTAGGATAATCGGACTAAAATTTCATCATTTAGACACCAAAAAAAGCTGTCAAATCGAAACTTTTTTTTTCAAAAAAGATATTGGTCGGACATTATCTCTCAATCTATGAAAAATTAGAAAAAGTGACAAAAGATAAAGTTGATGTAGGAATCAAGATCTACCACTTGTAGGATTTTAATTTTTTATTTATTTATATTATTCATTATTGAGATCTAATGCTACTTGAGTTAAACGGGTGAGGGAATCTTTCTTCCCCTTGATTGGATCATTTTAAGTAAAGCTTGGTCAACCAACAAGCATGGAAGGTGATGTTGAGAAGTCTGGATAATAACTAGAAATGTTGGCTAGTACAGAGGGTGAAGAAGGGAATGGCTTACACTCGGTATGTCAGAGAATTATGAATGGCCAGTCATCAAAGACTGTCGTGACTATATTCTGAAAACCAATAAGGAAGAAGGTTAAGCACATTGAGCCCTTGTACATCAATGTTCATATATTTGGCAAATAACAAGACAAATGTTGGTGGACAATGAAGCTATTGTTAGTATCATGCCAACATCTGTCGTTAGAAAGTTTGGCAGAGGCGAAGAAGATTTATTGGAGCTAATCGGGTGGTAACTTATTTCATGAGTGATACATGCAAGTCTTAGAGAGTGTTACCGGTTTACATTCAAATAAAGACCCAGGTCTCATGGACCCAGGACTCAGTGACCACTTTCTTCGTCATCCATAAAGCCTTCATGTACAAAACAATATTAACTAGGTAGTGATTGGATTCATGTGAGTTACCATGTACCTTCATCCTTACATCAGATACTAGTATTATAGAATTTGGATGCCAAGAAGGACAAAGATAAGGTAGAATTGATTACTGCTAACAATAAATCCTTCCTAACAAATACAAATATACCAGATATACAGCTATATGATCCTAATATTGGCCTCATTAGACTCTTGGACCAAGGTAAGCTTGGGATGCCAAAGACTTTCATGGCCTCAAATTCTCTGAGGACCAACCCTTCAAGGTTAGCTTGCATTTTAAAAATATTGTGGTTGATGGGCATCGAAATATTGTTTGTTGAAAAAGCTATCAATGATTAAAATATTTAAAAAGATAAAGACGATGAAAGGTACTTTTGTGAGGATAGCGATTTATGCGAAATCAAAAAATATTTAAATTTTAATTTATATGATCAAATATATATATATATATATAATATAATTTTAAAAAATATAAATAAAAGAATTTGATCATACTGCATTAAAATTAGTAAACATTAAGGCCGTGGTGCAAGATCTTTTAGTGCAAATGAATCTGGGCACTAACTCCCAGGCCAAACCAACATTATTCATTGGTGACACATGCAAGTCCAGGGAGGCATTACCAATTTACATTCAAGTACGGACCCAGGTTTCAGTGACCAGTGTCTCCGTCATCAAAGCAGCCTTTATGTAACTGTACCCAAAAAAACAAAAAAGCAGCCTTTATGTACAATGCAATATTCGTTGGAAAGGGATTGGATTCATATAAATTACTGTGTACCTTCGTTGTTACATCTACTACTGGTATTATAGAATTTGCATGTCAAGGAGGATAGACCAGGTGAAAGTGATTACTGCTAACAACATACACTTCCTGATAAACGCTAATATACTAGACATATGGCTATATGATCATTGTAATCTGGGCCTCATCAGATGCTTGGGCTAGGACAAGCAGGGGTTACCAAAGATTCATACTATGGTTATTTTTTTTAGTTATACTTCAATTATCATGCATTTGTGAAATATTGGAATTATACTCTATACGAAGGACTTCTTTAAAAATCAATTTAATCAATTTATTTTTATTTTTATTTTTATCTTAGTTATTTTTTCTAAGAATAAGCATAATTTGAATTATCTACCACAGCATAGTACTATTCTCTTACTGTGGGCAGATACTACATCTTTATTATAGCTCAACATTATATTCTTCTATCATAATCCTATACTACACCCTTATCAGATGCCAATTTTTTTAAATGGTGGTGCAAATTTAGCAAAAATTTCTAAAGTACTTGAATTCATGTTACTTTCTATCTTCCAGTCGATCCGTATCTTTCTGGCTAGTGTAATGCCAATGGCATGCCCACGCACATATCCAAATCTCGCATGGGTAAGCTTGGCGGTGCGCCCTCTGTCTGCACCAACCGAGTTCTTTAGGGATCCCTAGTTTTCCTAGAGACCTAGAGTTTCCTAACTTGCTTGGAATAGGACAGAAATTAAAGGGCGGCAATGTACTCCAAGCAGAACAATTCATGAGCTTCTGTATAATCTGATGCCAAGTTCTATTGATTTTGGTGTTATTGATTGTTTATTAGAAACATGACTACAAATTCTACCGAACATTTAGTACTACAAATATTAGCACGTGTAATATGTGGGAGAAGTGGTACAACTGATGGTCGTGTTTCTTAAAAGCTGGATTGGTTTCCCATCCCTTTTGTCAAAATGTAGAAAGAAAAGAGGAAAAAATCCCTAACCACATTACCATTGTTTAACCACCTCCACGTACAGTGCACGGAGGTCCTTACCTACCTCTAATGCTCCATAAGTAATTCTCCTTGGTCGCTAGATTAACGATTAGGAATCATCCCTAGCATTTGGTTTACCTTGTCAATGATCATATTTTGCTATTACCCTACAAGTACCATTCTAAATATTCCCTAGGATATATATTGCACGCATATATCTCATGGATTCATTAGCTATTCTCCATGATAGTATTTCTATATTAGGATCTCCATTATGGTATTTCTCCATGTCATATTCTCTTTATATCACCTTACACTCAAACCTATTAGTCTGGTTGCTTAAAGTGCTAATTCCATCAAACATGGAAGTAATGATGAGAGCAAATCCTTTTATTTTAATCGGAGCTACACTCTTTGATCCACGGGAAAGTACGCTACCATCTATTGACATATCATTTAATTAGTAAGTTTAATTATGATTTCCTATTTAAAGTAAAAAAAAAATTAGTTCAAATGATTGCTATTGCGTTTATTGTATTCAGTTTATGAGTGAATTACTATAGGTTCAGTAGTTATTTTATTGTGTTTGAAAAAATTATCTATATGTTTTTCGATTGATCTGCAATTATTTTTAAATTTTTAAACTTTTCAGATTCTATAAAAAGTCCTTGAATTATTAAGGAGTTATTTCTAGATTCCTGCTGTCCACACAGATTGGTTACACAGATCTATATTTAGATCACACAAATTAATATTCAAGTTACACAAGTTTATATTCAGATTATCTGCGAAACCTGCGTAATCTGAAAATGAACCTGTGTAACTTAAACATAAATCTATGTAACCTGAACATGGACCTGTGTAACCAATCTGTGTAGACGGTAGAAACCTAAAAATAACTCCTTAGCAGTTCAAGAGCTTTTTACGAAGTCTAAAAAGTCTAGGGATTTAAAAGTTTAAAGATCTATAGATAATTTTTTCATTGTATTTTTTCTTTTCCTCTCTAATTTGAGGTGGCCAACTGCTTTTTTTTTTTTTTTAAAAAAAAAGATATTCGCTACAAAGGCATTGCCTCGAAGGATGTCGCTAGCCACCGCAAAGGTAACGATGAACTCATTGCCTCAACCAGTAATGGCTACATTTGTAACTTTGAATATCATCATTATCTCGGTGCATAATCCAATGCCAAATTCTATTGGTTTTGATATTGTTGTTTGACAATTAGAGACATGGCCACAAATTCTATCAAACACTTTTTTTTTTTTTTTGTTCTATAAATATTAATGGAACATATGGATACTCTTATTGGGATAGCTCATGGTCGTGAGTTGTAACGGCTGGATTGGTTTCCCGTCCTTTTGTCCAAACATAGAAGAAAAAAAAGAACAAAAAGTACAGAAGGGAAGTAAAATCCCCAGCCATATCATCATTTTTAACCACCTCCACGTAGTTACCAAAAAACAGGAAAATACCTCCATGTTTAGCTTGCCTGCGTCCTCCCCTCTTCCCTTCCTTATCTATCTCTAATCCTCCATGAATAGTTCTCCTCGGTCGCTAGATTAATGATCAAGAGCAATCCGTAGGTTTCGGTTTAATTACATGATCAATGATGATTAGTTTGCTATTTCCATATCATTAGCTATTCTCCAATTATAGAATTTCCATATGCATGCCGTATTCTCTTTATATCTCGCTCCACTCAAACTTATTTATTTGGTGGTTTAAAGTAAGTGCTAATGAGAGCAAATATCTTTACGTGATATAAAGAATCTCTTTTCGTTTTCTGGTAAATTTATCAAGAATATCTTTATATGCCTCAACGTGCTGTGCTGGCAATTTCCTTCTATCTACGGATTCGTCGTGCATGAATCCTTACGAATGACCGCAGTGATGCATTCGTATCTGCTCTCTATATAACACAGCACCTGCAGGAACTGGTCTTCATGGTGGGAACAACACAAACTCCAGACATGGCAGTAGAACTCCTCTCTTACCGTTCTTCTTTGTTTTCTTTTCTTTTCTTTTTTTTTTCATGAAAACTTGCAACATAGTCTTTACATTCTTATTCATGGGTGTCAGGCCATTGCAGCAGTTGTTGCGTTATGGTTTTTAGCTCTTCAGTTTGTTGCTGGGAATCCGATTTATAACGTGCTTAGCTACGGGGCTGTTGGAGATGGCACATCAAATGATGTACAAGTAAGAAGTAGCTATTCCTTAGGCTGCATGTGGTTGCAAAATTAAATGGGAGAAGTATGGGATAAATTTTCATCATAGTCATTCCTGTATACTCTCTTATATTTTTCTGTCCTAAAATCAAAAGCAGTTGATGTAGACTGATTTTTAGCATTATCTTCTGTTATGAGAAATGATAGCAAGCGTTCTTACTTGGATCGGGAAATTACATTTCCTATCATAGTTGCTTGTTTGTTATGGTACAATAGAGATGATTGAGTGATCTTTACATAATATTGAGCAACATATTGTCTCTTATGCTATATGGGTCCCATTCATAATATACACACAGTACCGCATTCAAACTATATATGGCGCCTCTTGTAGTGCTTGATATAGTTAGGGCTCGCTTCATTTTTCAGAAATATTTGATGATGCTTCAACTATTGTTGCTGATTTTGTTTTTGTCTTAAATATCAAAAGCTTGAATTCTATATACTATTCAAATAGTATATAGCTTCCCATATTTTTCTTCAGTAGTCAGATATCAACATGCTATATATATATATATAACACCTATATTTATATGTATGTATGTATGTATGTGTATATCATTTGACTATCACCCAAGCGTTACTCACGATCTTGCAATGATTTTCAAGGCATTCTCGAAAGCTTGGAGAGCAGCTTGTGCTGATGCTAATTATCCAATTATTCTCATCCCAGCAAGCAAGACCTTTTTATTGACCGAAGTAACCTTTCGAGGCCCATGCAAGTCTTGGATGTACGTCCAGGTAATATATACATCAATCTGATGCATCCCTTCAAGTTGTTTTGAGAGAGCAGGTTGGAGAGTGAGAGATGGAGAAAAAGTTCAGATATCACAAGGAACCGAAAAGGTTAGATGATGTTTCAAACGTATGCAGCTTGATGGAAATATTGTAGCACCAAACAAAGTGTGGTCGAACCAAGCAAAAAACTTGATTGCATTTCAAGATGTTAATAACGTTACGGTGGCTGGCCATGGCGAGATTGATGGCAATGGTGCCATTTGGTGGGATTGCGTAAAACATAAGGTATCAAAATACAAATATATATGTTACATCCTTGTAGAATTGTCTCTTTGACTTTCAATTCATTATTCTGCTTGCATGCCCTTCACTTGACCAATTTGTCTTCTTTGGCTTCATCTTCCATCCTCTTCTACACTCTACATATAGGGATGCAACAACCGCCCTAATGTAAGTATATATACAAATCTTTTGCTTTCTGTTTCATTCCTTTTTCTTAGTAAAAGCTTGTAAGGTTATTAATTTGTTCATTAGATAATATATATTGATGGAATTTAAGTGTTATTTTGTTGTCACCAACCTTAAACCAGCTACTAGTATTCATGTGGTGCAACAATGTTTGGGTGAGTGGAATAAGAATGAAGAACGGCCCAACTAAACATCTGAAGATAATCAATTGTGCTGGGGTACACGTGAAGGGGGTCGAAGTATGGGCTCCGGGTGACAGCCCCAACACCGATGCCCTCCACATCGCCGGGTCTCAATTTGTGGAGTTCACCAATTGCACAGTCGGAATTGGTACTTAATGTAGATGTACAATATTTTTTTTCCCCATGTTATTTCGAAGAATTCATGGATGGACTTAGTCTACCAAAAGGTATTACGGGCGAAACCAATAAAAAAAATGCCACATCAGCATGTTGAACGAAAAAATTCTGCAACTACTTACAGCAGTATGTTAAGGTAGGTGGTTGCAGAATTTCTTGGCTCTAAATCCCAATGTAGCATCTTCTCATTGGCTTTGCCTGTAGCACTTTTGGTAGATAAGTTTACTTGTGAATTTCTTGTTTCGGTAGCTTAGAATTTTTACCATTTGATCGTAGTTTATTTTTGTTCCCACCAATGAGGAATATGAGCTTCGGCCTTTTTAATATCTGGAGGACTTTTCAATATCTCTTAGCAACATATGCAGATTGTAGATGTGGATATTTACCTAGTTGATTGGTTACTCTATCTTCCTGTTTGTATGATATGGCTGCAGGAGATGATTGTGTAGCTATTGGTCCAGGCTCCTCAGACATTAATATTACCCACATCATATGCGGGCCTGGTCATGGTCTCAGGTTTGTCTTTGTCACTTTGATATCCATATCAAACTTATGAAAAAGAATTTGTTCGAGTTTGGGATCTCTTTAGATTATGTTACAGAGGGTTTCATTTGATCATGGTGCACCAAAAGTCATCAATCGATAAAAGATGGTTGAATAGTGATGGACAAGTATTTTATGAAGGCCATTCCATTTGCATGCAACGAGTATTCCTTATTGTGCGATGCATTGATATATAATTGAACTATATAACCTTCAAATAAATCTCATCCGGCTACGATTTAGGCACATATGTAGCCCATATGTTTAATAATTAGTCTAGCCTAACATACTGATGTTATCATTGATACTTTCTTCAACTACATTATAGTCTGTTGCAGTCAAGAGCTTATGGCTCGGTTTGTGAGGTATTGTCCACTCTGGTTCATGGACATCATATTTTTATTCTTCAAAAAGTATTTTCTATAAGAAGGATGATCTCTTTCTATATAAATCAGAGTCTTTTTTGATTCATAATTAATGTGGAACTAATGATGCTCTTCCATCTATACCATAATATGATCAATATAATTTTTCACTCTAAACTCAAAGCTAATCTGCTGCTCCTTCAGCAACTATATCCGAAGCACTAGGATAATTTCTTCTGTCCTTGGCAGCATTGGTAGCTTGGGACCCAACTCCAAGGTTGAACGAGTTCATATTTCTGACAGTCATGTTTCAGGCGCCTCATCAGGCGTGAAGATCAAGACATGGCAGGTACATTGCGTTATCCCAATCTTGACAAGCTCAAGTCAAACACCATTACATATGCCATTCCATGTACATGTATTTGTTTGTCATAAAAGATATATATATATATATATATTGTTTATGGCCCATATCTGGACTCCATTTCAATATATATATATGCAAATTACCACATATTTTGTGCTACAACTTTGTACTAGAACTCCAATTAATTTTGCATAGAGTATATTAGAAACATATATATTTCCATGCTTCTTCTCATGTGAACCTTTGAAGCTTTCACTAATGACTTGCTTATGCTCTTTGATGGGACAATCATCTAGTTTTAGCTTGTAACCACAACAATTGCTAGGTTGAGATCTAGAATGTATCTTAAACATGAAATGACAAGTTATCGATCAATAACAGAAGATACTGTATTATGGCTAATAAAAAGTTAATTTAGGTTCTAAAGGATTTCCTAGTATGATAGTTCTCTATGTGTTGTGTCACACATATGAGAAATTTATTTGTATCAAAACATCACAAATTTTCACATTTCATTTTACAGGGAGGATCTGGGTATGCAAAAGAGATCTATTTTGAGCGTGTAAACTTTACCTCAGTGCAGATTCCTATAGTTATTGATCAATACTATTGTCCCAGCCATCAATGCCATCCTACGGTATGGGATCCTTACCAATACACATTCGTCAAAGCACATGCATGAACGCATGCACACACAGGCTATCCATTATTTATGCTTGTGCTAGGATGAACAACATCTTCCACTTTCTTGAAGACCTAAACTGAACTTGGAAAATATGCATGCATAGTCGAAGCACATCCATGTTCCAATGTTCCACCACCATCAATTGGAAAGCAAAAACCAACTCTGAAATTTAGCAGATGCTGCTAAGTTCTATTTTATATTCTCAAAATGTTTCCTTATCTTAAAGAGAAGCCTAACATTTTGGTCCTTTGGCTATCATTTTTGTAACCTACAATTAGACATTGTATACAATATTTAGGCTAGTAGTATTTGCATAATTATATACAGAACATAATTTATGCATTTCGTATACAACAATTCTTCAAATTGCTAATTGTTTTGCATCAATTTTTGTCTATAATTGCGGGGAGGGAAAAACAGAATACCTCGAATGTGGCAATAAGTGACATCCAGTTTGTTGATCTATATGGGACTTCTTCCCAAAAAGAGGCTGTCAGCATCCAATGCAGCAAACAAGTCCCATGCAACAACATTTTAATGAAGAATATTAACATATACCATGAGGATGGAAGTTCGGCAACATCCAATTGCAGCAATGCCTATGGCAAGACAGAGGGAGTAGTCATCCCAAATGTTTCTTTCTTACATTAGCTGGAATGGCACCAATAACGTCCCTCATTATCTTTTTTTTTTTTAATGTTGTATCACTGATTTGAATAACGGTAGCGTACTAGTTTTCAGCTTGATAATATTCTTTGGTGGCTAAAATAATAAATAAAGTTGCACCTTTTTAATTTCTTGTGAGGAAATGTGTGAAGCTCTCTCTCTCTCTCTCTCTCTCAGTCCATTAACCTGTGATCTTTATCATGTGAAATGTGGAGAAAATTGGGGGCAAGAGACTTTCTACATTCTCAAAAGATTTTCTTTTTAAGACAACACGAGGTCTCTATTAAGATCTATTACGCTATGATATTATGGGAAATATAAAGAAAAATGGATGACATGGTAACCTCCCGGTTGCATTTTCTCAGAGACATGAGGTCAATGGGAGAAGGTCCTCCTAATTTGTTGAGATAATCAATTTTAAAAAAGTATAGACATCATAATTTTTCTAAGCTACTTAATCTTACAAAACATTGAGCTATATTCAATAACTTTGGATAATGAAGCTATAAAGTGCGAGTTCAAAGACCATAACCACGAACTCAAATTTCCGGTAAATCTTTATAGTCAACTACACATCACAAATGCTTTAAGCATGTTCCACATATGGCAAGTTCATCTATTGTCATACCTTTCAAGGATGTGAACCTTTTAAGTATTCAATTATCCTTCTCCTCTAGAGTGGTGCGAAATAAATACCAATTAAATCAAGCAACAGTAGGACAAGTAGAAATTACAAGTGAAAAATAAATTTATTTAAAATAATAAAGATAAAAATTATAAGCTTGATTATCCTCTCACAAAGTCTAATGTAGCTCGAGGACATCTCTCTTAATCTCTATATGACATCTTAAAAAATTGTCCCCACACTTTCACACGTAACTTTCTCTACCACCTAATAAAATCATATACTCTTTCTCCCACTACAAGACAAAAATGACACAATCTCCTACTAAAAAATAAAAATATTATCATTCTAGTTCTATTAAAAAACAAATTCAAATATATTCAACCTAAATCTCGACCTAACAAAAAAAGACTAACATTAAAACAAACATCAATTTAACAATCAAAAATATTTAACTGGATGGAATTTGTACCTCCAGCATTCTCCTTCGTTGCTAAATTAATGCTAACAATATTGAATTTATTCGATATGATGACAATATGAAATTTATCGATATAATGATCATATTGAATTTATCGATACAATGAAACACTAAAGTAGTCCTTACCATTATAATCACAGTAACGACGACATGCAATGACTTGATGAGCAAACAAATAAGTACTAGAGTTTTTTTATTGGCTTGAACAATAAACACCTTCATTAGCTTATCCTATTTGAGTATCTAACTTATCAAGTTGTTAGTTGCAATCATTGCTCACCAGAAGATATAATTGCTCAGAGATGAAATCTGCCAAGGCAATCTGATATGACTCAAAGATAAGAAGCCAATTCATAGGTAGGGCATTCAAGAAATATAAATGCAGACAAAGTGTTAGATCAGGCCGAACCAGCGAGTGAAGAAGTAGGGGAATATTTTTGAATGGAGCACTTATTTTTTCCTGAATCATCAATTATTGAGCCAATATAAAGATCTTTGGGATCTAAGAAGAGTCTTATAGCTTTAGTCATAGCTGAGAATATATCGACCTCAGGGAATATCAACCAGGAGGCTTTAGGAGTGAAAGAAAGGAAATATAAGGTTAATACCTCTATAAGAAAGCCTTCTAAAAAGAAATAAAAGTATTCTAAAAAGGAAAGGAGGGGGCCCTCTAAATTAATGAATCAATGAACAAAAGGAACAATGTCAGCCTTCTCAGGTGCTGATTGATAAATTTATGAAAATTAAGAAAACACCAAATCTAGAGCATCCATAGAAAAAACCTCTAATCCCCATTGTTTGAATGTGATTTTTCTATCCTTGATAGATATAGGATAAAATAAAGGGAACCATATCATGCCCCCGATCTGAGATCATGAGCCGAGAGTCATGGCAACCACTGCATACTTATAAAGAACTCTCTCCATAAGCGTGCCAGGCATCTCATCACGATATTAATGCATCACAACAGAATAAAATTCAAATAACTATTATTCAATTTGAATTCAAATAACTAAATCAATTATCTTACATCTAATAAAGTTTCATTAAGAATAAAATAATAGATCTAAGTTCAATGAAGTTGACAATGCTAAATCTCGCCTCTAAAAGCTCTATTCTAACATTATTACCCATGCTCGTAATTAATTATCTGAATCTGAAAAAAATAAAAAGAGAAGTAATGAGATAGACAGTCCAGTAAGTAATAAATATCTCAACTAAATATTTCAGATATTATATAATATTCAAGAACAATACTGTGAATAAACATAAAAATATATTTCATGCTAATTCAATGCAAATCCAATCTTTTCAAATATTTATATACAATATAGTCATAAATCTGATTCAAATCAAAATACTCATAACTCAACAGCCACGACTATGACCAATGTTTAACCCCCATTAACAGGATCTACCGAATACTAGCGTACAACCCCTACTGGCAGGGTCCACTAAATACCAGTGCACGAACTCCACTGACAGGATCCACCAAGTACCAGCACACAACCCCCACTGGCAGGATCTACTGAGTATCAATATATAATTTTCATTGATAGGGCCCACTAAAATATAGTGATACTAGAAGCATAAATCCGATCTGTATCAAAACACTTTTGTATCATAACATATCATAATTTTCACTAAAAATATGCATAATCAATAAATCATAGTATATCAGAATCACTTTTCGTTCAAACACAATTTCATAGATCATGCATAATTTTAAAAAATAATTATTTATTTTTAAAATAAATATAAAATATTTCAAAAAGATGATTCATTACTAATCTTTTACAGACAACTGAACGAACAGATCGATTAACCTTTAAGAGAATCTTCAGAACCTATTGTTCAAAATTATATTTTTACATTAATTCTAATGCAAAATTAGATCTAAATAAATTTCAAATCAAAATCTTACTTTAGATCGAATCCTTCATTAAGCTCGATCAAAATTATCAAAAAAAAGTCTTTCACTAGGCTAATCTTAGAAAGATAACTTTGAGAGAGAAAAATCTATCAAAAGAGAGAAACAGTCTAGAGAGAAAAATTTTAGAGAGAGAAAGTCCAACATTTTAAAAATAAAAAGCAAGGATTCAGACTGAAGGGAGAGAGAGAAGAGAGAGAAACTCTCTCTCATTTTTTTTTTTAATTATTTATTTCTTTTTTTTTCTTTTCTTTCCTTTTTTTTCTTTTCTTTTTCCTTTTTTTTCCTTTATGGGAGAGGAACCCGCGTCCCTCTCTCTTCCTTCTTCTTCCATGGAATAAGGGATCCTTTGATCCCCTTGCTCGCAAGGCAAGAGAGGTCCACTCCCGACCGACGACCATGATGACCGAAGGAGAAGGCTGCGGCAGCGATGGTATGACAGGTCCGATGACCGACGATGGCAACCAGCAATCGAAAAATCAAAACAAAATAGAAAAATAGGAAACTCAAAAAACAATGATTTTTGAAGAGATTTTCAGCAGAAAAATTTAGCAAAATTCTAGATAAAAACCTCTAAAAGATTGAGGGAATAAAATAAAAGAGATTTTACCTGATTTGGATGGGATTTGGCTCGATTTTGGATGGCCAAATCAAGGTTAAACGGTCAATAATCCTAGGAGAAAAGAAGAGGAAAAAAGTGCCGAACTTGTGATTTTTGGTGAGGACAAATTTGAAGATTTGAGACGTTTAAATTGGGTTTTAATGGGAAAGATTTTGAGTTTGATTTAAACTCTATTTAGTAATTTTAGAACTTGAATTAGAGAAGAAACTCGTGCTGGTCTAAATTTTTATTTTTATTTTTTTTCTACACTTTGAGATTTATGCTGTGGGACTGGGCATTACAAACCAAGACTATGGAATAATATTTAGCAAGGGCCGTGGCTAATTTAAGATGGGCTTTCACCATTAGTTAAATCAATGGAGTGCACATAAGTTATGTACGGAACCAAATAAAGAAAAAATAGCATATTCCTAATGTAATATCGACTTAGTGGATGGTAATAGATTTGTATATAATTGTTGTAACCAATATATTCATTTAGAGCTCGGCCAAAATCATTACCGAGTATGTCAACAGGAGTATATGCATTAAAAGATTTGCCAAAAGGCCTCAAACGAAAATAATATCTCGACTCAAGAGGCTCAAGCTGATCATACCGTGATTGAGATGAATATGTTTGTCATATAGGACCAAAAATACAAAGTGACAAATAGAATGGATTGTTGGCTCTGGGAGGAGAATAAGAAAAAGCCATGGTTTCAAAGCGACAATTCTTATCAAGTAACTTTTGTTGAGTAACATGGTCAAACTATTAGTTCCAAAGATCACATTGGAGAGGCCATAGCTGATGGTATTTGAGGTTCTCCAAATTGAAGCTCCAAAGACCAGCCTCTCATAAATAAAATGTTTCCTTGGGATGGTGCAGGAAGCTAGAAGAAATAGATTAACAAATTAGGGATCTAAAGGTAAGGCTTAATGCACAAGGTTATAACGTTTTTTGAATTAGTACCCAAGGTTCTACCAATTGCAGAATCCCAGAACACTCTAGCTCCTCTCATTTCTCACTGGCTAGAGTATGGAGGAAGGTAGGATCTTTACTCTTATTATTATTGAAGTTGATAAGCTTGGGGAAGGTGTAGGGGGAAAGAACTGTTAAAACTGGTAATGGTAGATGAACCTGTTAAGCTCCTTAAAAAGGTTATCGTACCATAGAATATTGAGTCCTGAAGGATTCTAATCAATTATGGTTCTTTGGGCAGTGAGCTATTCTGAAAGGGAAGTAATCAGGTTAAGCCACATAGCCCATCTTTAGAAGAGAGGAGATGGATCGATAGGTGTTAAGATGGACGTGCAACAATTTCAAAAAGTTCTAAAGATTTGAACTTTTAAGCGCTATACTTAGCAGATGTGATGACCAATACAACTCATTACCCATCTAATCGATGGCCAATGAGATGTGGAGGGTATTGTTTACATCATATCTTAAGAAATCCGATGGATGGTGAAAAGCAAGTATGGATTAAGGTGATATAACTAGAGCAAATAAGAACCACATGACTCTTGCTAAGAGTGGGCATATTTCAATTATGAAATCATACCAAGGGTGGAACCTAGGTTGGATAATAGAATTCAATCTTGAGGTGAAGAAGCTAGTCGAAAGGTCAAGTTTTTAGCCATTGGTCGATAGAAGACTAAGATAATCATATCTGTTTTAGATTCTATTAGGACAATTCAACCGACTCTCCAATTCCAACTTTTGATCGGCCTGATAAGTATGACTTGCTAACTATCAATCGGTCAGTCAACTGGCAGTCGGCTATCCGTAAATTTAATAGACTCCAATTATGACAACTCGATTGATTTCAGATCGATAATTGTCGGCATATCAGAGTTACTGATCGATGATCATTTAGACTTCCACAACTACCGACGTACGATTGACATATCTTGATTATTGATATATAGTCAGTTTACCAGAAACTGCCAGTGCAAAAAGTATATAATGATCAAAACATGATCAATGGTGGGTATAACCAACCATCCCATAATTATATAATGCCAGAATGAGCAGGACCCACATCTCTAACCGTTACAGACGGTTACCAACTACTCGTCTATAAAAGAAAATAAATGAATAGCATTTGGTAAGATCTCTTGAGAGCTGAAACTCTATCTCTTTGAATTTTTATCTGCTTTTCATCACTCTCCGCTAACTTCAGCATCGGAGGGTCCCCACCAAACATAATTTCGATCAATGTGGACTTTATTTTGCAGGTGCTCTTCACCGGCAACAAGCGCACCAGGAGATTAGCCGCAATAAATTGACGCATCAAGTAGGAGAAGAATATGAGCAATCATAGCTAAGACCAGAGCTCAGCATTCAACAGGATCTGTGAGGCAATCTTCCCACCAAAAAGATACTCCTCCTCCTCCCCCATTGGCAGAGTCCAACTCTTTGCGTCTTGTAGTCATTACGGACGCACAAATTGCTGCCTTGATGCAACAAATGAAGGTGTTAACAGAGGCAGTTCACAGCGACCATCAGTGGAGGAACCGGTGGCTCATTCAGTGCCGTCTAAACACAGCCATCGTCCTCCAGGATATTCACCCTCTTCGTCTCCAGAACGATTGTTGGGAATAGTGTCCTAAAGCCAATCGTCAGCCTGTTGACGATTATGCTCATTTTTGTATATGTACATGAATTATGAATTAATAAAAATTATTTTGATATTTTTTATCACAAAATATTTCATCTTCTAATGAACTCCTATATTGTGGTGAAGTCCTTAGGACTATTTAGACTCGATAAAGGAGGATTTATCGTTTAGTCCTTAAATCTGTTCGCGACCAAATGATACATTGTTACCAAGGACGACAACGTTTATCAAGCATAGGTCATTGTGTGCCATATAGATTGGTTATCCTCTTAACCAATGAGTGTGGAGACACTGGTATGGCATACAGGTGAGATGTAAGGGTACATCTGCACTGAACGTGACCGACTCCGGAGCTATTTCTGCTGTCAAGATTTGCTCCGATGGAATATGGGTATAAATATCCCTCCGACCTGAGACCGCCATGGTGACTTGCAAGCAACTCACTGCACTTAGGCACTGGACTACCTGAATTTCTAATTCAGTGATGGAAGACTGCTGGGTGTAGTCAAGTACTTGACTTGTTGGTGCGTGTGTCTAGATGGAATTGACCACTCCAGTTTAGGAGCTATATACAGTCGTGTTTCAATTTAGCAAAATCTTGGCCAGGGTAGTCTTTGTGAGGAGTCACAGGACTGTTTGAGTTGAGCACAATTCGGATGATCTAATCAGGGTTGACAGTTTAACCCTGAGTCATCCTAAACACAGAGGTCAAAAGGATGAATTATACAATAACCATAATCACGTAGGTTTTGAGTGTTGTGATTGCAACTATTCGACCTATCTGATCGTCGGGTACCATTGCTAGATGGTTACTTCGATTAGTACAGGAATTGATTCCTGTGCTACCGGCTTAGGTTCGAACCTGCGGGGTCACACACATTAGAGGTTCCTATCTGATCTAATGGCTAATGAAGAGTCTTAATGCTTGTGGACTATGAGTCCTACATGTCTGGGACTCTGTGATCGAGAATCAAGATTCTCTGATCATGAGTCTCACATATTTTGGGTACCGGGGTCAAGAGTCCCACTGGTTTGGGACTCTTCAATCAGGGTTACATATCGATGAATTCTGATGCCCGATTACCCATCGAATTTGGATTCAATATTTATGAGAAGTTTAATTAGTGATTTGATCACTAATTAACTCAATTTGATTAAGTAATTATTTTTGGATCAAGTCCAATTGAATTGGATTCAGTTGGGTTTGACCCGATTAGGTTAAGAGTTGACCTAATCATCGAGATGGTTTGGTCCCTGATTTGATCAAGGGTTGGGCTTAATCAATTCCTGATTTGATTAAAATTTTATTGAGCCTAATTAAACCTAATTAAGTTAGATTTAAATTAGTCTAATTGGGCCTAACTTATTTGGTTCAATTAGGTTGGTTTAAATAATGAAACCATCTTGACCCATTCTCCCTGTGCCACCTCACTTCCACTGTGCCCATTTGAATTCATGAGAAGAAAGTTCTCATGAATTTTTTCTCATGCAAAGCCCTCCTCACACCCTACTTTAATGTGCCAAATGAGTGGATAAGGATGATTGGTTGGCCATTTAAATTCAAAACAAAGTTTGAATTTGAATGAGCAACCAATCTTAGCGCCTTGACCTTATCCTCTTTTAGCGCCCCATTTATTACACGAGAAAATGTTTCTCATGAAATTACTCACGCACAAATTAAGCCACGCCCTCCTCTTCTCACGCCCTTAGTGGATAGGGATAAATTGGATTCCATTTGAATTTAAAATTTGATTTGAATTCAAATGTGCAATTACTCATTTTTATCCTCTCATGTGGATAAGACGTTTGACATTGTTTTAAAAGGAGGAGAAGAGTGGGGCATGTAAAAAAGAAAAAAAAAAATTGGAGAAAAAATCTGGGTGTGAGGAATCCTTGTGTGTAAGGTGAAGGTCTATATCCTTCCGAGAGAAAAAGAAAGAAAAGAAAGAAAAAGTGTGCGTAGGGTTTCAGTGAGTTCTTCAGGGTTTCAGCCTGGAGTTCGGGAAGTGAGAAGGTGAGCTACGAGTGTCGTGAGCCCACCAAATTTTAGGAAGATCTTCAACATTCTCTCAAGCACGTCTGCTGACAATCTGGAGCATCCAAAGAATCGACAAACATCGATCGAAGGAGTTCGATCAGCATCGACTGTCGAAAGGACTCTACAACGAGCTAGCACTCGTGAGGAGTCGATCAGACCGAGAGCTTCATGTGGATGATCCATAGAGGCTAGACACACTGTGTAGCTGCATCACGATGATCAGACTCTTCTGACGATGATCAGATTACGGCGATCTACTACCCACACAAAGGTATTGTGTTCTGAACACATTACAGTAAAGTATTTACTGTTTAAATTCGAATTTCAAATTTAAATACATGCATACCATATATCATATTTAGATCCTAGTATAGGATAAATTCTTATTAATTAATTAGATTAATTAATAATTTTCACTGTAAAATAATGATTTTGAAAAAATTTTAAAATTATCATTTTACCCCTGCACTGAATTTTTTTCACAAATGGTATCAGAGTGGGTTCTTAGATATGATATATATATTTGCATGCATAGATTAAGTTGTAATCTAAAAGTTTAAATTTGAAATTTAAAATTTGAAATTTAAATTTTGAAAGTTGTTCGAAATTCAAAATTCAAAAATTTGAAAATCAAAATTTGAAATTTGAATTTTGAAATTCAAAATTCAAAATTCAAAATTCAAAAATTTAAAATTTAAAATTTAAAATTTAAAATTTGAAATTTGAAATTTGGTTGAAATTTCAAATTTGAAATTCAAAATTTAAAATTCAAAATTTGAAAATCAAAAATTTGAAATTTAAAATTTGTTTGAAATTTGAAATTCAAAATTTAAAATTTGAAATTTGAAATTTAAAATTTAAATTTTGAAATTGATATATTTAGATATACTTGTTCCAAGTAGCAAGTAATCGAATTGGGTTAGTTGCCATGGCCGTCCAGTCATAGGAGAAAAGTAGGGTTTAAAGGCCCTCTCTTCCCATTCGATGGGGTCTCCTATGGTGGTAGGGGTGCCGATGCGATTATATCCCATGCAGATGAAGCAGCGAAAGGAATATTCATGATTTATTTTGATTGAGTTATTTTCTGTTATGTAATTAGCAATAGGATTACTATTTATGAAATGTGCTGATATATTTGTGTAATAAGTCAACATATTTGGTGAACAGAAAATAAAATCTTTCAAATTTAAAAATTATTTTTGAAATGCCAAACCTTGACCCATCAGCCCAAATACTTAATTAAAAGAATTAAGTGTTGCCTCGTAGGTCTAGAATAGTGAATTAAGACCTAAGACAATTGCATAAACTTGTGGGTCAATGGGTTAGATGGATTAGGTCCATAATTAGGTTAGACCTAAGGTTAGCTTAAAGAAATAGACTAAATTAGAGTAATTGATCAAATCTAATCAAAAGTTGAATTAGATTAGGTCAAGGATACTCTAGACTTAACTCCAATAGTTGTAGTTGAATGGGTCCATGTCTTTAACTAAACCAAGATGGACTTAATTCATGGCTACGCGGTGGAATCCTATTTACTAAGTTGATCAAATTAAAACTAATGAACCGGTTGATGTCTAAGGTAAGTTTGGCAGTTTGACCAGTGATTTTTAAGTGGGAGCTACTCGCAGTGATTCGATCTCTGACGAGTTAATGGCTTATCCCCACCACTGATCTCACTTACTTGGCCAACCTGGTGAATTAGATTTTGATTAGATCACTTGATAATTAGGGCTCACCCATGTCATTAGGTAAATCAGTTTGACTGATTTAGGTGTTCCTAATGCCAGCTTTAAGTAAATCTTTTTTAATCTGACTTGGTGAAGTCAGTGGGAGGATTGAAATTGGCTGGATATTTTCTTCTCATCTATTCTTTAATAAAATCCTCAAAAAAAAAAAAATATTAGGTCCTAAAAATGATTAAGTTATATTGATAACTAAGTCATAGCCTTCCATTAAGTGAGTGATAATGAGTCTATTAGTTTAATAATCATTGGAGGCCCAAAGGCTTGGTGCTTATTGACTAATAAAATTATCATTCATAGTATGATAATTTAGTTTGAGTCTTTCTGATGGTGGTTGGTTGGCCAACCAAAGTCGGGCTTGATCATTTATTGATCCGATTCACCAAATCAAATCATGTTAATGGTTGGATCTAACCAGATTTTTTCAGTGGAGGCCAAAGCCTACTAATTAGGTTCTGGGACAAAATTAATTACTAGAAGTTGTTTAGAGAAATAACTGGTTATGAACCTACCCATAGATGCACATGGGTTGACCAACCAAAGTTGGGCTCGTGTGTAGTCTGTGTGTCTTCTAGTACCCACTAAGGAATTAAAGTAATTCCTTGAATTGGAGGTTGAGGCTACCAATTCATAAAAATACTGAAAGAAACTTTAGACTAAAGTCCAAGTCTTTAGTATTAATAATTTATGTACTAATATAGGTCTGGTTTTTCTTTATGCAGCTATAGCCACTACAATGTCGCTCCGATCATTATTAGATAATGACAAGCTCATGGGACCTAATTTCGATAGCTGGTATTGAAAATTAAAAATCATCCTTGAGCATGAGCGGATCCTTTATGTAGTAACGGATCCGGCACCTGAGGAGCCAGCCCTGAATGCTAGAGGGACAGTCTGAGATACTTACCAGAAGTGGCTCAACGATCGCACCAACGTTCGGTGCATAATGCTGGTGGCAATGAATGATGAGTTCAGTCGCAGGTTCGAGAATGCCCAGCCACAGGAGATGCTTCAAATGTTGAACGACTTTTTTGGCACGCCTGACGACGTTGAAAGGCACAAAACTATTTGTGCCATTTTCAATGCTTGGATGAGGGATGGAGCCTCAGTCACTGATCATGTACTGTACATGATCGAAATGATTGAGTGCCTAAGTAAACTGAGTTTTTTCTTGCACGAGCAGCTCGGTAAGGATGCGATCCTTAATTCTCTGCCCAAGTCCTTCCTTCCCTTCCTTACTCATTTTCGAATGACAAAGCCTACAGTGAACTACCACGGCTTGTTGGGGTTGCTGCAGAACTTTGAGAAGGATCACCAGCTCCATAAGGAGTCGGTGAATGTTGTGGAAAGGTCTTCTTCTGATCGTCGACCCTTTAAAAAAGGAAAGAAGAACAAGAAGAAGAAGAATAAGAAGGTGCAGCTGCATGCTGGGACATCTACACAGGGTCAGACCAAGAGCGCAAGCCCGACCAAAGCCAGGTGGAGTGCTTCTTTTGCAAGAAGTAGGGGCACTGGAAGAGGAACTGTCCTCTATACATTGCCTCATTGGACCTGAACAGGCCAAAAAAGAAGCAAGGTACTTATATGATAACATCTTGCAACTTTTTAATTTATGATACTACTGCCTGGGTATTGGATACCGGAAGCCCTTATCATATTTGCAATTCGATGCAGGGTCTGCAGGTCAGTAGGAGATTTGATGAAGGCAAGAGGTTCCTGAACATTGAAGATGGAAGCAAAGTTTCAGTTCTAGTACTAAGAATCATGAACCTTGTAATCAATTCTCGAAATATAATTCTGAGTGAATGTCACTATTGTCCAAGCTTTTTATTAAATATTATTTCTGTAGGCCTTTTGACCATGAACGGTTATAAATTTTTAATAAAAAAAAATGTTTGCAATATTATTTTGAATGGTGTTACAATGTTTATTGGACAACTTTATAATGGAATTTACTTTCTATCACAATCTGTTAATGTGGTTCAAACTTTGGATAAATGCCCTAGAATAGATAATGTGTCAGAAGTCTATCTTTGGCACTGTAGACTAGGTCATATCAATAAGAACAGGATAAACAGGTTGGCTCAAGAAAGAATTCTTGAAGTAGGTGATTGTGAATCACTTTCAACCTGTGAGTCCTGTCTTCTTGGTAAAATGACCAAGTCACCTTTTACTGAAAAAGGTGAGCGAGCCAGTGAACTCTTGGGTCTGGTACATTCTAATGTATGTGGATCCATGAGCACAAGTGCAAGAGGTAGATATTTCTACTTCATAACCTTCACAGACGACCTATCAAGATATGGGTATGTCTATTTAATGAAGCATAAGTTGGAGTCGTTTGAAATGTTCAAACTATTCTAAAATGAGTTAGAAAAATAAACTGGAAAGTGTATTAAAACTCTTCGATCTGATCGAAGAGGTGAATACCTTTTCAATGAGTTTCTGACATATCTTGGGGAGAATGGGATTCTCTCTCAATGGACTCTTCCTGGAACACCACAGCATAATGGTGTATCTGAAAGGAGGAATCGGACCTTGTTGGACATGGTTCGATCCATGATGGGGTTTGCTGGTCTGCCGATCTCCCTCTGGGGATATGCACTCGAATCGGCTTGTTACCTTCTAAATAGAGTTTCGAGTAAGTCTGTAACCAAAATGCCATATGAGATATGGATAGGACGTAAGCCAGTACTCTCGCACCTTAGGGTTTGGGGGTGTCTGGCTTATGTTAAACGTTTAATTACGGACAAGCTAGGACCTAGGTCTGACAAGTGTAATTTTATAGGATACCCAAAAAAGACCAAAGGGTATTATTTCTACCTGGTTGATGAGCAAAAGGTGTTTGTCAGCCTTAAGGCAATCTTTTTGAAAAAAGAGTTCCTTGGTGAAGGGACTGTTGCCTCTAAGGTCGAACTTGACGAAGTTTGACAGGTGGAAAAACTGACACAAGTTGCTGAACCTGAATCGGATTTGATTAGATCAGATCCGAAGCCCATTATTCAAGCACCCTTAAGGTGATCTGGTAGAGTACCATGTCAACCGGACAGATACTATAGTTTCTTGGTCTGGGACGACGATCCTATCAAACTTGATGAAAATGATGAGGATCCGATCACCTACATGGATGCAATGCAGAGACACGACTCTGAGAAATGGCTAGAGGTCATGAAATCCGAAATGGAGTCCATGAAGGTCAACGATGTGTAGATATTGGTTGACCCACCCAAAGGAGTAAAACCCATAGGGTGTAAGTGGGTCTTCAAGAGGAAGAGGGGCGCAGACGGAAAGGTGGAAACCTATAAAGCCCATCTGGTTGCCAAGGGATATCGTCAACGTTATGGTATAGACTATGATGAGACATTTTCTCATGTGGTAATGCTCAAATCTATTCAGATTATGCTTGCGATAGCTGTCCATCTGGACTATGAAATCTGGCAGATGGATGTGAAGACAGCTTTTCTAAATGAAGAGCTAGATGAAGAGGTGTATATGATACAACCTGAAGGATTCACATCCACTGATAAGTCTAAGGTGTGCAGACTATAGAGGTCCATTTATGGACTTAAGCAGGCATCCCGGAGTTGGAACATATGTTTTGATAGGACGATCAAGATGTATGGCTTCGTTAAGAACGGAGAAGAGCCCTGCATTTATAAGTGGGCTAATGGTCCAGTAGTGATTTTTTTGTATTGTATGTGGATGATATTCTCTTAATCGGGAATGATGTCCCTGCATTACAGGGAATAAAGATTTGGTTGTCATCACAGTTCTCCATAAAGGATTTGGGAGAAGCTTCCTACATCCTAGGGATGAGGATCTATAGGGATAGATCTAAAAGGTTGCTTGGTTTATCCCAGTCTACGTACATAGATACTATGCTAAAGAGATTCAGTATGAAGAATTTTAAGAAAGGCTATCTACCGAAAGGCCATGAAATTTCTCTCTCGAAGAGGGATTGTCCGACAACACCTCAAGAGAGAGAGCGTATGGGTAGGATTCCATATGCTTCGACAGTGGGATCTATCATGTACGTCATGACATGTACACGATCAGATGTGGCATACTCACTAGGGGTAGTGAGTAGATACCAATCTGATCCAGAGGAGAATCACTGGAAGGTTGTTAAAATCATCCTGAAGTATTTAAGAAATACTAAGGACCAGTGGCTTGTTTATGGTGAATCGGACTTGAGACTTATAGGATTTACAAACTCTAGTTTCCAGTCTGATCACAATGACAGCAAAAGTGTGTCGGGATTTATTTTTACCCTTAATGGTGGGGCTATCTGTTGGAAGAGTTCTAAGCAACATACAGTGGCTGATTCAGTTTGCGAGGCGGAGTATGTCGCTGCATCAGATACTGCCAAAGAAGCGGTGTGGCTGAGGAAATTCATTACCGAGCTCGGAGTAGCACCCTCCTTTGTTGGTCCAGTTCTGCTCTACTGTGACAGCTATGGGGCCATTGCTCAGGCGAAGAAACCCAAGTTACATCAACAGACGAAGCATATTCTGCGCTGCTACCATCTCATCCGAAAAATTATGGATCGAGGTGACGTCGACCTTCTGAAGATCGACAGAAAGGAGAACCTGGCCGACCCATTCACTAAAACCATTGCGGTGAAGGAGTTCGACGACTACAAGTCGAAGATGGGTATTAGATACTGCACCGATTGGCTTTAGGCCAAGTGGGAGATTGTTGGGAATAGTGTCCCAAAGCCAATCGTCAGTCTGTTGACGGTTTGCTCATTTTTGTATATGTACATGAATTATGAATTAATAAAAATTATTTTGATATTTTTCATCATAAAATATTTCGTCTTCTAATGAACTCCTATGTTGTGGTGAAGTCCTTAGGACTATTTAGACTCGACAAAGGAGGATTTGTCATTTAGTCCTTAAATCTGTTCGCGATCAAATGATACGTTGTTACCAAAGATGACAACGTTTATCCAGCATAGGTCATTGTGTGCCATATAGGTTGGTTGTCCTCTTAACCAATGAGTGTGGAGACACTGGTATGGCATACAGGTGAGATATAAGGGTACATTTGCACTGAACATGACCGACTCCGGAGCTATTTCTGCTATCAAGATTTGCTCCGATGGAATATGGGTACAAATATCTTTCCGACCTGAGACCGCCACGGTGACTTGCAAGCAACTCACTGCACTTAGGCACTGGACTACCTGAATTTCTAATTCAGTGACAGAAGGCTGCTGGGTGTAGTCAAGTACTTGACTTGTCGGTGCGTGTGTCAAGATGGGATTGACCACTCCAATTTAGAAGCTGTATACAGTCGTATTTCAATTTAACAAAACCTTGGTCAGGGTAGTCTTTGTGAGGAGTCACAGGACTGTTTGAGTTGAGCACGATTCGGATGATCTAATCAGGGTTGACAGTAACCATATTCACGTAGGTTCTGAGTGTTGCGATTGTGACTATTCGACCTATCCGATCATCGGGTACCATTGCTAGATGGTCACTTCGATTAGTACAGGAGTTGGTTCCTGTGCTACCGGCTTAGATTCGAACCTATGGGGTCACACACATTAGAGATTTTTATCTGATCTGATGGCTGATGAAGAGTCCTAATGCTCGTAGACTATGAGTCCTATGTATCTGGGACTCTATGATCGAGAATCAGGATTCTCTGATCATGAGTCCCACACATTTTGGGTACCAGGGTCAAGAGTCCCACTGGTTTGGGACTCTTCGATTAGGGTTACATATCGATGAATTCTGATGCCCGATTACCCATCGGATTTGGACTCAATATTTATGAGAGGTTTAATTAGTGATTTGATCATTAATTAACTCAATTTGATTAAGTAATTATTTTTGGATCACGTCCAATTGAATTAGATTCAGTTGGGTTTGACCCGATTAGGTTAAGAGTTGACCTAATCATCGAGATGGTTTGGTCCCTGATTTGATCAGGGGTTGGGCTTAATCAATTTTTAATTTGATTAGGATTTTATTGAGCCTAATTAAGTCTAATTAAGTTGGATTTAAATTAGTCTAATTGGGCCTAACTTATTTGGTTCAATTAGGTTGGTTTAAATAATGAAACCATCTTGACCCATTCTCCCTGCACCACCTCACTTCCACTGCGCCCATTTGAATTCACGAGAAGGAAGTTCTCATGAATTTTTTCTCACGTAAAGCCCTCCTCATGCCCTACTTTAATGCACCAAATAAGTGGATAAGGATGATTGGTTGGCCATTCAAATTCAAAATAAAGTTTGAATTTGAATGAGCAACCAATCTTAGTACCTTGACCTTATCCTCTTTTAGCGCCCCATTTATTACACGAAAAAATATTTCTCATGAAATCACTCACGCACAAATTAAGCCACGCCTTCCTCTTCTCACGTCCTTAGTGGATAGGGATAAATTGATTTTTATTTGAATTCAAAATTTGATTTGAATTTAAATGTGCAATTACTCATCTTTATCCTCTCATGTGGATAAGATGTTTGACATTGTTTTAAAAGGAGGAGAAGAGTGGGGTGTGTAAAAAAAAAGAAAAAATTTTGGAGAAAAAATCTAGGCATGAGGAATCCTTGTGTGTAAGATGAAGGTCTATATCCTTCCGAGAGAAAAAGAAAGAAAAGAAAGAAAAAATATGCGCAGGGTTTCAATGAGTTCTTCAGGGTTTCAGGCTGGAGTTTGGAAAGTGAGAAGGTGAGCTACGAGTATCGTGAGCCCACCAAATTTTAGAGAGATTTTCAACATCCTCTCAAGCACATCTGCTGATGATCTGAAGCATCCAAAAAATTAACAGACATCGATCGAAGGAGTTCGATCAGCATCGGCCGTCGAAAGGGCTCTACAACGAGCTAGCACTCGTGAGGAGTCGATCAGATCGGGAGCTTCATGTGGATGATCCACAGAGGTCAGACATACTGTGTGGTTACATCGTGATGATCAGACTCTTCCGACGGTGATCAGATTGCGGCGATCTACTACCCGCACAAAGGTATTGTGTTCTGAACACATTACAGTAAAGTATTTACTGTTCAAATTTGAATTTCAAATTTAAATGTATGCATGCTATATATCATATTTAGATCTAAGTGTAGGATAAATTTTTATTAATTAATTAGATTAATTAATAATTTTTACTGTGAAATAATGATTTTGAAAAAATTTTAAAATTACCATTTTACCCTTGTACTGAATTTTTCCCACACGATAGCCATCTCGGCATTCTTATCGAGTCGAGCAACCGCATTCTCGATATTCTCGCCACACTGCCCATCCTTCATGGCAATCTTTTTCTCCTTCCCACATACATAGTATCAAGAAGGGGAAAAGACCACGTGAACCTTCTTCTTCTCCATCCTCAAATTTTTCGGAGGACTCTACCCCCGGATTATCTCAGCAACGGTGGCTCGATAACTATGAGTGCAAGTTTAAGAAAATCAACCACCAACTTGCCCGACTTTAGGTGGAAGGTCGGAAATCTTTCGGTGACTATGACTTCTACACTATCCAACCTCTCTCTCAGCACATCTTGGACAAGCTAATTCTGTCTCAATTCAAGATGCCGTAAATGAAGCCATATGACGGCTCTACCGACCCAATTGATCACCTGAAGAGCTACAAGGATCTTATGATGATCCAGGGGGCAATTGATGCCCTCCTATGCATTGGCTTTCCGATGACTATTCGGAAGGCTGCTCGAGCCTGGTATTCTGGGCTGCAGTCGAAGAGCATAAACTCCTTCGAGCAGCTTAAACATTCTTTCGTGGCCCATTTCAGTACTAGCCGAAAGGTGTCACGGACATCAGACAGTCTCTTCTCCATCAAACAAGGCAAGATAGAGATATTGAGAGATTTTGTGGCTCACTTCAATGTGGGCACATGAGTGGTCAGAGACCTCAATGAAGATATAGCCATATCGACCATGAAGAGGGGTCTGAGGAGATACAGATTCACCTATTCTCTAGATAAAACTTTTCCTCGAACCTATGCTGAAGTCTTGGAGTGTGCGTACAAATATATTCACGCAGACGAAGGTGCTTCTAACTGATGCCAGATCGAAGAAAAAGGTCAGAAAAAGAAGTAGAAAAAATGTAAAGCCCTGATTGAACCAAGTCGGTCAACCACCAATAAGAGCTTCATCTCGACGACGAAGTCCAAGGCCGAACAATTATGGTAGGTATGACTCCTATACACTTCTTTTTACTCTTCGTGTGTAGATCTTAATGGAGATCGAAGGAAAGGAGTACCTACGACATCCCCCACCGATGAAAGTGCCATCGAAGAGTCATGACAAGAAGAAGTACTATCGATTTTATCATGATCACGGTCACGATATCGAATAGTGCATTCAACTCAGGAACGAAATAGAGGTCCTGATTCGATGCAGTTATCTCAAAAAATTTTGATGAGATCACCCAACTCAACCTCCCACCGACCAACAGCCTCAGCCACAAGCTGAGGAGACGATCAACAATTGACCAACGGCAGGAATAATCAATATGATCTCTGGATGATCGAAGGACTGGGGGGCAACTTTCGAAGAAGAGTCGGTGAAGAAACAACGACTAGACAATGTAATCTCTTTTTTGAAAGATGATGTTAGGAGAATACAAACTTTTCATGATGATGCTGTTGTCGTTTTGACGATGATAGCAAATTATGATGTAAAAAAAAAATTAGTTGATAATGAAAGTTCAACTGATGTTCTCTTTTACTCAACTTTCTTCCGAATGCGACTATCGACTAACCGACTTAGAAGAATCTCGACGCTATTAGTCGGTTTTACTGGAGATGCAGTTACTATGGAAGAAAAAATTACTCTTCCTTTAATCGTGGGAACAGATCCATAACAAAGTATTGTTCTCCTAACATTCACAATCGTTTGAGTTCCATCGATTTACAATGCCATACTTGGACGATCCGGACTTAATGCCCTGAGAGCAGTAGTTTCAACATACAATTTACTGGTTCGATTCCCAACAAAAAATGAAGTTGGAGAAATACATAGAAATCAACAACTTGCTTGACATTGCTTCCTAATCTCTACAAAGAATAATCAATCTGAAGACTCTTTGTCCGTTGATAAATTGGACTAAAGAAAAAATGAAGAAATGGGTGAACCGATCGAACAACTAGTTTCTATCCCGTTAAAAGAGGAAGATCCTAAGAAGATGATCCAAATTGGATTGTAATTGACTGATCTGGAGCGACAACAACTGATGATCTACTAAGAGTGAATATCGATATTTTTACTTGGTCGGCAACCGATATACCAAAAATTTATTCGAAAATAATAACTCACCGACTGAACATTGATCCTAAAGTTAGATTGGTGAGATAAAAGAAAAGATCTTTTGCCTCTGAAAGATAGAAGATCATCGACGAAGAGATCGACAAGCTCCTCGTGGCTGGCTTCATTAGGAAAGCCAATTATTTTGATTGACTCGCCAATATAGTGATGGTGAGAAAAGTCAATGAAAAATGAAGAATATGCATCGACTATACAAATCTAAATGAAGCTTGTCCGAAGGATAGTTTTTTTTATCAAAGATCGACCAACTAGTTGATGCGACTTCAGGATACCGACTCTTAAGCTTCATAGACGTCTTTGCAGGCTATAATCAAATTTAGAAGGTGCCTGAAGATGAGGAGCACACTATCTTCATAACCAATAAAGGCATCTACTATTACAAAGTAATACCGTTCAATTTAAAAAATTTTAGAGCTACTTATCAACGGCTAATCAATAAACTGTTCAAGATACAAATCGGATGAAATATGAAAGTCTACATTGATGATATACTGGTGAAAAGCCCTCAAACTTCTGATCATGTTTGAGATTTGGAAGAAGCCTTCAACACACTTCGATGACATCAGATGAAATTAAATCCGACTAAGTGTGCATTCGGACTAACTTTCAAAAAATTTTTTAGATTTCTTATGTCACAATGAGAAATTAAAGCCAATCTTGAGAAAATAAAGGCTATATCAATATGAAACATTTAAGCTCTAAGAAAGAGATACAATAATTTAATGGAAGGATCATCGCACTTAGCCGATTCATCTCAAGATCGGTGAAAAGATGTTTGCCCTTCTTCAAGATCTTGAGATAAGCAAAAGACTTCTCATGGTCAGACGAGTATCGACAATCCTTCAAAGATCTAAAAAAAATATCTGGCATCTCCACCATTGCTTACAAAATTAAAGGTAGAAAAAATTTTGTATCTCGATTTAGTGACTTTGACAGAAGTAGTTAGTTCAGTACTCATCCAGGAGGATGAAAACCGAATTCAATGATCAATTTACTATACCAACAAGGTACTTCATAATACTATAATAAGAAAATAATCTACGCTTTAATCATATCATCACAGCGACTTCGTCCGTACTTCCAAGCACATCACATAGTCGTTTTGACAGGTCAGCCATTGAAGGCAATTTTATACCGACCTGATACTTCAAGTTGAATGATAAAATAGACAATAAAACTCAGTGAGTTTGATATTCAATATCATCTACGATCGTCAATGAAGATACAAGTTTTGGTCGATTTTGTTGTTGAGTGTACTATATTTGATAATAACTTTGAGGATGAACCCAATGATAAATTAAAGCAACTTGAAACTTCTGAGGCCAACTTAACATCAGTGTGGGTGCTACATATTGATGAAGCATCCAACGCACAAGGCAGCTAAGCCAGTCTTATCCTTACTAATTTTGAAGGGATTGTAATTGAATATGCCCTTCGGTTTAATTTTAAAGCTTCAAATAACCAAGTCAAGTATGAAGCTCTCCTAGCTGGCTTGAAAATTATCAAAGAGCTTGACATTGATAACCTAAAAGTCTTCATCAACTCACAATTGATTACCGAATAAGTTAAGGATGAGTTTGAAGCCCGAGACCCCATTATGATGAAGTACCTTAAGAAAGTGAAAGATCATACATCAACTCTAAAATATTTTGAGATCTCTCACATTCCAAGAACGAAGAATGCTCGAGCTGATGTATTTTTTCAACTTGCAACCACTTCATTCAACTTAATGGATCGGATATTCATTGAATGTCTTGAGCAATCGAGCATTGATAGAGTCAAAGAAGTGCTATAAATTAATGACGAGCCATGCTGGATGGACTTGATCATCCAGTATTTGACTGATAAAATTCTACCTGCAAATTCTTTAGAAGCCAAATGACTACGATGGATGGCTTCGTAATATATTTTAATGAATGGATAACTTTATAAAAGATCATTTTCTCTTTCTTTACTGAAGTGCCTGAGACTGATGGATGCCGACTATGCACTCTGAGAAGTTCATGAAGGAATTTATGAAAATCACTTGGGAGGTAAATTTTTGGCTTATAAAATCTTACGACAAGGATATTATTGGCCTATCATGAAGAAAGATGCAGCTGAACTTATCTGAAGATGTAAACCATGTCAGAAGTATGCTAACATACAACATCAACTGACCAGCCAGCTGACATCAATTATTGCACTTTGACCCTTTGCACAGTGGAGAATTGACATACTTGGTCCCTTCCCTCCAATGTTCGATCAGAGAATTTATAGTAGTTACCATTGATTACTTCACCAAATGGGTAGAAGCTGAACCCTTGGCACAAATCACTAAAAGTAAGATGAAAGATTTTATTCAGAAATCAATCATATGTAGATTCGATCTACCACACACTATCATCACCAACAATAGTCGATAATTCAACAATCAAAATTTCAAAGAGTTTTGTGTGAAATTTCATATTATGTACAAACTTACATTAGTCGGTCATCCATAATTTAACAATGAAGTGGAGGTAATAAATCGAATAATCCTATATGATCTCAAGACCAAACTGAATGAAGCTAAAAGTCTCTGGATGAAAGAATTATATCCGATCTTATGGGCATATCGGAAACTCTTCGCATACCGACAGAAGAATCGCCATTCAACCTAGCCTATGGGATAGAGGCGATGATTCCACTTGAGATCGGATTACCATCAGTAAGAGTAGAACAGTATAATAAGCCAAGCAATTCTGAATATCGAAGAGTCAATCTAGACTTACTTTCGAAAGTCCAACAGCAAGTTCAAATTCAGATGGCAGCATATCGGCAAAGAATAACCCAGTACTACAATGCAAAAGTCAAGATGAAGGTCTTTTGTCTAGGAGATCTGGTCCTAAGAAAAGTCAAAATTTCAAAGTCTTTAGATCAGAAAAAGTTATCTCCAAACTGAGAAGGATCCTACAGAATAATCGAAATATTTCGATCAAAAGCATACCAATTGAAAGCCCTTGATGGGATAACTATTCCTCAGACTTGAAATATCGATAACTTAAAAATATACTATCAATAAAGTTGTTCACATGTACAATGTTCAGAATGAAATATTGGAATTTTAAATTGTGAAAGCTTCAATCAACTACATCTACAAAATGACATTAGATCGATAAATAATCGATCAAATTTTACCAACTGCACCTCGATTTGCACTGTAAAAACTGACTTAAGTCAAATGATGACATCAAGTTGATATATAATCGATCGACTTATACTGACTATATCTCAATTTTCTATTGTAAAAATTGATTTAAATCAAATGACTACTCATGCCGACATAGCTTTAGCTAAGCGGAATATTACGCCGACTCGATCCCGATCGAATAGAAAATACACCGACTTGACTATGATCAGTCGAATGATATTCAACTTACCATCGTCTATCAAATATCTAAAAAATATATACACTAAGTCGGCTGACACCCGACTAGCGGACAAATTCTACTACGACTAATGGTCGACATTCAGTTCATCGATGGATGATCGAAAATCCAACTATTATTCAATGACATTAAAAGTACAAATGTAAAAAGAGATTTGATACTTAGAAAAAAAAAATTTATTCATTGAAGAAAAGATTACAAAATTGGACCAAAGATCCGATTACAAAATCCTATTACAAAAAAAAGAAGTGCTACACCGGTCACCAGTCGGCTTCCTCATCACCTTGCTCCAGTACGACTTCGATGGTTGGAGCTACTTCGATGGTTGGAGCAGATTCTGGTGCAGCCGGTGCATCTTCTTCAGTCAATGTGACGGTCTCCTCAGCAACCTCTTCTCCTGAACTAGGAGGAACGATGCTGCTCAGGTCCAAGTCTAGATACAACCTCTCAATTGCATCTCTGTCGTACTCATATCCGATGTAGTAGAAAGCGAATCCACCCTTGAGAATTTCATCCTTGAATTCTTGCGAATTCTTGAAATTCTCGATGGCCAAACTCAGAGCACCTCTCACCGACTCAGCTTCTTCTTTCGCAGAGGCCGACTCTGTATCGGCTAGTGCCAGCTTCTCCATGGTGGCCCGATGCCTTCCACACTTCGCTTCGAGCTCCACGATGCATCCGTCTCTCTCTCTCTTTGGAGCTGACTGATGGAATGCTTCTTGCTCTTGATCCAGGATTCAAGAGACACGATGCTCTTATGAGCCAACTCAAGTTCAGCTTTGGAGGACTGCAGGTTAGCCATCATATGAAAATTTTTTTCTTGGAGCATCTTTTTTCGTTCAGTTACCGCCAGAAGCTGTTCAACGGCAGTAGTCTTTTCGATGTTGGCGGCCGCCACCTTATCCATCCATGCCTAACAAAGCTCGACGATCTTCTGATATCCACTCTCTAGAGGGTACATATCGTGCGCCCAATGAAAGAAAAAAATAAGTCAAGTCAGAAAAAAAAAGAGGAGGAATGTCCAAAACTTATCCCAAGCATCATCGAATAAAATGAAGAAAATATTTCGGACACTGTCCGATTTCTCCTCTTCTCCCTATCAGTCGGGAGAAGTGCAGTTTCAATAAGTCGTCTAGCCAATGATAGATTGGTCAAGGCCGACTCACCAATAGGAATATGAATGTTGAAGAGGGTAGGGAGGCCTGCAGATGACCCATCATCGACAGAAGTAGCCGGCGCCTTTTTTTTGATCTCCAGTCAGTGGTCGTGCACTTGAGACCACCATGAAATCAATGCTTGTCTACGCCTGAGACTGCTCCCTTGGAGGAACAGCTGATGTAGCAGCAGATTGTTCGGGTTTGGCCATGACTTCTGATTCGACCCGAACCTCTATTGCTAGAGCCACTGATGGTTCTGCCGTGGCATCTTTGTCTCTCACCGTTCTGACTCTAGCTGATGGCATTTCAGTCGGAAGAAGCACTGTCAAAGCTGACAATGCTATAACTGGCTCAAAAACTATCACCGACAGAACGTCGGATTCCCTTGCTGATATTGATTGAAAATCAACCCGACTTTTTCTCAATGGTCCAAAAGATCCAGCATCGATCGCTATCCCCTTCTTGATAGCATGTAAGTGGATGTCAGCAACTGAAACACGTGCCCTCATCTGCATAGCTACAATCAAAAGACAAAGTTTAATACAAAATTCAAAAATAAATAAAAAGAAAAGTGATGTGACCAACTATGCTATACCTAAAGAAGTTACCAAACTAAGTGCAACATCATAGAGAGCCTGCTCAATCATCAGCTCTCGTTGAGGTGGAACTTTCATATCTTTTAGTCGGAGAAAGTCTTTTCGATCGATGACATCAACCCGACTATGCTCATTGGGGCTAGTTCTCGGATCGCCCCATCGTGAAGGAAAGCCCCAAGGAGATGAAGAAGAAATAAAGAAAAATTGATTCTTCCATCCATGAATGGACAATGAAAGATCGGAGATGAAATAAAGACCCTTCCTTGGATTGAAAAACCACTAACCCTTGACCTTCAGATGGAGACTGATAAGTGATATATTTTTATATTTACTAAAAGTATTTTGATAATTTATGGTGCCAACATCTTCTTAAAAATCTAATTTCATGAATAAATTAAATTTTCTTATAAAAAATAAATAATTTTAAAAAATATAAAATTAGAGCATATTTATGAAGAATAGATGTTGATTTAATTAAAAATTTAAGCACCAAAATATTAAAAAATTAATAAAAAATTTAATACATATTTTTTCTAATTTTTTAGAAAAAAATTGAAGCAAAAATTAAGTGAAAATACTCTAAAAAATAAATTTCATTACCTTCGATGCATGATGGACTGGTTGCTCGATCCATGGAGTCAGGGCACGGTCCATCAGAAATATTTCGTGGTCCACAGGTGCGGTCCACGATGGGCGGAGGTGATTTCATGCGATCCGACGATCTATGTTCATTCTGACCCAGATCGAACGGCTGACAGCTTTCCCAAGTATAATAAGGATTCCTAGGCACGATTTGATGGCCCAGATTTTATCTATCGCACGATCCAATGGCTGAGGATACTTCTGACTTTGAATAGGAATGATTTTGCGCCATCCAACGGCTGGAATTCCATCTGGAGTGCGATTGGACGGTCAGAAATGCATCCAACTTTGATAAGAATTAAAACACCAGGTTTTGGGCTGATCTAGGTGGTTCAAAGACAATCTGATGGCCAGAATTAATTTATACAAGTATAATATGATTTTTAAGGATTTTGGGACTCCTTTTGTGATCATAAAAAGATAAAAAATTCACTTATAAATAGGAGACCCGGGAATAAGTGTAGGGGGAAGAAAAAATCAGTAGAAAAGCAAGAAAAAATGAGAGAGAAAAATAAAAGAGATTTAGGGATCCAAGAGAAAAGATGAATATGGAGCTAGAGAGCTTGATGCATAGCTAAATCCTTTCAATCCAGGAATACGATGAAGCTTGTAAATAAATTTTTATTTTTTTTTTATATTTAATTTTTATGCAATAAAATTATACTTTTATTTTATATTTTTTTTTATTTTTTGAGGTATTGATCTAACCTACACGGCCTATACCCTCTATTGACGTGCCATGATCCTTGGATACAGTACATGCTTAGGAGAGATAGATCATGATATATTAGATTAAATCTTATATCTTGTAATTAAATTTAGATAGTTTATACTCTGATAAGATGAGCTGTGATCTATTGATATAGTCCGTACCCCTTAGAGATAAGCTATACTAATATCTTAATCATAAAAATTAATATTGCAACATAAGAAAAAAAAATCTAATTTGCATGATGGATTCAAAATTCTTGAATTATTTCTCTGACTTATTTTTTTTTATAAATTAATTTATATTTTTAATTTAATTTTTGCTATTCTATTTAATCCTTCTATAAATAATTCTCTTTTATTTTTTCTTAAAAAAAAGAAAAAGATAATCATCCTAGATCTTTGTGGAAACGATCCCTACTCACCCTATCTATATAGTTTGAGTTGATTTTTATTTTTAACTGCCTATGATAGTGATCAAATTTTGACGCCATTGTCGGAGATCTAGACACGATTATTTTTTTTATTAAATTTTTTTTTTATTCTTAGTTTCTTTTTATTTGCTTTCTAATTTGCTTAGTTCTTTAGTCAAACTTACTTTCTTTCAAAAAAAAAAATCTCTACATTGATACCTCATAATCTACTTAAAAAATTAGATACTTAATTATAAAATCTAAAAAGTAAAATAAATCAATTTACTTTTGACTAACTACCAAATCTGACCATCTTTTCTTCTTGCATTACATAAATCCATAAAACATCTTAAGGGCACAAACCCTAAACAAGATAAGATGGAGATTTTATCACCCTTTCTTGGCCCACAAACCATCATTTTGCATACTGCATTGACCTAAATCTTAACCTAAAATCAATTAGACGTTGGCCCCTAAGGACTCTCGAGCTCAATAGGACAAGGGATCCTAAGAGTTGCACCAGATTAGGATTAGTCAGTTTAATTGATGTCTAAAAAAGTGGTTCAGAGACTACATCCTGAAGGAAGATGATTATTTAATTGGTTCTATTCGCTTACCTGACCAACTCAGTTGGTGTCTAAGGAAAGCAACGGAGGGACCCCCACCAACCTTACACTTATCTGGCCAGTTTAGTGGTTAGTCTTTTACCCGGAGTGCTCAAAGGCAACCTTGACAGTTAGGAGCTGTCTAGATTTAGGGTTATTCTTAGCTAGAATTGTCTGCATAACTTGATTACTAACCTACAACCATTAACCCTAATTAAAATACTCTTCTCTATCGTCTCTCAATTTAGGACTCCTTAAGCTCTTATCTTTAGAATTCTCTTCTCATCTATCTCTCTTTCCTCTTCTCTTTTTAAAAAAAAATTACAAAAGTAACTATAAATTTTTAAATTTTTTCTTGGACAAGGATATCTGATCGATTAGTGAGAATAGATCCACCAAACCTTGCATCTAGTCCAGCAGACCTTAAGCCCACCATGGGTGAACCCGAATATGAACCTTGGGTATTAAAAGACCTTTGCTATCCAGTTGGGTCAGCCCAACCCTCATGTATCCGACTGCCACAAATTGATACCAATTTTGAAATTAAACTCCAGATCATAAACATGCTTCCTAAATTCACTGGAATTGAGGATGCATATATTTTTATGAGGAAATTTAAGGAAGTATGCGCTATGATGCGGCTTCAACAGCTCACTGAGGATACTGTAAAACTTAGATTGATCAACTTTGCCCTCAAAGATAGTGCCAAAAAATAGTTATACAGTCTTCCTAACCAATCCATAGCATCATGGGAGGGTTTTGTTAAAATGTTCTTGAAAAAAAAATTTCTACACCATAAGACTGTCAAATTTAGGAATGAAATTAACTAATTTTATCAATTTGGGGGTGAGTCTTTCTGAAAATGTTTTGATCATTTCAAGAACCTTTTAACCTAATGCCCACACCAGGAATTAAGATTTGGAGACTATGCCAAATCTTTTATGAGGGGCTAGACCCAAACTCTAGAACCATGCTAGAGTCAATGTCTCAGGGCCAGTTTATGCATAAGGAAGCCAATGAAGCCTGATAATTCTTAGAGGACCTAGTAGAAAAGAGCCTATAGTGGGAACTACAAGAGGTGCTATCCACTATGTATCTACATCCCTAGCTACAGAGGCCAAAATAGATACTATACTATGTAGGTTAGAGGCCTTAAAACTCAAGGGACACACCCAAGTAAATCAAGTTTCAACATCTACTTGCAATGGATGTAATACCACAGACCACATCATGGAAGAATGTCTCTTTTTGATGAATCCAACTAAGAATGAAGTAACACAGGTTAATGCTGCCTACTACAAATCTACAAATGACCCTTATGCACCAACGTATAATTCAGGATGGAGGAATCACCCTAACTTTTCTTGGTCACAAGGGTCAAATCCCAGTAGACTTGTCCTTAATCAATCCAATCAAAGGCCCACTCAACCATCAAATTATTCATAAGGCTTCAACAATGATCAAAGGCTTAATGCACTAGAAAAAGGGTTAGAGATTTTAATAAAAATCACTTCTAATAGTATAAAATTTAATAACCAAAAGCATAATTCACTAGAGAAAAGCTTTGAAGCCTTGACAAAAAATACAAACAATTTCATGCAAACCACGGGCCAACTTGTAAATTCAAACACCCAAGCCATTGTCCGTCTAGAAATGCAATTAAGTCAATTGGCTACCACCATCAGTGAAAGAAAAAAAAAAATGGCCAAGCCAATCTGAACCTAACCCAAGAGCCCAAATTGGTCAACAATCTCAACCTGAAGGTCGATTCAATCATGTAAATGTAATTCACACCTTAAGATCTGGGAGACAAATAGATAATCAAGTAGGTATAACTAAAAACCAAGAAGATCAACCAACTAAACCACAGACTGATCAGACCAAGTCTGACGAGCCTGAATCAACAGAGGTTGATGAGCCATCCAAGCCAATTGCAGAATCCATCACTAGGTTCAAGCAAGCTGAGACATCAACCACCAATCCTATAGCTCTTTTTTCAAATAGACTTAGGTCCAACAGACACTCAGCCCACATGGATCAAATCTTAAAGATATTCAAACAAGTGAAAGTAAATATTCCTCTACTAGAAATGATCCAACAAGTTCTCATTTATGCTAAGTTCCTCAAAGATCTATGCACAAAGAAGAAGACCACTAATGTTCCTAAGAAAGCTTTCTTGGCAGCTAGTGTGAGTTCATATCTTTCAAGCCACATGCCAGTCAAGCACAAAGATCCAGGATCCCCTACAATCTCATGTGTCATTGAAAAAACCATCATTGATAAGGTCTTGTTAGACCTAGAGGCTAGTGTGAATATCTTACCTTATTTGGTCTATAAGAAATTGGAGATAGGAGAATTAAAGCCTACAGAAATTATATTGCAATTGGCAGACCGAATAGTGAGAATCCCCAAGAGAGTTGTGGAGGATGTGCTAATCAAGGTCAGTGATTTCATTTATCCTATGAATTTTGTGATCCTAGAAACTGAACCAGTGTCAAATCCAAAAGTCACATCCCAGTCATCTTAGGTAGACTATTTTTAGCAACCACCAATGCCCTGATCAACTATCACAATGGACTCATGAAGCTTCCATTTGAAAACATGACCATTGATTTTAATATTTTTAATCTTGAAAATAAAAAAGACCAATTAGTCAATGTAAACCTGATCCAAGATGAGATTTATGAGCCTATTGATCTAGGAGAAGAAGATTTTGACCATAATCTCTGGTCAGACTTAGAATCTGAAATTGCTTATGAACTGTCCACATCCTATGACTAGCGAGTTCATCTACAATGGCAATCACCTATCAAATTACTTATAAAGATGAATTTTTTGAATGAACCAATTGAAGAAATTCAAGTCCAGGAGGTTAATACCCTACTTGATTCACCTCACCCATCTTACCCACTTGAATTTGTCAATCCAATATTTGATACGGGATAAGTGAGGTAGAATTAGTATGGTCTGGCTGAAGACGATAAACTTAGCACTCTTTGAGAGGCAACCTAAATTTTTTTATTTTATTTTAATTAATCTTTATTTTTTTAGGAATAAAAGACAGCTCTATGTGGAAGCATCTGTCAATAATTTGATCTGACTGAAGATAATAAACTTAGCACTTTTTTAGAGACAACCCAGTTCCAGCTTTTTCTTTCTTTTACATTTAGGTTAATCGAGGCTTGCTTCGTATCTTTTGTAGAGATTTGAAGATAAAATTGGCTAAGTTGAGGGGAGAACTAGTTTTGAAAAGACTTTTGGATTAGGTGACATCTCTTTTTTTCTTTCTCTTTTTATGCATCCTTTTTTTTTTACTCCATTGAAGACAATGTTGATTAAGTTAGAGAAAAGAATAATAAAATTTTTTTTAAATTTTTAAAGTCCTCAAGTAAGTTAGTATTTAGCATTTAAGTACCTGATTATACTTAAGAATCGAGTTAAATCAAGTATTTTTTTAAAAAAATTGATATATAGATTAGAGAGTTTGTGAGATATTGAGGGATTAAGTATTAAAAAAACTCAATAAAGAGTTAAGTTTAGAACTTAAACAGTTTTCTTTGAGTATCTCTAAATTTTTTTACTAGCATCAAAGAGGAGTTTACTTCTTATGGACTTGTGTAGGATAACTATACGTTTCTTCATATATTTAAAAAAAAATTTTTAAATACTTCATGCTGAGTAACCGGGCCTCTTTGCCTAAGCAAGCATTGAGTTTTACGTCAAAAGAAATATAGGACAAAGAAGCTTTGTTGTAAAGTTAGTTTTAACTCGTAGCTTGTTTGATTCAAACAAATAGGTCCGAGGGGTATTCTATACCTAGTGCCCTAAAGCCATCTGATTTGAAAGTCATTGGCTGAAAAGTCACTACATGGGTTAAACAGAAAGCTTAAGGGATTAAGACACTCAATAGGGATACAATATTAGAAAAAAAATTAATAAATAAAAGATGGAAGTAACAATATACTTGTCTATATGAAGGTAAATGATTTGGAGATAAAGATAAGAATAATTTAAAAAAAAAAGTTCAAAAAATATTTAGTATTCTTAGTTTAACTCTCATATTGATTAGTATTAATATTCCAATGACATACCTCATTCACGCTCTACTGAACATCAGTGGCCCTTTTGAAAATTATTTGGTAAAATTTAAAATTTTAAGTTAAAAAGTACTTAATTATAAATTCTTTCTTTACTCGAGGACGAGCAAAGTTCAAGTTAGAGGGTGTGATAAGTGATATATTTTTATATTTATTAAGATATTTTTGATAATTTATGGTGCTAACATCTTCTTAAAAACTTAATTTCATGAATAAATTAATTTTTTTTATAAAAATAAATAATTTTAAAAAAATATAAAATTAGAGCATATTTATGAAAAATAGATATTGATTTAATTAAAAATTTAAGCATCAAAATGTTGAGAAATTAATGAAGAATTTAATACATATTTTTTTTAATTTTTTAGGTAAAAATTGGAGCAAAAATCAAATAAAAATATCTTAAAAAATAAATTTTATTACCTTCGGTGCACGGTGGACCAGTCGCTCGGTCCATAGAGTCAGGGTGTAGTCCAACGAAAATATTTCGCGGTCCACAGGTGCAGTCCATGATGGGCGGAGGCGATTTGACATGATCCGACGGTCCACATTCATCCCGATCCAGATCGAACGGTTGACAGCTTTTTCGAGTGTAATAAGGATTCCTGGGTGCAATCTGATGGCTCAGATTTCATCTATCGTGCGATCCAACAATTGAGGATGCTTTCAACTTTGAATAGGAATGATTTTACACCATCCAACAGTTGAAATTTTATCTGAAGCATGATCGAACGGTCAAAAATGCATCCGACTTTGATAAGGATTTAAACATCAGATTTGGGGCTGATCTAGGTGGTTCAAAGGCAATCCGATGGCCAGAATTAATTTATACGAGTATAATACAATTTCTAAGAGTTTTGGGACTCCTTTTGTGATCAGAAAAAGATGAAAAATTCACCTATAAATAGGGGACCCGGGAATAAGTGTAGGGATAGAAAAATTAGTGAAAAAGTAAGGAAAAGTTAGAGAAAAAATTAAGAGAGGTTTAGGGATCTAAGAGAAAAGATGAATATAGAGCTAGAGAGCTTGATGCATGGCTAAATCCTTTCAATCCAGGAATATGATGAAATCTGTAAATAAATTTTTATTTTTTTTATATTTAATTTTTATACAATAAAATTATACTTTTATTTTATTTTTTTATTTTTTGGGATATTGATCTAGCCTACACGGCCTATACCCTCTATTGATGTGCTGTGATCCCTGGATATGGTACGTGCTTAGGAGAGATAGATCATGGTATATTAGATTAAATTTTATATCTTGTAATTAAATTTAGATAGTTTATACTCTGACAAGATGAGCTATGATCTACTGATACAGTCCGTACCCCTTAGAGATAAGCTATACTAATATCTTAATTACAAGAATTAATATTGCAACATAAGAAAAAAAAAATAAATCTAATTTACATGGTGGATTTGAAATTCCTAAGTTATTTCTCTAACTTATTTTTTTCATAAATTAATTTATATTTTTAATTTAATTTTTGCTATTCTATTTAATCTTTCTACAAATAATTTTCTTTTATTTCTTCTTAAAAAAAAAAAGATAATCACCCTAGATCTCCATGAAAATGATCCCTACTCACCCTATCTATATAGTTTGAGTTGGTTTTTATTCTTGACCGCCTACGACAGCGATCAGGGATGAAGAACAAAGAAAATTCGAAAAAAAGAAGGACAAAGATTGGTCAGGATAAGATGACACAATAAAATGAAGCTGATAAACAGTCGGATAGAGTTCGAAGCCAACTGAGCAGGATAAAGTTGATAATAATCAAGAAGATTTTGGACAAACTTTAGAATCAAAAATCAAAAATCGGCCCGAAGGTCATCTGAAGGAACCAGATCTAGGGTTTCAGGGTTAGATCTTGAAACTTTTTCAAGATCATACAGTGGAAGACGAAAATAAATCAAAATTATTTTCTAAAATCAGAAAAATCTTAGATCTAAGATCTTATTACATGATTATTACATAGCATTAAATCAAAAATTAAAATATATAAATATAGCATGAACTACATGTTGATCATATCAACATATTTCTATACTACATCTAATGTATGTATTAAACAATAGATCAGATCTATTACCTTGCAAGTTAGACGTTCTAACCTCGCTGATCTGAGCTTGAGGATGATGTTGCAAGCCACATATGCATCCGGCCTCTAGGAGTCATCTACACGAGCCCATGAATCTCGATCAGAAGTCCTGTTTCAGGAAATCAGCACAGTATGCTAGTACTGCGCTGATCCTTCTTTGATGGTTGATTAGGTGCCTCCTTCTTCTTGATTTGGACTCTTCCAAAGATGAAAAGTAGAAGGAAGAGTTTCAAATCCGAGATGCTCTTAGGAAACTCAAGATGGAGGGAGAAAAGATATGAAAACAAACAATCCTAGAAGAAGACCCTCTTCTTCTTCTCATTTCTCTCTCTAGACACCCTAACTTGTGTCTTTTATATCTCCATGACCCAAAGGTATTTTTCTTTGATTTTTGGATGTCCCAAAGGTCTCTTAAATCTCTATCTTCTTCAAAAATTTCATAAAGAAACTCATTTTATATAGAGATATATGATAGAGTCCTTGTCTAGGTCAATACCTAGTCAAGGCTTATCCAAACATGGCAAGTTAAGGGGCGCCCAACTCTTGAGCACCTCCTCCTTATTTTTATACATGGATTACTAGCAAAGGGTGTATAATATGTACTCTAAAAGTTATGAAAATTTCAAAAAAAAATTGGATAGATTCGGTGCAAAATTGAAAGAGTTTTGGATTTCTCAAACTCTATCTCATAGAATTCGAAATCCAAACTTATTCCTTTTTTATTTGATCCAAACCACCTTCTATGTAAGAAAGAAGAGAGAAGACCTTTTGTGAATGTGGGAGAGACCTGGGAGAGGGCTTTTGTCATATAAAATAAGAGGAGATTGGCGTTGAATGAGAGAGAGGGCGTGGGGAAGGCTTATGTGGTGCAAGGTGGAATCCTAGTTTTACTAGGATTCTATCTTATGACTTGTTTTAATCTGATTTCTCAAACCAAATCAAACCAAAATTAGATCAACCTAATTAAAATAGATCTTAACCTAATTAAGAATCTAATTTAATCAGATTAAATTATATTTAAATCTGATTTAATTTTCTAATCAAATTAGAAATTAGATTGACCCAAGTCCTAGTTGAACTAGGACTAGTTTTTTCTTGCACTTGGCTTATCCAATAAACCAATTGGACTTGATCCAATCAAGCCCAAACCAAATCTAATTAAATCATATTTAATTAGACTTAATCTCAACCCATTGGCTTAATCAAATTAAGCCAATTAGCAATCGAATTGCGAATCGATCCTCCTGCAACACTTGCACTGGGTTAAATGTCAATCGTATTGATCATTTAACCCTAGAACGATTCTCAATCATTGATCAACCATCCGATCGGATCATGAACTCTAATGTGTGTGACCTCATAGGTCCAAACCTAAGCCAATAGCACAGGAATAAATTTTTGTACCAATCGAAGTGACCATCTAGTAATGATACTCGACGATCGGATAGGTCGAATGTGTAGAACAACATCCTTAGAACCCATGCGGATATAGTTTTCATATAATTCATCCCCTTGACTAAAATGATCATAGGACATCCCAAAGTTCAACTGTCAACTCTAATCAGGTTATCCACATTGTATTTCAAAATATCAAATCCATCTGATGGATTATCCTGGTCAAGATTTTGCTAAATTAAAATACAGCGACTCATTCTTCTCCAACTCTTGGAGTGGTCAATCCTATCTCGATCATACTCTGACTTCGCAAGTACTTGACTGTGCCTAGAAGCCTTCCATCCCTGAATTAAAAATTCAGTTAGTCCAGTACCAAAGCACAGTGAGTTGCTTGCAAGTCACTGAGGCGATCTCAAGTCTAAGGGACACTTATACCTATATCCCATCAGAGACATTCTCGACAGCAGAATACTCTGGAGTTGGTCACGTTCAATGATGATGTACCAGTACATCTCACCTGTATGCCATACCAGTGTCTTCACACTCTTTGGTTAAGAGGACAACCAACCCATATGGCCTACAGCGACCTATGCTCGATAGAAGCTGTCATCCTTATTAACAGCCTATCATTTGGTTGTGAACTGTTTTAAGGACTAATCGATAAATCCTCTTTTTATCGAATCTAAATAGTCCTAAGGACTTCATCATAACAATGGAGATCATTAGAAGATGAAAGCTTATGATGAAAATATCAAATATATTTTATTTATTAACAAATCAATTACAATACTTAGTTGCTCAACCATCAACAGCTTGACGATTGGCTTTTTGGGACACATTTCTCAACAACTCCCACTTGTCCTAAAGCCACTAGGCACAGTATCTAATATCCATCTTCGACTTGTGGTTGTCGAACTCCTTTATCCCCAGGGCTTTAGCGAAGGAGTCGGCCAGGTTCTCCTTTCCGTCGATCTTCTGAAGGTCGACGTCATCTCGATCCATGATTTCTCAGACCCGGTGGAAGCGACGCAAGATGTGCTTCGTCCGCTGATGTGCTTTGGGTTCCTTCGCCTGAGCTATGGCACCAGTGCTGTCGCAGTAGAGCAGGACCAGACCATCGAGGGAGGGTGCTATTCCGAGCTCGTTGATGAATTTTCTCAGCCACACAGCTTCCTTCGTGGCATCCGATGCTGCGATGTACTCCGCTTCACAAATAGAGTCTGCCACAGTATGTTGCTTGGAACTCTTCCAGCAGATGGCTCCACCATTCAGAGTAAAGATATAACCCAACATGCTCCTGCTGTCATCATAGTCAGATTGGAAGCTAGAGTCTGTGAACCCCACAAGTTTCAGATCTGACTCACCATAAACCAACCATTGGTCCTTAGTATTTCTCAAATACTTAAGGATGGCTTTAACCATTTTTCAGTGATTTTCTCCAGGATCAGATTGGTATCTACTCACTACTCCTAGTGAGTATGCCACATCTGGTCTTGTACATGTCATGGCGTATATGATAGATCCCACGGTTGAAGCATATGTGACTCTACTCATACGCTCTCTCTTCAGGAGTTATCGGACAATCCTTCTTAGAGAGAGAAATTTTTTGGCCTATCGGTAGATAGTCCTTCTTGAAATTCTCCATGCTGAACCTCTTCAGCACAGTGTCTATGTACATGGACTGAGATAACCCAAGCATCCTTTTAGATCTATCCCTATAGATCTTCATCCCTAGGATGTAGGATGCTTCACCCAAGTCCTTCATGGAGAACTGTGATGACAACCAAACTTTTATTTCCTGTAGTGTGGGGATGTCATTCCCGATTAAGAGAATGTCATCTACGTACAAGACAAAGAATACCACAACTGGACCATTTGCCCATTTATAGATGCAGGACTCTTCTCCATTCTTAATGAAGCCATATGTTTTGATCACCTTATCAAAATGTATGTTCCAACTCCGAGAAGCTTGCTTCAATCCATAAATGGATCTCTGAAGCTTGCACACCTTGGACTCATCTGTGGATGTAAACCCCTCAGGTTGTATCATATACACCTCTTCGGTCAGCTCTCCATTCAGGAAAGCTGTCTTTACATCCATCTGCCAGATCTCATAATCCAGATGGGCAGCTATTGCAAGCATTATCCGAATGGATTTGAGCATTGCCACAAGAAAAAATATCTCGTCATAGTCAATACCATAACGTTGACGATACCCCTTGGTGACCAGATGGGCTTTATAGGTCTCCACCTTTCCGTCTGCGCCTCTCTTCCTTTTGAAGACCCATTTACACCCAATGGGTTTAACCCCTTCAGGTGGGTCAACCAATATCCATACATCGTTGACCTTCATGAACTCCATTTCAAATTTCATGGCTTCAAGCCATTTCTCGAAATCAGATCTCTGCATTGCATCCATATAGGTGATCGGATCCTCATTATTCTCATCAAGTTTGATGGGATCATCATCTCGGACCAAGAAACCGTAGTATCTGTCTGACTGACACGGTACTCTATCGGATCGCCTTAATGGTGCAGGTACATTGGGCTCCGAATCTGATCTAATCATATCCGACTCAGGTTCAGCTATTGGTGTCGGTCCTTCTACCTGTTGAACTTCATCAAGTTCAACCTTAGAGGCAACGATTCCTTCACCAAGGAACTCTTTTTCTAAAAAGATTATCTTAAGGCTGACGAACACCTTTTGTTCATCAGCATGATCCTTTTATCTTTTTGGGGTACCCTATGAATGAGCATTTGTCAGACCTAGGTCTAAGTTTGTCTGTGACTAATCGTTTGACATAGGCCAGGCACCCTCAGACCCTAAGGTGTGAAAGTGCTGGCTTACATCCCATCCATATCTCATATGGAGTCTTAATTACAGACTTACTTGGAACCCTATTTAATAGATAACAGGTCGATTCGAGTGCATAACCCCAGAAGGATATCGGCAAGCTAGCAAAACCCATCATAGATCGGACCATGTCTAACAGAATCTGATTCCTCCTTTCAGACACACCATTATGCTGTGGTGTTCCTGGAGGAGTCCATTGGGAGAGAATCCCATTCTCTCCTAGATATGTGAGAAATTCACTAGAAAGGTATTCTCCTCCTCGATCAGATCGAAGAGTTTTAATACTCTTCCCAGTTTATTTTTCTACTTCACTTTGGAATCGTTTAAACATTTCAAATAAATCCGACTTATGTTTCATCAGATAGACATATCCATATCGGGATAGGTCATCCATGAAAGTTATGAAGTAAAAATATCCACCTTTAGCACTGGTGCTCATGGGCCCGCATACATCAGTATGTACTAGGCCCAAGAGCTCAGTAGCTCTCTCACCTTTTCCAGTAAAAGGTGACTTGGTCATTTTATCAAGAAGACAGAACTCATAGGTTGGAAGTGATTCACAATCATTAACTTCGAGGATTCCCTCTTGAGTCAACATGTTTATTCTGTTCTTGTTTATATGACCTAGCCTACAGTGCCATAAGTAGATATCTAACACACTATCTAATCTAGGGTGCTTACCAGTAGAATAGACTCTTATCGGGCTTGATCTTTCTGGTCTGGCCTTGCACTGATGTCCCAGCCTGAACATGCACCTTCTTCTTTTCTTCTTCTTGTTCTTCTTCCCTTTCTTAAAAGGTCGAGAACTAGAAGACGAACCTCCCACTAAGTTCACCGACTCCTTGTGAAGTTGGTGATCCTTCTCAAAGTTCTGAAGCAACCTCAATAACCCGTGGTAGTTTACTTCAGAATTTGTCATTCTATAATGAGTGAGGAATGGGAGATAAGACTTGGGCAGCGAGTTTAGTATTGCATCTTTCCCAAGCTGCTCATGCAAGAGAAAGCCGAGCTTGCTCAATCGTTCCATCAGCTCGATCATGTACAATACATGATCAGTGACAGAGGCACCATCCCACATTTTGGCGTTGAAGATGGCACAACTAGTCTTGTGCCTCTCCACGTCATCGGGTGTGCCAAAGGCATCCTCCAACACTTGAAGCATGTCCTTTGGCTGAGCCATCTCAAATCTGCGACTGAACTCATCGCTCATAGCAGCCAGCATGATACAGCGCACCGTGGTCCGGTCACTGAGCCACTTTTGGTAAGTGTCTCTGACTGTTCCACGTGCATTGACAGTTGGCTCCTCAGATGCAGGATCCATTATCACATATAGGATCCGTTCATGCTCCAGGACTATCTTCAACTTTCGGTACCAGCTACCAAAGTTGGGTCCCACCAACTTATCATTGTCCAACAATGATCGAAGCGATAGGGAAGTGGCCATATTTGCACAAAGAAAAATCATAACCTAATTAGTAATTGATTCATTAAACCTAAAGATTTAGACTTTAATCAAAAGGTTTCTCCCACTATTTTATTCGAATTGGTAGCCTCTACCTCCAATTCGAGAAATTACCCTAATTCCTTAGTGGGTACTAGAATCCACTTAGACTGCACACAAGCCCAACTTTGGTTGGCCAACCCATGTACATCTAAGGGTAGGTTCATAACCAATTGTTTCTCTAAACAATTTCTAGTAATTTTAATTTTACCCCAGAAACCTAATCAGTAGGCTTTGGCCTCCACTGTAAGGATCCGGTTAGGTCCAACCATTAACATGATCATACTTGGTGTATCTAACCAACGAATGATTAAGCCCAACTTTGGTTGGCTCACCTAACTACCATTAGAGAGATACTTTCAAGTCGTCATATGATGAGTGATAATTTCATTAGTCAACAAGCACCAGGCCTTTGGGTCTGCAATGATTATTGAGTTAATAGACTCATTATCAAACACCTTAATGGGAGGCTATGACTTAGTTATCTCCATAACTTTATCATTTTAAGGACCTAATAATTTTAGAGGATTTAAATAATATAGAGGATGAGGTCAGATGAACCAGCTTATCATGATCCTCCCACTGGCTTCACCAAGTCAACTTAAGGGAGACCATTAAAAGGGCTGGTCTAGGAGCACCTAAATCAGTCACACTGATTTACCTAGCTAACATGGATCAGCTCGAATAGTCAAGTGATCCGATCAAAATATAATTTCACCAAAAGGCCAGGTAAGTTCAATTAGTGGGAGGGTCTGCCAAAGCTTGCCTTAGACACCATCAGAAATGGCCAGATAAGCGGGCTTCCAATTAAAAACCATCGGTCTGGTTTACCTTAGACACCAACTGGTTTAATTAGTTTCGATTAGATCAACCTAACAGTTCTTGCTAGATCGCTTAACCAAGAATCAAGTCCATTTGGTTCTCGTTAAAGACATGGACTTGACCAACTACAACTATTGTAATTGATCTAGAGAATTTTTGACCTAATCTAAGACAATAATTGATTAGATTTAGTCAATTCTCTAATTAAGTCCATCTTTAATCTAACCATAGGTCTAATCCAATTAATGGACCTAATTCTCACTAACCCATTAACCCAATGTGTTATGGTTTGTGTCTTAGGTTCTTCAATTCACAATCCTAGAACCTAATCAAACAACTTCTTAATTCTTAATTAAGTTTTGGGCTGAGGGTTGGATTCGGCTTTTCAAAAAATAATTTTTATATTTATAAAATAATTTTATAATATGATTCTACCAACCATATTGTATGTTTGATTCATAATCAAGATACAAGTGAAATAAACATGAAACTACTTTAGATCTAATCTAAACAGGTTCATGTAATTGAAACAATTTCAACTTTAAACAATTTTTTTGCACAAAAATTATTAACAAAGAGATTTTATCTCAGATTTAAATATCTTTTAAATTTAATAAATCATAAATTTAATCTAGATCATATCTAATAAATTTATGATTAAAGATAGATCTACACAAACTAGGACAACCTTTGCACTGTAAGGGATAAACCTTACAGCAGGACAACCTTGCAGTTTGTGATTGATCTAAAATTTTAATTTTAGATTTAATAATCAGATTATAAATTAAATTTAATTTAAGAAATAATCTAAGCATGTATAAATAATCATGTAATAAAGAACCTAGGCTCTGATACCAATTGAAGGAACCAGATCTAGGGTTTCAGGGTTAGATCTTGAAACTTTTTCAAGATCATACAGCAGAAGACTAAAATAAATTAAAATTATTTTTTAAAATTAGAGAATCCCTAGATCTAAGATCCTATTATATAATTATTATATAGTATTAAATTAAAAATTAAAATATATAAATATAGCATGAACTACATGTTGATCATATCAACATGTTTCTATACTACATCTAATGTATGTATTAAACAATAGATCAGATCTATTACCTTGCAAGTTAGACGTTCTAACCTTATTGATCCGGGCTTGAGGATGATGTTGTAAGCTGCATATGCATCTGACCTCTAGGAGTCGTCCACACGAGCCCACGAATCTCGATCAGAAGTCCTGCTTCAGAAAATCAGCACAGTATGCTAGTACTGCGCTGATCCTTCTTTGATGGTTGATCAGGTGCCTCTTTCTTCTTGATTTGGACTCTTCCAAAGATGAAAAGTAGAAGGAGGAGTTTCAGATCTGAGACGCTCTTAGGAAACTCAAGATGGAGGGAGGAAAGATATGAAAACAAATAACCCTAGAAGAAGACCCTCTTCTTCTTCTCATTTCTCTCTCTAGACACCCTAACTTGTATCTTTTATATCTCCATGACCCAAAGATCTTTCTCTTTGATTTTTGGATGGCCCAAAGGTCTCTCAAATATCTATCCTTTTCAAAAATTTTATAAAGAAACTCATTTTATATAGAGAGATATGATAGAGTCCTTGTCTAGGTCAAATACCTAGTCAAGGCTTATCCAAACATGGCAAGTTAAGGGGCGCCCAACTCTTGAGCACCTCCTCCTTATTTTTATGCATGGATCACTATCAAAGGGTGCATAATGTGTACCCTAAAATCCATGAAAATTTCAAAAAAAATTTGGATAGATTCGGTGCAAAATTGAAAGAGTTTTGGATTTCTAAAACTCTATCTCATAGAATTCGAAATCCAAACTTATTCCTTTTTTATTTGATCCAAACCACCTTCCATGTAAGAAAGAAGAGAGGAGACCTTTTGTGAACATGGGAGAGACCTGGGAGAGGGCTTTTGTCACATAAAATAAAAGGAGATTGGCATTGAATGAGAGAGAGGGTGTGGGGAAGGCTTATGTGGTGCAAGGTGGAATCCTTGTCTTACTAGGATTCTATCTTATGACTTATTTTAATTTGGTTTCTCAAACCAAATCAAACCAAAATTAGATCAACCTAATTAAAATAGATCTTAACCTAATTAAGAATCTAATTTAATCAGATTAAATTAGATTTAAATTTAATTTAATTTTCTAATCAAATTAGAAATTAGATTGACCCAAGTCCTAGTTGAACTAGGACTAGTTTTTTCTTGCACTTGGCTTATCCAATAAACCAATTGGACTTGATCCAATCAAGCCCAAACTAAATCTAATTAAATTATATTTAAATATACTTAATCTTAACCCATTGGCTTAATCAAATTAAGTCAATTAGCAATCGAATTGCTAATCGATCCTCCTGCAACACTTGCACTGGGTTAAATGTCAATCGTATTGATCATTTAACCCTAGAACGATTCTCAATCATTGATCAACTATCTGATCGGATCATGAACTCTAATGTGTATGACCTCATAGGTCCGAACCTAAGCGGGTAGCACAAAAATAAATTTTTGTACCAATCGAAGTGACCATCTAGTAATGGTACCCGACGATCGGATAGGTCGAATGTGTAGAACAATATCCTTAGAACCCATGTGGATATAGTTTTCATATAATTCATCTCCTTGACCAAAATGATCATAGGACACCCCAGAGTTCAACTGTCAACTCTGATCAGGTTGTCCACATTGTATTTCAAAATATCAAATTCATCTGATGGATTATCCTAGCCAAGGTTTTACTAAATTGAAATACAGCGACTCATTCTTCTCCAACTCTTGGAGTGGTCAATCCCATCTCGATCACACTCTGACTTCGCAAGTACTTGACTGTGCTCAGAAGCCTTCCATCCCTGAATTAGAAATTCAGTTAGTCCAGTACCAAAGCACAGTGAGTTGCTTGCAAGTCACTGAGGCGATCTCAAGTCTAAGGGACACTTATACCTATATCCCATCAGAGACATTCTCGACAACAGAATACTTTGGAGTTGGTCACGTTCAATGATGATGTACCAGTACATCTTACCTGTATGTCATACCAGTGTCTCCACACTCTTTGGTTAAGAGGACAACCAACCCATATGACCTACAGCGACCTATGCTCGATAGAAGCTGTCGTCCTTATTAACAGCCTATCATTTGATCGTGAATTGTTTTAAGGACTAATCGATAAATCCTCTCTTTATCGAATCTAAATAGTCCTAAGGACTTCATCATAACAACGGAGTTCATTAGAAGATGAAAGCTTATGATAAAAATGCCAAATATATTTTATTTATTAACAAATCAATTACAATACTTGGTTGCTCAACTGTCAACAGCTTGACGATCGGCTTTTTGGGACACATTTCCCAACATCATCGACATAGAATGCAATCTGATCCTGAGGAGGAGAGTTCACCCAACTATTTGGACTAGAAGGAGAAAGTTGATATTGCTCCAGGATACAATATTGTTCTCGGAGCCATTCGACATTGGGTCCGAACAAGGAAGAGACTTCCGTCTCCAGACCCAAAAGAGAATCATTGATCAGATTCTCCGATCGACTATCCCGAGAAGATGAAGCTTTTATTTTCCTACTTGCCATTGAAAATAAAAAAGAACAAAAACCTAAGAAGGAGTGGAAACTCAACCTGGAAATATGGATGACGTGAAGAACAGAGAAACTTAGAAAGCTCCTAACACTGGGAAGCTTCTAACACTAGGACAGAACCTTCTGTTGCAGAAGAGAATGATGAATGCAAAAGCAAAAAGTCTAAATGAAAATGACTTTATATACATATGATCCCTCAACGGTCCGGATGAAGTCATTCAAATCCAGATTTTCACATATGTCGATACATGGCTATATCAAGATCGACTATTGATCAGATAGTTCGATGCACCTACCCTCAGATCATGCCACCTCTTCACTATCTACGTGAGCGACGCTGAGCAATGATATCTGGACATATGGCCGAAATCGACTAGTCAAAATTGAATCGTCTGAATTCTCTGAATGTCGGACTATCTTCTCGAAGCGACATCTCAATGATGATGTTACAGTTATCGAAACGACAAAACGAATGAAGACCTTTTGTATTTTGAAGAATCATTAATGTCTGCAGTCGAATCGGGGCTTGAGACAATATGTGACAACTTCCTTCGTCCAACGTGATAGACCACGTGACAACATGCATGTCAGATTATCTTGGACTCGAAAGTAGGGGGCAACTGTTGGGGCGATTCAACCGACTCTCCAATTTCGACTTTCGATCGGTCTGATAAGCACGACTTGCCGACTATCAATCGGTCGGCCGACTGATAGTCGGCTATCCTCAAATTTAATAGACTCCAATTATGACGACTCGATTGATTTCAGATCGATGACTGTCGGTATATCAGAGTTACCAATCGATGATCATTTGAACTTCCATAACGATCGACGTACGATCGACATATCTTAATTACCGACATATAGTCAGCTTACCAAAAATTTTCAGTGCAAAAAGTACATAATGGTCAGAACATGATCAGTAGTAGGTATAACCATCTATCCCACGATCATATAATACTGAAATGAACGGAACCCATGTCTCTAACTGTTACAGACAGTTACCAACTACTCGTCTATAAAAGGAGGTAAATGAACAGTATTTGGTAAGATCTCTTGAGAGCTGAAACTCTGTCTCTTTGAATTCTTATCTGCTGTTCACTACTCTCTACTGATTTAAGTATTGGAGGGTCCTCGTCGGATACAATTTCGATCAGTGTGGACTTTGTTTTGTAGGTGCTCTTCACCGGCAACAGACGCACCAAGGGATTGGCTTCAATAGATTCCTAAGAAAAAAAAAATATATTATCGGTTGAGGGAGAGGCGACAGTTAGAACACGCTATATTAGACTGATAAGGTATGACTATTGGTCTAATAGTTATAGAATAATCATGTTTGTGTACATCCATAGTGAAAAGACTGCCAGTAGTAGTTACTAGAACTAACAACAATGGAGATTAGATGAGGAAAGTAACCATTAGATTTAGATAGCTATTATGTATTGATATAAATAAGTAAAATTGTACTGTATATTGAAAACCTTTGACAATTATTATAATCAATTTATCTTTATTTTTTCTTTATCTTAGTCATTATCTTAGGAATAAGTATAACTTAGTTTTTATTATAGCTCAGCACTATATTTATACCATATTCAAGTGCTATACTCTTACTGTGTTAATCTCCTTCTTGCAGTAGTATGACGGCAATGAAAATCCTTAAAGGTTAAGGTTCTTGGACTGATGCTACTCTCTATCCTCCATTCTAGTGATACTTTTTGGCTAGACCAACATTGGCCTCACCTAGTCAAGCTGAGCATGTTGCCATTTACCTCAACCAATCTAGCTCCTTCTGGATCCTTAGTTTCTAGGCTCATCCAAAATATGGTAGAAAAGGTGGCAACAAATGGCAACTATCATAGTATGCAATTATTATTTTCTAGTATAAATAAATAAAAATTTTATTTGTTAAGGGACCATTTGATAATCCAAATATAATGCATTTAATCTTATCTTAGTTCATAATCTACCAATAGTTTCTATACTGAAAATAGCTATAAATTAGAACTTCTACTGCATATTTTCATGTTATACCCTTATCCTTTCTAGATCTATCTACTTTGAATGCGGTGCGATGGTGACTGAAGTTCTGTCAGGTCAAGGCACCTGAATCCAACACTACTCTCTATCCTCCCTCTAATCTCCATCATTCTAGCTAGTCTGATATCGATGGCATGCCCACGCACATATTGTATCCCTTCCACCCAACTTGTGCCAGCAAATTTTCTAGCATCTCCATTACCTTAGGTAGTGCAAGAGAGACTCCACAACGGCACACACTACTTTTGTCATTTAACTAGTAAGTTTAATTATGATTTCCTATTTAAAGTAAATGAGAAAATTTTTGTTCTAATAATTATTATTGCATTTATTGCATTCCTTTCTACGAGTGAATTGTTGCAATATTTATTATAATGATTTTTTTCTTTCTAATTTGATTTGATTTCATGGGGGGAAGGTCATTATCCATGGTACTAAGAAACATGCAGTTTGTAGATTTATATGGATCATCTGAGCAAGAGATGGCTATCAATCTTTTTGTAGAAAAACATACCCGACAAAAGCAATGCTATGAAGTTTGTCAGCATCCATTGTGAGGGTAATAATAGTCCAGTATAACTCATTGCCTCAACTAGTAGAGACTACATTTGTAACTTCAAATATCATCTTTGCCTCTATAACGAATTGCCACTCCTAGCAGAATCATTCATGAACTTCAAAATCAGTGCATAATCCACCACTAATGCTCCATAGCGAACTCTACATGGTCATTAAATTAGTGATCAATTATGATCCCTCAGTTCCAGATTACATGATCAATGAAGATATTTTGCTATTTCCTTATAACAACCATACTAAAGATTGATTAAGATGTACTGCCCATATGTCATTAGTAGTTCTTCAAATTATAGTATTTTCATATGCTGCATTCTCTTTATATCTCTCCACACTCAAACTTATTTGCTTGGCCATTAAGTGCTAATTCCATCAAAAAAAAAGAAAGAGAAAGAGAAACTGCTAATGAGAGCAAATCTTTTTAGTTTGTGGGATATGAAGATACTCTTTTTCTTTTTTTTTTTTGGTTAATATATAAAGACTCTTTATGTCTTCCTAGATGCTAATAATTACCTTCTATCTACTGAATCATCATGCACAAATCCATACTAATAACCATAGTGATACATACACCTCTATCCTCTATACAAGGCAGCACCTGCAAGAACTAGTCTTCATCATGAGAACAACAAAGTCCAAACATGGTATTAGCCTAGTCTAGAGAGTACTCTCTCCTTACCATTCTTTATCATTTTCTAGTCTTTTTTTTTTAAATGTAAACTTGTGACATATTCTCATTCTTATACATGTGTTTCGCGCCATTGTAGCAGCCACTATGTTGTGGTTCTTAGCTCTTTGGTTTGTCACTGGGGATCCGAGTTATAATGTGGTTAGCTATAGGGCTGCTGGAGATGGCAAATAAAATGATACACAAGGAAATAGTTATTTCTTAATTAGACTATATTTGGTTGTGAAACTAAATGGGTGAAATATGGGATAAGTGTTTATCCTAGTCAATGTCGTCTATTTCCTCATATTTTTCTATCCTACAACCAAAAGCAGCTCAAGATTAATTTTGAACACTATGCATTATGTTAAGAAATAATTACAAGTGTCGTCACTTGGACCAAAAAAATTTATACTTCTATATTTCCATTCATAGTTGGTTGTGTTATATATTGTCTCCTATTCTATATAATTCCCATAAAGTGGCAATGCTTAATCCATTTAATTTGTTTAACATGACTCAATCCATTCTTGAATGGGTTGAGTTACCTATTCAATAAAATGATCAGGTTTGGTTCTAGACTTTTGACTTGTTTAATACACGGGTCAGATTTAGGATAATAAATTTTTTTACCTATCCTATATCGAAGTTAATGCGTACTTGGTTGATTCCACCTAATTGCCACCCTCGCCATTCTAATTTTAGAAAGTTCCATGTCCAAATCCTAGATGTTGCATTTTGTAGTGCTTGACATATCTAGGGCTTGCATCATTGTACAGAAAAGAGGGATGATGCTTCCACCATTATTGCTACACTTCTTTTTGGTCTTAAATATTAGAAGCTTGAATTTTCTATACTGTTCAAACGGCGTATAGCTTCTCATTTTTTTCTTTACTGTTCAAATATCAACTTGTTAACATGCATTGCATGCTTGCATTTTAGTAGCTACATACATATAAATATTCAAATGGTCCCATATAAATATCTATGAGAAGTAAGCATGCTTGCATTACTTGCCCTTGGAGCTTTCTTTGACAAGCATGCAACCACATCCTCATAAAAGCGAAGTACTCACAATCGCACAATAATTTGCAAGGCATTCTTGAAAGCTTGGAGAGCATTTACGCTGATTCTAGTTATCCAACTTTTCTCATCCATCGAGCAAGACCTTTTTATCGAGCAAGACCTTTCAAGGCTTGTGCAAGTCTCGAATTGATGTCCAAGTAATATACAAATAAATCATGCACCCCAACATATTTCTTAAAATTATTTTGACAGAACAAGGGGGGAAGTAAGAGATGGAAAAAATTTAGACACCAAATTAAGGAACCCAAACATCAGATTGGTGGATAATATATCATATTTATGTAGGTTGATTAAAATATCATAGCGCCATAGACGGTGTGGATGAACAAGGCAACAAACTTGATTACATTTCAAAATGTTAACAATATTACAATGACCGGCAATGGCAAGATTAATGGCAGTGGTGCCATTTGGTGGGCCTACATGGCAAAAAAGGTAGCAAAGTATAGATATATTATATCATTATATAATTAAATGATTGGCTTACCTATTTATCGTTCTGTTCACATGCCCTTCAGCTGACCAATTTGTCTTCTTCTTTGCTTTCATCTTTCATCCTCTTCCACATTCTGTAGGGATGCAATAACTGCCCTAGTGTAAGTATATATGCAAATCTTTTGCATTTTGTTTCATTCCTTTTCTTAATAAGAACTTAGAAGGTCATTAGCTTAGCCATTACATATGACAAATTGATGAAATTTAATAGTTACTTTGGTGTGTCACTAACTTAAATAAGTTACTAGTATTCTTGTGGCGCGACGATTCTCAGATGAGCAGAATAGAGATGAAAAATGGCCCAACTAAACATCCGAAATTATTTGTTCCCAGGTCCATACAAAGGAATCGATGGATGGGCATCAGCCAATAGCCCCAATACCAATGCCCTCCACGTCATCGGGTCTCAGTGTTTGGGGTTCATCAACTGCAAAGTTGGAACAGGTACTGACATATATGTGTAATTTTTCCCTTTTTCCCCATGTTGTTTCCATCCATGCATGAAGCTAAGATTTTTTTTACCATCCACTTGTAGTTTCTGAAACAAATGAGAAATCTCACATGAGATTGCACCTGTTTAATGTCCAAAGGACTTTTCATTATCTACTAATAACGTATGTACATTATGGATCTGTGGATGTGATTGGTTACTTTTATCTCTCTATTCCAATGATAAGTAAGTCTTTGTGCACCACTCCATCTTATTGGGCCACGTAGCTATCACTTTTCAATATGCATTTAATATCTATAATTTTATTTTTTTATTTAAAATTTTAAATGATAAAAATATTTCTCCTCTTTTGAAAAAATTATGAAAAAATTATGACATTCTGTAGCCATATTATGACATCATACGGTCAAATTATGACTTCTCGCATAACAGAAAATCATAATTTTTTTCAGAAGTTATAAAGATGGAAGAATATTTTCGATATTAAAAATTTATGAAATTTTTAAATAATGAAAATACCCCATTACAACATCTTGTTGTCAAATTATGACTTGCTGTTATATAGAAAATCATAATTTAACCGCAGGATATTATAATATAACCACAAGATGTTATAATTTTTTCAAAAGAGGAAAGATATTTTTATCATTTAAAATTTTAAATAAAAAAATAAAATTATAAATATTAAATATATATTAAAAAATGATGATTATGTGGTTTAATAAGATGAAGTGGCATATTTTTGCTGCACGGTGCACAAAGACTTTTCCTTCCAATAATATGAGTGCAGGAGATGACTGCATAGCTATTGGTCCAGGCTCCCCAGACATTAATATCCCCCGCATCGCATCTCATGTGGGCCCAATCATGGACTCAGGTTTGTCTTCATACATATAGATACATAAACAACATCTGCGCGCATTCATATATATATATATATATATATATATATATATATATATATATATACTTTTGTGCATGTTGAACGCTAATAGGCAATTGAACCACACCCTTCAAAAAAAAATTCTTGGTCAGCCGCATGTGTTGGATTTAGGCACATAATTAGCCTATTTGTTTATATAATTAGTCTACCCTAAAATACCAATGCTTATGTTGACACTTTATTCAGCTGCATTTTGGCCAATATGAGTCCAATTTTATATTGAAATTAATTTTAGTCTACCAATGCTTAAAAGCATCGTCAATTTTCTATGCTTCTAGAAAGTGTCATGAAGTTTAGGTGGCAAAAAAATCTGGATGCTTCTGAGGAGAATAAGCAAAATAAAATCATAAAAGGCTATTTTTTTTATAGTGGTTTGATATTTATAGGAGAAATTCTTGCGACTCCATTGCAGTATATGTATGCAAATCAGCAAATATTTTATGCTAGAATATTTTAATAGAATTCCCATTAATTTTTCATTAGCTATATTGATAACAAATATACATGTATGTATGTATGTCCATGTCTCTTCGCATGTGACCCTTTGAAGCTCTTACTAATGAGTTGCTTAATGCTCTTATATGTTATAATTATCTAGTTTGAGCTTCAAACCGCAGCGATTGCTAGGATATGTAGAATATAGCTTAAACATGAAATGACAGCATTAAAGAATAAAGGGTATGATTATATATTGTTTCTGAAGCTCCTAAAAATAGAATGAAGAGATACATATTGTATTATGGCTAATAAAAATGAGCTTTTTTATCAAAAAAAATAGTTTAGGTCTGAAGAATTTCTTAGTATGTGATACGGGTATAAAATTCATTAAAACCGATGCATAAAGAAGCTGGACCCAATCTAACCTTGATGCCCGCCAACACAAATTAATATTTTGAAAAAATTTAGTATTTAATGTTGTTATCCAATTTATGCAAGTTGAGGAAATCCTAAAATCTAGGTGACAACTTGCCATATCAATGAGGAAGAAAATAACAAGCTTATCTCTCTAGATAAAGCAAGAGATGACAAGCGTATCTCACCAAATAAGGTAAATAAGGTAAGGCTAATCGTCTGATTCTCTTTTCTTATCATGATTTTTCAGCCTCTATTTATAAATAAAAGTTTACAAAGGATCCCAAGATATGCAATCTCTTCTCTCATGCTCGCTCCTTCCTATCTGTTCCAAACTTCTGACTTGAATATTAGATATTCTCATTAGAACCAACTCCAACCAGAGACTTATTTTACAGATCTGACCGTCACCATCCTGTGGTCGCTGACCAAATCCAGCTTATCCGATTCGAGCCAAAAATCTACAATAACAGTGTGTATATATGTAGCACATTTGAGATATTGATTTGTATGTGAACACAACAAATTTTCAGATTGCATTGTACAGGGAGGATCTGGATATTCAAAAGAGATCTATTTTGAGAGGCATGGGATCCTTATAGTTATTGATCAGCACTATTGTCCCATTTATACTTTGGAAACGAAGGTATGGGGTCCTTCCCAACACGCCCACGTCCAAGCACAGATATGCGCATATGCACACACAAGCTATCCATTATTTATGCTTGTGCTGGTATGTATAATGTCTACCACTTTCTTGAACACCTTAGCTGAACTTGGAAAATGTGTGTGTGCGTATGTGTGTGTGTGTGTCGGCAAAGCACACAACCGTCTACTAGAAAGTAAAAACCAAAAAATTTATTAGATATCGCTAAGTTTTATTTTATATTTTCAAAAAGTTTCCTTATCTTAAAGAGAAACATAACATCTGGTCCTTTGGCTTTCATTTTTGTATCTAGGATCATATAGTTTATATTCTACAATTCTACAATGAAAAATGGTTGGTTCAGCATCAATGGACAGGACCGGTTGGAACTAATGTCATACAATTAACATGTTTTCTAATAATAAGAATTTTAAACAGATACTCTTTTATTTCTGATAAGATATGTGTTATTTAAAGTTTTAATTTTTTAAAACTCTTGGTAGTTATTATCTGTTTGGAAACTTTACAATGTTTAAAAGTTTCGTAGAGTTGCATCGTTTCTAAAAAAATTATATGCAATGTTCGGATTCTGAAGGGTTGTATTGCTTCTAAAGTTGTGCGACCTTTGAACTCTTATAAATCTATGGAACTTCTGAAACTGAGAATCAACTTACTTTCTTATTTAGATCTATACTTTCTTAAAATCCTCTTTCTACTCTTTATCTTTTTGGATATGGCTTCTTGATTAAAGGTAATTAAGAAGTGCAATCTTGCATTATCTTGGTGTTGGAAATTGTATTCTGAGGATAGGATTTCCAAAAGTCCTTTTGCACCTAATAGAGGGAAATCACTATCTTTAAGAAAGCAAAGTGCTTTACCCAACTATGTTTTTTTTCTTCCATCATATTTTTTTCCATTTCTTCAACCCAGCAACAATTTAAAGATAATGAATTTTTCAAATGGATTCTATGGCTATCAAGATTCAAACTATAGAGATAGAGAGGCTTGAAAGGCTTAATGGGCTAAATTATAAGAGATGGATAATGAAGATTTATTTTCAACTCACTATTACTAGAGTTGTTGTTGATCGTGCCATATCTACAAAGAGAAGGAAGCAATGGAGAGTGCACTGAGAAACAAAAAAAATGGCTAAAAGACGACTACATATGCTGCTACACTCTTCTCAATGCTATGACTAATGATTTATTCAAAATATTTTATAGATACGGTACCACTCTATAGTTATGGAATGCACTCCAACAAAGATACATCAGTAAAGATGCTGAAAATCATTTTTTTTCTTATTAATAAATACATTAATTTTAAGATGGTTGATTCAAAGCATATTATTGAGCAAATAAATGCTTTGAACAACATTGCATGTAAATATGCTGCGGATGAACCATTTTCGAAGACTTTTCAAGTTTTACGAGTATTGATGAGCTTCCACCTTCATGGAAGGACTACCAATGATATTTAAAGTATAAAAAAAAGACTCTAAAATTGGATGAATTACTCCAACACATTCAAATTGAATGTGAAGTACATAAAAAAGATGAACTTGAGAACCAAGGAAAGGATGATGATATTCATAATGTTGAAATTCTAACATCCTCTTCTAAGCCTAAAAATAAGTTTCATAATAGAAAAAAGAATTTTTCTAATTTCAAGAGGAAGAAAGAGACTTTCAAGAAGAAGGGGAACAAGAATAGTAAAGGTCTCTCTAATGTTTGTGGAAAGACCCTACCCATAAACTCAAATAGATTGATAGATCTTCACATTCTACTATACATCACAAATGCCTAGGGTATATTCCACATATAGCAAGTTAAGCCACTTTCATGCATTCTAAAGATTTGAACCTATTAAACTTTTTGTGGGTCTTCCTCCTTCCCCTCTAGAATGGTGCACTACTCGGAGTTCATCAAACATGCTGGCATAGGATACAAAATAAATGCCAATTAAATCAAGCAACAATAGTACAAGAAAAAACTAGAAGAATAAAATAAATTTATTTAGAAGAAAATTAATGCTGAAACTATAAGTTCAGCTCTCCTCTCAAAAAGAAGTCTCATGCCTCTCCAAGACACCTCCTCCAATCTCTCTATAAAACATTCTCCTAACTCCTTCACAAAACTTTCTCTACCGCTTAATAAAACTATACACCTTTTCTCCTACTACAAGACAAAAATATGATCATCTCCCACTAAAAGATAAAAATATCACAATCCTACTTTCATTAAGAAATGAAAAATTTTAAGATTCTACCTAACAAAAGGAGACTAGCACTAAACACAAACGTCAAACTAATAATTTAAAAATATTTAACATGATGGAGTTCATAATAATCTTCAACATTCCTCATTGCAAAATCCAAGCTAACAATGTTGAATTTATTGAAGCCATAAAATATTACAGCAACCATGTACATTGCTGTTATTACCATTGTAACAACAACATACAATGGCATGATATACAGATAATTAAATAGTAGAGCTCCTTTATCAACTCAAATAATAACACCTTCATTAGCTTATCCTCTTTAATTCATGTATTGAAATCGATGATATCCTACAATACTTCCCCTCGTCAGTCAATGGTTACTATATGGAGATTCCACTGACCATCCACCTTATCCCAATAACCACCTGTGATTACTGCTCATCAAAGCATCGACCATACTTAAAAAACTTTAAAATAGCTAAACTTTGGCCACATTCACATTCTTCTAGTTGAGCATCTCTATGTATCTACAGATCGTTGACTTCTAAATATGGAGTCAAATTATTATGCATAGGCACTTTAACTATTTAAACTTCAAAATAGCTTCAATATTAACGACCCTTCTATATAGCAAGGTTAGAGTATGGCTCAATAGCAGCTTCGATAGATTTTTGAAAGTGTAATTTTAGATTAGTCACATTTATTAGTGGTTTTGAAAGTAATTATTCGATCTAGATCTAGAGCTTTTAATAATTCATCATGTGCATAAGCAAATGGATATTTGGATCATGATCACCAACTTCACAAATATCAACATGGCTATTTTTGCTACTACCACTTATTTCCACAAGTTGAATAACAACTATCATTCAATTTGGAAGAGTCAAGGATGATGCCAATAATTACTCTTGATAATGAGATTACAAGAAGAAATTACAATTTAAAATCTAAGAATGTGGTGTGGATTGTCCAAGCCACAGTTGATAGTAGTAATACTACAACAGAACAGGGAATTAGCGATGCAAAAAATTCATCGCTAATACTAGATTTTCATCGATAATAGTTATTAGTGATGAAATTATCGTCACTGATATTTAGTCACAAATAATGACGTCGTTGATAATTTTTTACGATGAAAAAAAAAATTTTATCACCAATAATCGATATTACCGACCAAAAATTTTCATCATTAAAAAGCTTTTTTTCAAAAACTATTAGCGATGAAAAATTTTCATCCTAAAAAAATAATTTGTGACAAATTATTACGTCGCTAATAAAAAAAAATTTAAAAATTATTTGTAACGAAATACGTCCGTCACTATTAATTTAATTAAAAATTTTTATAAAATTTAAATTTATAAAAAAATATTAGTGACATAAAAGTTTCATCGCAAATATGATAATTTTTGATGAAAATTTTCGTTGCTACTAAATTAACAATTATTTACGATGAAACTATTTTCATTACTAATAATTTAATATAAAATTTTAATATTTTTAAATTTATTAAAAAATTATTTATGATCGATTGTTTTCATCACTAATAAATTTTTTGACGACCAAAATATCATCAAAAATAATTTTATTGCTAAAAATTTACACATATTTTTTTTAAAATAATTTATGAATATATATTTTTAATTTATATTTATAATATTTTTTATTTATAATCTATAAAATAAAAATAAAAAATTTACATAATAAATCTATAAATAAATTTTATCATTTTATTATATTAAATTAAAATTATAAGAAGTCTGAAATAAAAATAAAAAATAACATAAACAGACAGTCAAGTGTCGGCATCTGCAGAAGGAGAATGGGCTAGAGAAAGGGAGTACTTGGAAGAGCTCGAACCGGTCTGCTGCTGTCTCAGCAGTTGCATCATCTGCTCCATCATCTGGGTCTGGAGCAGCTGGTACTTATCGATGCGTGCAACCAACTCATCAGCTCGCTGCTCAATCTGCTGTTGATCCTCAGTAGTCTGCCTCTGCATCTTTACCAGTCGAGCATCACAGGTAGCATAGATGTCATCCCTAGACGAGCGGAGGATGAGGGAGCACAGATCCCATACCCTGGACTTCTAACATAATAGGATCTCGTACCAAGCATCTGATCATAAATCTCGTCATCTGTGGGTGCGGTCGAGCCCTCAAGGATAGGCTAATATCTGATGCCTATTATACGATCTTGAAAATTAAAGTTATAGTTATTTTAATTTCATACAGAAAATCAAACTGTGAATGAAAAAAATAATTGAAAAAATATATAAAAAATTCCTAGCTCTCCATCGTCCACTCTCCTGACCGTCGTTGGTGGGTCTGCTGGTAGATATCAATCCTATCAGGAAACTTGTCACTCTCTGTATCTCTCTATAATTTGAAAATAATTAATTAATTTTTTTTTAAATAGTTAGAGAGTTAAAATATGCTAATTAAAAATTACTTACCATCTGCTCCATATGATGAGCGAACGACCTCGAACCCCCATAATGCGATACGGTCTGTCTCGCTCGATTCGTAATGTTCTGAGCACATCATCTCTATACAGTTAGCAGTCAAATTAGTAGGTAACAAACTGAATTTAAGAATAAATAATTCAATCATTAACTTTTAAAAAAAAAGAAGTTTGAATGTGTAATCTGATATGCTAGATCCTCATAATGCCAATATATGAGAGCCCAATTATAGTGATGCTGTCATACGGCCGCTGCTGCGCTACCTCCACCCCATGATCTTGCATCACATGGTACCAGTGCTAATGAATGCGGTGGCAATACTCTTTGAAATGCAAGCATAAATGAGCATCCACAGCTCGCCGCATACGATCCTCCTCAAAATCAATAATATCAAATACACCCCATCAATAATAAATATTAAAAAATATTGTATTAATTAAATATTCATAGTATAATTTATTTTACCTGTAATTAGATGTAGAAAATCTCTTTCTGAGTTCGTATAACATGACGTCAATCGAAAAGCACCACAGGAGCATAGCTGCAGCATATGATGCCCAGCTCGGCCTGCCATGGCTCACACCATCCCCTAATGGGCCTGGTGTAATCATGTGGTATCTCAATATGGAGATGCTATTCTAGGTGCTTGCATCTCCAACATTCTAGAGTGAGGTTCTTCGATGGACCTCGCCCTCGCCTCACCACCGGTGGAGACTGGCCTGAAATAATAATAAATAAATTATTAGTATGCTAGCTATCTAAATAAAAAAATAAATTTTATTATATAAAAAGTATAATAATACCACTCGAATCTACCTCACTCAGATCTGCCTCACTAGGACCTGCCAGTGCAGGACCCTCTGGCGACTCTGCTGGTGCAGAAGTGGAAATGGATGAAGGCACCTTAGCCTCAGGGGTAGGCTGTAAATGCGAACATCGTCGTCTGTCTCTTGGTGCCATACCTGTAATTCTTGATATATAAATGAATATAATATTGAATAATAATAGTAAAAAATAAATTATATTCTAATGAATAGAATTATATCGCATACCATTATTGTAAGAGAAGATTCAACAAAGAATATAGATCTACTCATCAATATTCATATCTTCCTCGATATGTAGGTCCTCCTTCGAATCACAATAATCGACTAATGTATCATCTTCTATCTCATCATTATTTATGAACTGATCATCATCATCTGACTCATCAAGATTAAATACAAAATCAGCTTCCACTTCGTTGGACGAAAGATCAGCCTTATTCAAAAGAGCTGTGATAAGTTCTTCATCAACAAGAAGTTCGGCTAATATTTATTCTTCCTCTTGAAAAGCTTTCTCTTCATATAAATCTGAATTTTTATCTATCTCTAGTTGGGTTGGTATGTCATATACACCTCTAGATATTATTCTTTGTACGACATGCCAATTACTTCGATACTTTAGATCTTTCAAATATATTACTTGTTTCGCTTGAGTTGCTAATATATACGGCTCATTCTGGTACCATATTTTTGCAAAGTTTATACTGATAAAGTATAGATCGATATGAATATTGATCTTTTTATTGTTAGTATCCCACCATTCACACTGAAATAAGAATACAGAATTACTGGATCCATACTTCAGTTCTATGATATCTATCAGTACACCATAATATTCAATCTCTTCTTCTCTTTCATATCCTATTATAGCAATCTCACTATTCTAGGCCTGTCATTGCATCTCAAGTTTTCTTGTATGAAATTTTATTCCTCCAATGATACAGGATGTGTAGTGGTTAACCCTTCCATCGGGGTCATATGCTAAATCGTACAACTCATCGATCGCACCCTCTTCTTTATTGAAATACTTATATTTCATCTACTCCATAACATAAAAAATTATATTGATTCAAATAATTATTTCTATAATTATTAAAAATAATATATTACTAGTGCAGCTTACAAGGTCTCCAAACTATTTTATAATTTTTTTTCTATGTCGATCATCAGCATCTGTATTATTCTCTTTAGATAGTATACTCTTATACTTACTGCAATAATTCATGATTTTTAATTTTACATAGATATGAAAAAAATACTTAGAATATGAAACAGTATGTTAAGATGATACTCAATGAAATCTTCAATTTCTTCACAATTATTTAGAATGTAAAAATGTACCTTGGATAGTTTATTCATATCCATAAATTCATATCACCTTCCACCAATGGGTCGAACCATTTGTTTAAATATGGACAGTATTGGTTTATTGTCACCCCATTCACAGTCTGCATTAGGATCTGTACGATTGAATTTTATTTTGATATCTTAAGATATATCGAGCAGAATGTGACACACTTGTAGCAACGTATGCTTCTGCTATAGACCCTTCAGGCCGTGCTTTATTGTACACATATATTTTTAAGATATACAAAAATCTGTAAATAAAAATAAATTTAAATTTTAGAAATATATTTACATCTTATAACTGATATGATAAAGTATGTATAATTTTTTTATCTTTCAATAAGATACATCCATCGATAATGTATCGATCTGACCAAAAGAGCTTTCTTTGGAAGATGAATAGCCAGATGCACCATAACATCAAAAAATGATGGTAAGAAAATTTTTTTCTAACTTACAAAGAATGAGCACAATATCCTTCTCAAACTTCTCAAGTAAGTTAATCTTCAATTTCTGGCAACACAGTTATCAGAAGAATACTCCCAACTCAATCAATGCAGTTTGAACATCACCATCCAAATAGCCACACATGACCATAGAAAGCAAGTGTTGCATTATCACACGGAAGTAATGACTTTTCATGCCAGAGATATTACCATCATTGTTGTCAACACACCGTGATACGTTTGAAGCGTGAGCATCAGAAAACTTTATGATTTTGAACCATCTACAGAAACTCTTTTTTTTCTCGTCAAACAGCAAATAACATGCAGATGGCATAAAAAATCTATCACCTCAACGAACTAAATGCAACTCCAATCGGATTTCTATTTTTTGCAAATCAAGATGAGCTTTTGTACTATCTTTTATTTTTTTTGGATGTTCAATACTGTACCGATGATATTATCACAAATATTCTTCTCAATATGCATTACATCCAGATTATGATGAAGTAGTAGCTGCTTCCAATACGGTAGTTCGAAAAAAATACTTTGCTTGGTTCAATTCAGCTCAACTTCAGTATGCTTCCACTTGTGAGTACTCGATATTTTTTCAAATTAGATATTTTTAATGACTTCAAGTTGTTCTAAAACTTCTGTCCACTTAACTCCTTAGGTGGTAGATGCTAGTCGGACTTACCATCAAAGTATTGGTTGTAATGGATTCTCCAAGAGTGATTATCAGGTAGAACCACCGATGACCCATGAAGCATATTTTTCATTCATGCTTTAAATGTATGGAGAACGCATCCTTGTTGAATATTGGACATACCAGATATCCTTTGGTACTCTACTCAGATAAGTTTCTATATGCAAAAAAATTATTTATGGTCCATACAATCGAAGCATGCAACTTAAAATTTTTTTGACTCATAGAATCATATATCTGTACTCCATTTTTCCATAGCTCCTTCAGATCACTGATTAACGATCGTAGATATAAATCAATTTTATTACTTGATACTTTCAGACCTGGAATAAATAGTGACATAAAAATAAATGGTTCTTTCATACACTTTCAAGGTGACACATTATATACAACTAGCATCACAAGCCACATACTGTAGGAAGTACTCAAATTATCAAAGAGATTAAATCCATCTATCGCTAGACCAAGCCGGATATTGTGTGGGTCACTCACAAAGTATGGATGCTTGGCATCGAACTTTTTCCACACTATGGAGTCGGTCGGATGGCTAAGTATGTTCTCCTTCAAAACCCGCTACTTATGATGCCATCTCATTTCTTCAGCTATCTTTGTGGACATATACAACCTTTGAAGTCTTAAAATCAATGAAAAATACCTCAAAACCTTTTAAGGTATCTTTTTTCCTTTTTTGTTATCAATTTTATACCTAAGCTCACTATATTTCGGACATTCAGTTGTCTGTTCATTATCCTTATAAAATAATCTACAATCATTTTTGCAGGCATGTATAGGAATATAGCCAAGTCTCAATTTCTGCATGTATATTTTTGCTTCAGAATATGATTTCCTAAGTCTCTCTCCATCGGGAAGAGCTACTTTAATCAATGCCAAATTTTGGTCAAATAAATTCTGACCCCATCAGTTCATGGTTTTAATATGAAGCAATTTTATTAAAAACTCTAACTTGAAGAACTTTACATAATTTGGATAGAGTGGCTCTCGTGCATCCCTTATAAGCTTTGCAAACTATTCAGAAGTTTCTTTTACCTCAAATCGGATATTGTGTTCATGATCAGAATTGCCTTCAGATGTACTAGTACTCATGCATACACTTGAATAAACACCCTAATATAAATCATCCAATAGTTCTCCTATACCATCATATTCGACAGGTTCAGCAACATCACTATCATCTTCAATATCATTATCGTCACGCACAACTTCATTCGGATCATCCTCTCCATGCCATATCTAGTGAGTATACTTCTTTTCTATACCATAATATAGCAGATGCTCTTCAACAAGTGTTATGTGATGATATACCATATTGATACATCTCTTGTATTGATACTTTATCTGACTAGCACTGCCAGCCTCATGCTGTGCAAACTCAATAAAATCTCGAACACCTTTTCGATATTCAGGTAAAAAAATATCTCTAACATTCATCCAACTTTTGTTGATATCCATCTAACAACAAACATAAAAACCATTAACAACAAAAAAAATTTCAGTGGTATTCATCCGAACTGGATCCCGACCCGAATTTTGGACTGAATCCCGACCCAAATTCTAGACCAAATTTCAATCCAGATCCAGACACAAATCATTTTATGCAAAATAGCATGCATTAAAGAATACAGACTGAACAATAACATAGAAAATCTCCTTCCACCAATTTAATGAAGCAAAAATACATGATGCTATCCATTTCAAATCATTACTAACAGGTATGGCCCTATCTCTTTCAAAAAAATAATAATCTTATTATTATTATTAGTCGATATTTTATTTTACTATTATAAAAATTTCGACAGCATCTCCCAATGGTTCTCCAAGATGGTACCTACGTACCCTATCTACCATGTACCCGAAGAACAACCGATAGATAATTGCTGACTACCATAAAATGAAACAAAATATCAACTATTAATAATAATAAAATTATTACTTTTCTAAAAAGCCTGAATACAGAATATCCAAGAGTCGATCTCGATCAAGATCAACTCTTGAATGAAAATCTACGGCTCAATGTAATTTAACTACCATCTTTAAACATACATTCAGAAATGAATTTCTAATTTATTAAAAAAGAGTAACTCTATATTAAAATTTTTTCATCAAAAATTTTAGTAGAGTTCTCTCTAAAATAAAAATATTTTTTATATTTAATTATAATAAGCAAAAGCATACAAAACAGTATACAAAATAATTAAATTGTAATAAGTAAAAGAATGTGCATTGTAACAGTGGAATAATAAAAAAATTATAAATTTCAACAGTAACACTAAAAAAATTATGCAATAAATATAAAATAAACTATAAATAGTTGAGCATGCAAAATAATATTAACATGAAATAATAACACGAAACCCAATCCTGCATCGAATATCCTCTACTTCCTCTCCCTCATCTTTCAAATTCACCAAAAGCAGCACCGTGGAGGCAGTCCTGCAGATAGGACTGAAAATGGGTCGGACCGCCAGGAGGCCCATCGGGTCGGCTTCAGACTCAGCCCCAAACCATTCAAGTCAGGCTCTAGCCAAAAAAATAAGATCCGTTTGGCCATCGGGCTGGGCTCGGGCAGACATTTGGCCCAGTCCAGAGCTGATCTGATTAGATTCAGATCGATTAACCCCCTCTCCCCCAACCCTGACCCAATCTATATTTTAACTTTTATATATATAATAAATATTTTTACCTAAAAATATTTTTTCCTAAATATTTTTCTCCTAAACATTTTTTCCTGACAATTATTTTTCCCCAAAATATATTTTATCCTAAATATTTTTTTCCTAAAAATTATTTTTCTCCTAAACATCATCCACCCGCGGCTTGACCCACCCCCCATGGCACCATCGCCGTCACCCACCCACCGTCGCCCGCACTCGGCCCCCACGACCCCTGTTCCTACGGCGTCAGCGCCATCACCCACCTCATGCTGCCCGGACTCGACCCCCGCGACCCCCGCTCTCATGGCACCACAGCCATCACCCACCCCCCACTGCCCGGACTCGACCCCTACGACCCTCGCCCGGCATCGTCACCCACCCTACACCGCCCGAACTCAACCCCCGCTCCCACAGTGCCGCCGCCATCACCCACCTTGTGCTGCCTGGACTCAACCCCCCATGACCCTCGCTCGTACGGCATTGCCACCGTCACCCACCTCCCGTGACCCACCCCCCGCAATGCTGCTACCCTATCCAACCCCCCGCGACTCAGATCCCAACTCGAATCATGATCAGATCCCGATCTGGATCCCAATCCAAATCAGGATCTCGACTCGGATCCTGACCTCGATCCAATTCGGATTGTGATCTAAATCCGAACTGGATCTCAGATCGGATAATTCATATGTATTAAAAATTCACTGAAGGATTCGGCTAATCCTAGTTAAAACATTAAATCATAATCACAATATTTTATATGTATTAAATTATAAAAAAATATGTATTAAATTATAACAAGCAAAAAAAATATGCATTAGATTATAATAAAAAAATATTTTATTATTAATCAAATAATAAAATATTTGATTAAATTTTATTATTTTTTTATTTTTTTTATTTTTTTTCTCTTTTTTCCCCCTCGCCCCGACCGACCTTCCTCCCTCCTCGCCCCGACCGACCTTCCTCCATCGGCGGCTAACCCACACCCACCCCCCTCCAGCGCGCCACCCATGGCCTCGCCCTACTCGTCGTGCCACCCCCTCCACCCTCTGAACCCCCGACCCCCGTGTCACCCCCAGCCGCCCACCCCCACCCCACAAAACCCTCCCACCCTCTAGCCCCCCAGCCCCCTGCAACCTCCTCCGAGATGCCGCTGTCCCCCCAACCCCCGTCACCGTCCCTCCGACCCTCGGCTCCTGTGCCTGCACCCATCATCACCAGACGGACCCCTGTGACCCACCCCCTCTCACTCCTCCCTGCCCCGACGAACCCCACGACTGCCCCCCACCCCCATCGGCATCGCTCCTTCGCACCCCACGGCCCCCCTTCCCCACGATCGGACCCCCTCCTTGCCCCCTCCCCCCTCCATCGGTGGCTCCGTGCTATGGCGGCCACCGGTACATGCCGGTGGGGGCACCGGACGTCGTCGCCGGTGGCCTGATCAACCAAAAAAAAAAAGCTGGTGGTCGGTCAGTAAAAGATCTTACCTGAAGGGAAAGAAGAGTCATCCGTGACGGTCGGTGGAAGAAACGGCAAAGACTAGAAGGTGACAGTGGAGCCGATCGATGGAAGTACAAAATGGGAGGGCTCAGAGAGGGAGAGGGGAGAGCTCGGGGAGGGATGGGGGAGAGCTTGGAGAGAGAGAGGGTTTCGTGCGAAAGGATGTGACGTCGACTTGACCTGTAATAAATGAACAACTATTAGCGATAAAATTTTTCATCGCTAATATGCTTATTCACGATGAAAAAGTAATTTTCGTCACTAATAAGGCCCACCAAAAATTCTCCACAAAAAATTTTTTTTCTAAAAAATAAATTTGCCCAAAAACTTCATGAAATAAATTATTGATGATGAAAATAAAAATATGTGTTGTTAATAAGGGTATTAGTGATGAAAATATAGTTTCTGTCGCTAATAAATACTGACCAAAAAATTTTTTTTTTCTCTCTAACAATTTTTCCTTCAAAAAATAAAAAAAATATTTTTAAAATAGTTTTGCCAACGAAAATCATTTTCATCGCTAATAAAAAAAATTTTCCATTAACAAATTTTTTCTTCACAAAAATTGATTAAAATAATATTTTTAAAATATTATTGTTGACAAAAAATAAATTTATGTTACAAATAATTTTTTTTTAAAATTTTTAAAAAAATTAAAGATTGATTATGATGAAAATTCAGTTTACATTGCTAATAATTAAAAAAATTTTCTCTTTCAAATTTTTTCAATCTAAAAAAATCTTCTCAATAACAATTTCATAAAAAAATTAAAGATTTTTTCCATCAAGAAGATTTTCCATCCAAAAAATTTAACAAAAAAATGACATTAAAAAAATATTTATGATAAAAAAGAAAATTAATTTTCTTTGATTTAAAAAATGTTTGAACTAAAAAATTTTTTTAAAATAATTTCATCAAAAAAATTATTTTTCTATTATTCAAAAAAAAATTATATAAATAGTTAATTTAAGATTTTTTTCTCCAAAAAAAACTTTTTTCTCTAAAAAAATTATATAAAAATTATAATTATGATGAAAAATTTAATTTACATCGCTAATAATTATTATAAGAATGGCTCTTCCACTCTCACAATGGAATGGGCACTATAGGAGATCGATAGCTTTGAGATCTTCAATCTCCAAGAAGCTCGTCTTCTTCTTGAAGTCCTCATTTTGGAAGTCAGAGTACGAGAATATTATGGTGATTCTGAGATTCCAAGAGAAATCTTTCAAGATTGAGATTTGAAGGATAGGATAGGGACAAAAAGTTAGAGGTCCAGAAGCTCGTATATTGCATGTAAGGATCGAGCTTGAGAGATTCAAGAGCAATTATGTGAGCATCAAAGAGCAATTAACCAGAATCAAAGTAGACCTGCGGGTAATACAAGTTGTGTTATAAAGCAAAAGTTCATATTTATGCTTTGTATTGCTAGGAAGATGAGTGCTCGTATTGTTTGTCTTCTCATGATTGAAATTCCTACAAAGATATATTTGAGCGTCGATCGATGCAAGAAATATGGTACCTTTCGAGATCGTGAAAGTCATGCTAAAATGCACTACTTAAATATATAGTTTCTATATGAAAGGAGGTTCTTTTCATGCAGCTTAAGACAGACACTCTATTAGAAAGATTCATTGATATCATTAGTAACAGTGACAGCGAAGAACAGATAAATTTTACGGCACAAATAAATGTATAGCTCATTTCATTCAAAAGAATCTATTTATTCTACGCTATGAATATCACCTATTTTTATATAATTTTTTCATACAAAAAGTTCGGTCTAGATCATAACTTATATTTGCTTCTTTACCATGTAAAAGGACAAAAGATGTATACAGCTACTACAAAAAATAGATGCAGTTGCCTTATACAAAATCAAAATTTTAAATTTTATAATTTTTTTTAAATTTTTAATTTTTTAAATATTGATGATGAAAATATTTTTATAATAAATAACTAAGTATTTATAACAAAAAAAATTTTTCATCATAAATACTTAATTATTTATGATGAAAAATTTTTATCGTAAATAATAAGTAACTTTCAATTTTTTTAAATTTTTAATTTTTTTAAATATTGGCATCGTATATAATTTGGTATTGATGATGAATTTTTTTTTCATCAAAATACTTGATTATTTATGATAAAATTTTTTTATCATAAATAATAAATAATTTTTAATTTTTTTAAAATTTTAATTTTTTTAAATATTGATGATAAAAATATTTTCATCATAAATAATTATATATTTATGATAGAATTTAATTATTTATGATAAAAAAATTTTATCATAAATAATCAATATTTTTAAAATTTTTTATTTTTTTTAAATATTGACGACGATAATATTTGCATTGCAAATAAACTTATTGGTGATGAAACAAAGTTTTTCATCATAAATACTTAAATTATTTATAATAAAAATACTTTTATCACTAATATTTAAAAATTTAAAATTAAAATAAATAATATATTATTTATAATAAAAATATTCATCATAAATAATTTATATTTAAGAAGAAAAATTTTTTCATCGCTGATACCCGACTGTTTGCGATGAAAAATTATTTTCATCATAAATAGTAAATTATTTAAGATAAATATTTTTTCATCATAAATAATTTTATTAGTGATGAAAATATTTTCGTTGCAAATAATTTTATCATAAAAAGACTATTTTATTGTAGTATAATTATATCAATATCTATGATATAAAGGAATCAAAAAATATGAAATATTCTTGTGGCTAACTTGTTGGGAATAGTGTCCCAAAGCCAATCATCAGCCTGTTGACAGTTGTGCTTATTTTTATATTTGTACATGAATTATGAATTAATAAAAATTATTTTGATATTTTTCATCACAAAATATTTCATCTTCTAATGAACTCCTATGTTGTGGTGAAGTCCTTAGGACTATTTAGACTCGACAAAGGAGGATTTGTCGTTTAGTCCTTAAATCTGTTCGCGACCAAATGATACGTTGTTACCAAGGATGACAATATTTATCAAGCATAGGTCGTTGTGTGCCATATAGATTAGTTGTCCTCTTAACCAATGAGTGTGGAGACACTGGTATGGCATACAGGTGAGTGTAAGGGTACATCTGCACTGAACGTGACCGACTCCAGAGCTATTTCTGCTATCAAGATTTGCTACCGATGGAATATGGGTATAAATATCCCTCCGACCTGAGACCGCCACGGTGACTTGTAAGCAACTCACTGCACTTAGGCACTGAACTACCTGAATTTTTAATTCAGTGACGGAAGGCTGTTTTGTGTAGTCAAGTACTTGACTTGTCGGTGCGTGTGTCAAAATGGGATTGACCACTCCAGTTTAGGAGCTGTGTACAGTCATGTTTTAATTTAGCAAAATCTTGGCCAGGGTGGTCCTTATGAGGAGTCACAGGACTATTTTGAGTTGAGCACGATTCGGATGATCTGATCAGGGTTGACAGTTTAACACTGAGTCATCCTAAACACAGGAATAAAAAGGATGAATTATACAGTAACCATATTCATGTAGGTTCTGAGTATTACGATTGTGACTCTTCGATCTATCCGGACGTCGGGTACCATTGCTAGATGGTCACTTCGATTAGTACAGAAATTGGTTCATGTGCTACCGGCTTAGGTTCGAACCTGCGGGGTCACACACATTAGAGGTTCCTATCTGATCTGATGGCTGATGTAGAATCCTACATGTTTGGAACTCAGTGATCGAGAATCATGATTCTTTGATCATGAGTTCCACACATTATAGGTACCGGGGTCAAGAGTCCCACTAGTTGGGACTTTTCAATCAGGGTTACATATCGATGAATTCTGATGCCTGATTGCCCATCGAATTTGGACTCAGTATTTATGAGAGGTTTAATTAGTGAATTGATCACTAATTAACTCAATTTGATTGAGTAATTATTTTTGGATCAAGTCCAATTGAACTGGATTCAGTTGGGTTTGACCCGATTAGGTTAAGAGTTGATCTAATTGTCGAGATGGTTTGGTCCCTGATTTGATCAGGGGTTGGACTTAGTCAATTCCTGATTTGATTAAGATTTTATTGAGCCTAATTAAGTCTAATTAAGTTGGGTTTAAATTAGTCTAATTGGACCTAACTTATTTGGTTCAATTAGGTTGGTTTAAATAATTAAACCACCTTGACCCAATCTCCATGCGCCACCTCACTTCCATTGCACCCATTTGAATTCATGAGAAGGAACTTTTCATGAATTTTTTTCTCATACCAAGCCCTCTCCACACCCCACTTTAATGTACCAAATGAATGGATAAGGATGATTGGTTGGCCATTCAAATTCAAAATAAAGTTTGAATTTGAATGGGCAATCAATCTTTGCACCTTATCCCTTTTTTTATGCTCCATTTATTACATGAGAAAAGGTTTCTCATGAAATCACTCCATATACAATTTAAGCCATGCCTCACGCCTTTAGTGGATAAGGGATGAGTTAGTGTCCATTTGAATTCAAAATTTGATTTGAATTCAAATGTGCAATTACTCATCTTTATCCTTTCTTTTGGATAAGATGTTTGACGTTGTTATAAAAGGAGGAGAAGAGTGGGGCATGCAAGAAGAAGATTTTTGAAGAAAAATTCTAGGACATGAGAAGTCTTGTGCGTGAGAAGAAAGTCCATATCCTTCCAAGAAAAAAAGAAAGAAAAGTGGGTGCAAGGTTTCCGATGAGTTTCCTAGAGTTTTAGCCTGGGGTTCGGGAAGTGAGAAAGTGAGCTATGAGTGTCGTGAGCCCACAAAATCTCAGAGAGATCTTCAACATCTTCTCAAGTATATCTGTTGATGATCTGGAGTATCCGAAGAATCGACAGACATCGATCGAAGGAGTTCGATCAACATCGACCGTCAAAAGGGCTCTACAACGAGCTAGCACTCGTGAGGAGTCGATCAGACCGAGAGCTTCATGTGGATGATCCGCAGAGGCCAGACACGCTGTGTGGCTACATCGCGATGATCAGACTCTTCCGACGGTGATCAGATTGCAGCGATCTACTACTCGCACAAAGGTATTGTGTTCTGAACTCATTACAGTAAAGTGTTTACTGTTCGAATTTGAATTTCAAATTTAAATGCATGCATGCTATATATCATATTTAGATCCTAGTGTAGGATAAATTTATGTTAATTAATTAGATTAATTAACATTTTTCTGCTGTAAAATCATGATTTTGAAAAAGTTTTAAAATTACTATTTTACCCCTGCACTGAATTTTCCCACATAACTATTGCTCCTTGAATTGATTTTGATGATTACAAAGCATTTGAGGGGGCTACTAATGATTTTGATTTGAAAAAAGATTTATTATTTATCAGAGGTAAAATCATAATTTCACCAAGTCCTAACTCGAAAGCCTCAAGAGCAAGAACAAAAGATTTATGATCTATTGGAGGCAATTTTAAAATTTTTGGATGTGTATTTTGAAAGAAAATCATGTTTATAAAATTGAGTCGATCCCATGAGTCGACTCATCTCAAAAGGGACTGAATGGCATGCTGATTTTTTGGCTGGCACACCAAATTGAGTCAACCCCATGAGTCGACCCCTATGCATGAGTCAATCTTATGAGTCGACCTTTGTTGCTGTGTACATCAAAATTACAGAACAGTCATTTTCTGTTCTGTGCCACAGAAGTCGACTCCATAAGTCGACTCATATGCATGAGTTGACCCTATGAGTCGACCCCTGTGACGGAAAAACTCCTCAATGACTAGTTTTCAGCTCATTTTGACTGCATTTAATGCTCATTTAATGATCTCCAATGGCTTTAAATCTATCTAGATTACTCTCCACCATCATTTGAAGTTATAAAAGGTACTTAAAGGAGGGAATAAACAAGGTTCTTCAAGCATTCATTTCAGTCCTAAGCAAAGAGCTCTCTTGAAGTTAAAGAAGCTTCCATTTCAAGTTCACTAACCCCTCAAGAGCTCAATCAAGTCTTCAACCACCTTGAGAAAAATCAGAAAAGCTTCTTTTTTATTGTGTAAAGTGCATTTAAAGTTTTATTTACTCATTAAAGGAGCTAAATTTATATTTTTGTATTATTAACTTACATACTCTATTTTGTCTTGATCTTTAGTTTTGGAAGGGTTCCAAAACTTGAAAAGATTGGTCCGAACCTTGAATCAGATTGTATTGGATTGGCTTGTACCTGAAAAATAAATATTCTAGCTTGGGATAGCTAGAGTCGGAGGTACCGATGTTGTATTCTTGTTGAATACGATTTAGTAGATTTGAATTCTCAAGTAGAAGCTTGGAGAGTAGATGTAGGTGCAAGGTTGGTATCGAACTACTATAAATCTTGTTTGTTTGTATTGTGCTTACTTGCTCTCTTTCTAAATTTTCTTATGTACTTGTATTCTTGCATCTAATTTCTACACCTTGCTTAAATCACTCTCTACATATATCCTGCTCATTGTTATTTAATCATCATAGTTCTAAATTAACGTTAAATTTTTTAAAATCCTAATTCACCCTCCCTCTTGGGTTGCATAGTTGGGCAACAAGTGGTATTAGAGCTTGGTGCTCTAGCCCTACTTTGATTTAACCATCAAAGAGCTAAAGATCTATGGCAACTCAAGTTGGTGCTTCACTGGCCGAGGGGCAGTCCACAAACCAACCTTCACTTTTCAATGGATCAAACTACACCTATTAGAAAGCTCAGATGAAAATTTTTATTCAGGCACTTGACTATGATATGTGGAGTATCATAGTTAATAGACCACATACATCCACTAAGATAATTGATGGTGTAGAATCAACCAAATCCGAAAGAGAATGGGATGAGGTTGACAAGAAAATGACTCAACTTAATGATAAAGCCATGAATATTTTATATTATACTTTAAATACTAATGAGTTTAATCGCATTTTAACATGCATGTCAGCTAAAAAAATATAAGATAGATTAAAAGTAACACATGAAGGCACTAATCAAGTTAAGGAATCAAAAATTAACATACTTGTGCACAAATATGAACTCTTTAAAATGGAGCATGATGAATCAATAACTGAAATATTTACTCATTTTTTGGATATTATTAATGGTCTAAAAAGTCTTGATAAGTCTTACTCTAACAGCGATCTTGTAAGAAAGATTCTTAGGTCTTTACCAAGGATGTGGGAGGCCAAAGTGACGCAATCCAAGAAGCCAAGGATCTGAATATTTTATCCTTGGAGGAGCTTCTAGGATCGCTAATGACATACGAGCTAAGCATAAAATAACATCAAGAAGAAGATGTCAAGAAGAAGAAGACAATCGCCCTCAAGTCCACTACTCAACTCAATGAGGAATCCGAAGAAACTAAAAATGAAGAGCAAGATGAAGAAATGGCCCTCATCACTAGAAAGTTTAAAAGATAGATTCTTGAAGAAAAGAAGACAAAGGATGAGGAAGAGTCCACCTATAAAAGGAGAATATAGCAAAGAGAAGGATAAGGAGCAGTCTCTTATTTGTTACGAATGTAAAAAGTCAGGATACTTCAGATCTGAATATCCACAACTTAAGAAGGACCTCAAGAAGTATAAGAAAAAGGCTATGATAGCTACTTGGAGTGATAGTGATAAGTCAAGCTCCAAAGAAGAAGATTCACATAAGCAAGCCAACTTGTACCTTATAGCATATGAAAATGAGATATGTCTTGCATCCCAAGGAACAAATCAGAAATGGTATCTTGATAGTGGGTGCTCAAGACACATGATCAGTGATGAATTCTAATTCATCACACTTGATGCAAAAGATGGAGGGATGGTCACCTTTGGAGACAATAGCAAAAGAAAAATCATCGGTATAGGTAACATTAGTATCACTCCCTCCAAGTATATTAAAAATATTTTGTTAGTAGATGGTTTGAAACATAATCTATTAAGCATTAGTCAATTCTGTGACAAAGGGTACAAAGTCATTTTTGAATCTTCATTATGCATAGTAGCTAATCCCAATGAAGAAGGCATTAAATTTGTTGGGTATAGATATGGTAATATTTATATGGTAGATTTAAATGATCTTTCTAAGATAAATATGCAATGCCTAGTAGCCTTGAATGCCAAAATTAATGAGACTAGTTGGCTTTGACACCGTAGGCTTGCACATATGAGCATGCATTCACTTTCAAAACTTATTAAAAAAGAATTGATTATCGATTTATCTAAATTAAATTTTAAAAAGGATAGAATTTGTGATGCATGTCAACTCGGTAAACAAACAAAAGTATCATTCAAATCTAAAAATATTATTTCAACTTCTAGGCCATTAGAATTATTGCACATGAATTTATTTGGACCCACTAGAACTACTAGTCTGGGTGAAAAATGATATGGCTTTGTAATTATTGATGATTTCTCTCATTTTATATAGGTTTTCTTTTTGGCACATAAGGATGAAATTTTTCATGTATTCTCAAAATTTTATCGAAAAGTTACTAATGAAAAAGATTTTTCAATTCAACATATTCGAAGTGATCATGGAACCGAATTTAAAAATTAAGATTTTAAAAAATTTTATGATGAAAAAGATATTGATCATAACTTTTCAGCACTTAGGACATCCCAACAAAATGGGATAATAAAAAAAAAAATAAGATCCTTGAAGAAATGATCCGTACCATGCTATGTGAAAGCAACCTCCCAAGATACTTTTGGGCGGAAGCAATTAACACGATATGTTACATATTAAATCATTTTTAATTAGACCAATACTAAAGAAAATACCTTATGAGCTTTGGAAATGAAGAAAACCAAATATTGCATATTTATACGTTTTTGGTTGCCGATGTTTTATTTTGAACAACGGTAAAGAAAGATTAGGAAAATTTGATGCAAAATCTGATGAAACTATTTTTCTTGATTATTCCTCTTCTTGCAAAGCTTTTAGAGTTTTTAACAAAAGAACTTTAGTAGTAGAGGAGTCAATACATGTTATTTTTTATGAGACTAATGATCTTCCCTCAAGAAAGAATGAAGGTATTGATGATGCAGATCCTCTTATAGAAGGGATGAAGGAGCTCACCCTAAAAGACTCAACAATTCAAAATGATGAAGAACATGAAAACAAACAAGATGATGAAGGTAAAAAACAACAAGAACAACCTCAAGGTATAAATGATCTATCCAAAGAATGGAGGTATGATCACAATCACCTCAAAAAACTAATCATTAGTGATCCTACACATGGAGTAAGAACTCGTTCTTCACTTAGAGATGCATACAATCATTTTGTATTTATTTCTCATCTTGAACCTAAAACCATAGATGAAGCTGAAAAAGATTATAATTGAATAAATACAATGCAAGAAGAACTTAATCAATTTGAAAGAAATAATGTATGGACTTTAGTATCAAGACTTAAAAATTATTCAATAATTGGCACAAAATGGGTATATAGAAATAAACTGGATGAACATGAAAATATAATTAAGAATAAAGCAAGATTGGTTGCAAAGGATTATAATCAAGAAGAGAAAATTGATTTTGATGAGACCTATGCATCTGTTGCTAGATTAGAAGCAATTAGGCTTTTACTTGCATATACATGCTTTATAAATTTTAAATTATTCTAAATGGATGTCAAAAGTGCTTTTCTAAATGGTTATATTGCTGAAAAAATTTTTGTAGAACAACCATCGATTTTGAAAATCATATTTTTTTTAATCATATTTTTAAATTAAATAAAGCTCTATATAGTCTGAAGCAAGCACTTAGGGCTTGGTATAAAAGGTTAAGTAAATTCTTGCTTAAGAATGATTTTTCAAGAGAAAATATAGATACAACCCTTTTCATTAAAAGAAATCATGATGATATCTTAGTTATACAAATATACGTTGATGACATTATTTTTGGATCTATTAATGAAACTCTTTGTTAAGATTTTGCCAAGCTCATATAAGGAGAGTTCGAGATGAGCATGATAGGAGAACTTATATTCTTCCTCGGACTCCAAATCAAATAAACAAAGGAAGGGATCTCCATCATCCAAAGCAAGTACATAAGAGAACTATTCAAAAGATTTGAAATGGAGAGCTTCAAAGTAATTGGTGCACCCATGAGCTCATCATGTAAGCTTGACAAGGATGAAAGAGGTAAAAATATAGACTCAAAACTTTATAGAGGAATGATTGGTTCTTTATTGTATTTAATTGTTAGTAGACCAGATATTATGTTTAGTATTTGTTTATGTGCTCGCTTTCAATCAAATCCAAAGTCACACTTAAATACAGTTAATTTTTTTTTTAAATATTTAAAAGGTATACAAACTCTAGGAATATGATATTCTAAGGACTCATCAATTGACTTAATAGGATATTCAGATGCCGATTTTGCTGGATGTAAATTAGATAGAAAAAGTACTAGTGGAACTTGTCAATTTTTTGGAGTTAACTTAATCTCTTGGTTTAGCAAGAAGCAAAACTCGATAGCACTGTCTACAGTCGAAGCCGAATATATTGCAGCCGAAAGTTGTTGTGCTCAAATCTTGTGGATTAAGCAACAACTTGAGGATTTTGGCATCAAACTCAATAAAACTCCCATAAGATGTGATAATACTAGTACTATTAATCTAACTAAAAATCCAGTTCAGTACTCTAGATCAAAATATATTGAAATTAGACATCATTTCATAAGAGAACATGTCCAAAATAATAATATAATTCTTGATTATGTGTGTACTAAAAAATAATTGGCTGACATCTTTACTAAGGCCTTAAGTGAAGATAGATTTTGTGAAATTAGGAGAGAACTAGAAATTCTTGATCCATCAGCTTAAGTATCTCTCTGATTCCAAATTTTTAATACCAAAAATTCATTGAACCAAATTTGTTGAGCTCAATTCTTATCTCTCCTTTTTTTTAAGAGCTCAAAAGCTCAAAACTATCCTTCATATGATCAATCTCTGGGTAAACACCCTTCTCTCAAAGTTTTAAAATTTTTTCTTTTTTCAAAATTTTTTCATCATTCTTTTGAATTTTTTCATGCCATAAGTCGACCCCCAGGGTCGACCCTAGGATAAACTTATAATTTTTGACAAAAACCTTCGGGTGCTCTCTTTTTATTGAAATTTTTTTTGTTGAGCCGACTCTTACCCTTCTTCTTCTTTCTCCCACCGAACGAAAGCTCTCCCTCTCTTCTCTCTCAAACTGAAGGTTTCTCTCAAAATCTCTCTTCCCACCAATATTCACCCTTCAAATCGCCCATTAAGGAACTAACTTCCTCTCCTCTTTCTTCTTCTTTTGGGCGGTTTGAGCTTGCCCTAGATTCAACCCCTCTTCTCCAAACCGATGATTTACCTCTCCAAAATCCTTGCTTTTTCTTCTAAAATCCTTTCCTCTCTACCTCTCATTTAGTCTCCTAAGCTCCTTGCAAGTCTCTTTTATCCAAATGGCTCCCAAAATGAAGCTACCCCAAAGAAGAAAATCTGTTCGCGGGTTGGAAGAGAGTGTGGGCAGAAAAAGAATGGCAGCCGAGCCCTCTCCTGCTCTAATCCTAACTCCAGGTCCTGCTTTAGCTTCTACACAATCCCCAATCAGTCTAAGTAAGGTACCTCTCTCTGATCGAAAAGTGAAACTCAAGAAGAATATAGATTTTAAGTTTTTTGAAAAAGAAGGGTTCTCTATTGGATCAAAGATTAAAAATCAAGGATGAGAGTTTTACTGTCTATTGAAAGAAAATACTTATGTTGATTTGGTCAGAGAATTTTATTTGAACTTAAGTTACTTCAATGGAACAGTAAAGTCTATAGTGAAAGGTGTTGATATTATTCTTGATCCATTGCATTTGGGACAAATCCTGCACTTACCTTGTGAATGCTATAATAATATGGAGCTTCCAATCAAAGAAGAAGGAATTAATGTTATCTTAGGGAGAACTTTTATTGAAAGTTTAAATAGATTAGAAGCCAAAATACTTTCAGTGGAAATGAGGCTTTTGCATCACATGGTGATCAAGCTCTTTGTCCCTAGGAGTGGTAGGCATGACCTCTTATCTGGTAGGGATATTTGCATCATGTACCATGTGATCACCCAGACCTCTTTGAACCTTCCTGCTTTGATGTTTGAGGCCATGAGGGAGACCCTGAATAGGTCTAAGGCTCACTTGCCTTATGGTATGGCACTCACCTTGGTCTTTAGAAAGTTTGAAGTCTGTTTTGAGGGGGAGCAGTCACCAAATTGTCACACTCTGTCACCATCAATCGCCACACACTGCACCGCATGGGTTTTTCAAAGACTGATGGCGGTTGGTCAAAGGGTGTTGAGGAGAGAGCAGAGGAGGAGAGACTGTCTTCACCTCCTTGTGATCACAGAGCATCTCCTAATATTCAATTCATGTCTGATCACGAGGCTGGTCCCTCAGTGTTAGTGAGGCATGCTTCAGTTCCACAGTCAGGGAGCATGGTACATCCTTCAGAGTTCAAACTTGCAGATGATCAGATTGAGCTGATGTCCCAGTGTGTTGCTTCCATTTTATCTCAACAGTTTGCCACCTTAGTCTTTGCTCAGAGGTTGACATCTCAGGATGACTTAGACCAGACTTTGATCTCTCATATCTCTACTATTTTTCAGATGCTCACAGCTCAATCCGTATGACTTGAGAAGCTTGAGGGATGTGTTCTGAGACTGACGGATAGAGTTCTAGATTTGCAGAGGCAAGTATTAGCCTTAGCCCATCCCCAGCTGCATGAGGACATCACAGAGGTCTCCAACCTGTCTGCAGAGGAGGCTAGACTTTGGGGAGTTTTGGAGGGCGGATTTGATTTCTTGAAGAGATAGTTCAGTGACTCCAGTGAGACTGTCTCTACTCAGATTAGTGCCTTGATGCAGTCCATGACGAGAGCTTTGGAACAATTGAACACCATTAGACTTTCTCTCCTAGCACAGTCCATAGCTTCCCAGGCTCCAGGATCTTCTCGCCCCTCTACTCGTGCCGGTACTTCTACCCGTGGCCGAGGCAGACGTGGTCGAGGTCGTGCCCGTGGATTTGATCCTACATCTCCTCATCATATCTCAAACTCTTCTGATTCTGATGCCTCCGGCCATGATATATATTAGATCTAGAATAGTTAGTCTTTTATGTCTAGGATCTATCTTATGACCTTTGTATTTGTTGGCTGATTGACTCTTAGATAGTTGTTATCCATGACTTTTATATTTTGAGTTGACTCATATGTATTGGGACACCTATATATTTAGTCACATTTTGGATATATATATTTATATGCTTTGAATTTCAATGAATGTTTATGATTGGGATCAATTGAATTATCTTAATTATGAGATATGAAAAATAACTCATATTTGTGCTATGAAATATTATGAATAGCAATATCTTCTATATGAGCAAACTGATATGTCCTTTATAATTGCTATAATGAGGGGGAGTAGAGAAATAAACAATCAAAGAGGGGGAGTAAAGAAATAAAATATGGTATCAAAAAGGTAGAGAAGAGAAAATATGTCCTTTATGTTATCTTTCTTTTTCTCTCTTCAAAATTCTTTAAGATCTTAATTAATGCTATCAAAAAAGGAGAGTAGAGAATCAAAAATCGAGATCGAGCAATAAGCAATAGAAAAATAGAATCGAGAGTAATAAGCCAAATTGTCAAAGCAAATGTGTTAAAGAACCAAAATTATCAGTAATTTTTAATTTAATCTTCAAAGAAAATGATCTTATAAGCAAATTTCAAATTGATCTTCAAACTACTCATGATGCATTTCATTCAAATAACTGGCTATGATGTTTAAGTGATACATCTTCATAAATTTGAAATTTATGTTCAATGCTTTATATATGTTATACTCTGCTTTTGCTCAAGTATTTTGTCATCATCAGAACAGGGGAGATTGTTGCTCTTTGAATTGATTTTGATGATTACAAAGCATTTGAGGGGGTTACTAATGATTTTAGCTTGAAAAAAGATTTATTGTTTATCAGGGGCAATCGTAATTTCATCAAGTTCTAACTCGAAAGTCTCAAGAGCAAGAACAGAAGATTTATGATCTATTGGAGGCAATTTTAAAATTTTTGGATGTATTATTTAAAAAAAATTATGTTTATAAAATTGAGTCGACCCCATGAGTCGATTTATGTCAAAAAGGGCTGAACGTTACACTAATTTTTTGGCTGGCACACCAAATTGAGTCGACCCCATGAGTTGACCCTTATGCATGAGTCGACCCTATGAGTCAACCTCTATTGCTGTGTACACCAAAATTACAGAACAGTCATTTTCTGTTCTGTGCCACAGAAGTCGACCCCATGAGTCGACTCATGTGCATGAGTCGACCCTGTGAGTCGATCCCTGTGACGGAAAAACTCCACAACTAGTTTTTAGCTCGTTTTGGCTGTATTTAATGCCCATTTAATGATCTCCAACGGCTCTAAATCTATCCAGATTACTCTCCACCATCATTTGAAGTTATAAAAGGCACTTAAAGGAGGGAATAAACATGGTTCTTCAAGCATTCATTTCAGTCCTAAGCAAAGAGCCCTCTTGAAGTTAAAGAAGCTTTCATTTCAAGTTCACCAACCCCTCAAGAGCTCATTCAAGTCTTCAACCACCTTGAAAAAAATCAGAAAAGCTTTTTTCTTATTGTGTAAAGTGCATTTAAAATTTTGTTTGCTCATTAAAGGAGCTAAATTTGTATTTTCGTGTGCTTAACTCACATACTCTATTTTGTCTTGATCTTTAGTTTTGGAAGGGTTCCAAAATTTGAAAAAATTTATCCGAACCTTGAATCGAATTATATTGGGTTGGCTTGTATCTAAAAAATAAGTGTTCTAGCTTAGGATAGCTAGAGTCGGAGGTACTAACATTGTATTCTTGTTGAATACGGTTTATTAGATTTGAATTACCAAGTAGGAGCTTGGGGAGTAGATGTAGGTACAAGGTTGGCACCGAACCACTATAAATCTTATTTGTTTGTGTTGTGCTTACTTGCTCTCTTTCTAAATTTCCTTATCTACTTGTATTCTTGCATCTAATTTCTATACCTTGTTTAAATCACTCTCTATATATATCCTGCTCATTATTATTTAATCCTCATAGTTCTAAATTAACGTTAAATTTTTTAAAAACCCAATTTACCCCCCCCCCACTCTTAGGTTGCATAGCTGGGCAACACTAACTATTCAAGATCTAACAAGGTGAGACATTAAAGTTTCTAAACTAAAGCCATCTAAAGAGTGGGTTCTAGTTTTAGATTTCACTAAAAATCTAAATGAAGCATAAAATTGGTTTAAAGATGAAGATCTGAAGTAGGGGAGCTTAATCAGTTAGATACTAGATCAAGTTCTAAAATCTTAGAGCATAACAAGTTTAATCAACTCAAAAACCAATTGAGTCAGTAAGAAAATCTAGAGGAAGAGGATCCTAATAAAATAGATCATGTATCAACTGAAAGAAGTAGGTGATTTGCATGCAAAATTCATCTCACGAACATGGCGCAATGGAAAGCATATATGAAAACCTTTTTCAAACAAAAACATGCAGATTTAAAATCTAAATCACCTAAGGATTGATTAACATGCATGAATAAATTTTAAACATAGATCTAAAATCAGAAATAAAGAGGGAGTGCAGATCGATTACCTTAATCGATTTTCTATCTTCTTTTTGGATCAGATCCTATGGATGCCCGGGGTTTTATCGAAGCTGCGCACATGCTCGACCTCTACTGGTATGCACACAGAGATGATCTAATCAAAGCACCAAGGCCACTGGAGTGCTTGCACCTTGTAGGCTTCGCTCCTTAGCTTGGATCTAGATCCTCTTCTTATAGATCTGGAAGAAGAAAATCCACTGTACGAACCCTTTGCGTAGATCTGACGGGATTTGTTCAAGACCACCATGAAGAAGAAAAAGCTTATTTTGCTCCTCACACACTCTCTCTCTGATTTCTCTCTCTCAGATCTAATCTAGAGGGAGAATGGCATGGAGATGTGGAGGAAAGGTAGATGGGGCGGTGGTGTTGAGGGAATGTGGCAAGAAAGAAAATTCTGAACCCACCTACCGCATGCCACCTCTTTTTCCTTAATATTTGTCACACAAAACATCAGCCCCAACGCCCTTCCTTAATCGATTTTATCCTCTTTCTTATTTGAATCAAATTCAAATAAGAAGAAAGGACCAAAATAGGAGAGGATGAGCCAAAGAAGAGGGGCACCAACTATTGGCGTCCCCTTTTCTTTCACGCACATAAGACGCATGCCCTCCCTTGTCATCTTAAGTTTTGTCGCACAAAAAATCTCCCGCATGCCTCTAACCAGATAAGGATAATCTGAATAAATTTAGATTTAATTTGAAATTCAAACGAGAATCAAAGCTTATCTAGAAACAGGCCCAAAGCAAAAGGGAAGGTGCCAACTTGCGTCTCCTCTTCTCTTCACACATACATCAAAGAAATAGGGGGCGGCAACTCTTGCACCCCCACCCCTTAGATCGATCAATGATGAGAGAGAAGCCCAATCAAACTGGGCTCAAGGCAATCTACTTTAATTTGGTTCAAATTAGATTCAAATCAAATCTAATTCGAGCCTGATTTGAATCAAATTCAAAAGGATGTCAATCCTGATCTAATCAAGATTACAATCCAAGTCCAACTTGGATAATTAAACCTAATTAAATTTAAATTAAATCAAATCTAATTAAATCAAATATGATTTAAATTAATTAAGATTTGATCTATAATTCAATCAGGCTCAATTAAATTACAACACTTACAATTAAGTCCTACATGCTAACAATTAGCAGTTTCCTAATTTGTAACTCTTACAAATTGATCCAAACCATCAATCTAATTGATAATTTGATCATGATCCAAGCTATTGATCAGGATGCGCTCTTTTTGTGTGTGACCCTTTAGATTCTATTCTGTCTGGTAGTGAGACATATCGTGATCTCCATCATAGTATCATTGAAACTCCTTTCGATGGGTTGGAACAATTCTAATTCATGCCCACAAGGATCGTTGATCCGAAAATGATACTAGTGAGTTCTCACAATTCATCAATGATGTCTAGCTGCATATAGTAGCAATCTGACAAAGCAGAAAGATGAACCCCTAGATGTAGTTACCGTATGATCAAGTTCTTCTATCGAGAGTCCTGATAGGATGTAGGTTATGGAACCTCTTCAAATCCTAAGCATCCATCCTATGTCAGACTTAATTAGTTTGAGTCCAATCATGAATTCCATAAAAACTTCTTTCTATAATCATACTACTGTGGTTACAGACTTATGGACTCAATCTCTTAAGTCACATAGGACTACTCGTCAATTACTAAGGCTGATAGATCTCCTATAAGTACACTCCTACTCCTATAATGAACTTACTATAGTCAATATCCACTACAAGAATCTATATAGCTAGGGACTATATTTATGTGTAGTTAAACTACAGCAATCCCATTGTAAGTAGCCGAGGCACCGCAGGTCAAAAAACTACTCACACAACTATAGCATTGAGAAGTCACTGACAAGTGAGTAGACTCCATATGACTTCTCGTTCTTGATCACACTCAGTATTGTTGTTCTCTAACAACTACCTGCACTCTTGCTCCAGTGTCTCTATACTATAGACTCAAGATCCATATATTCAAAAAGAAGCGATCCGTACACCAGTCTAGTCAGATCAATCACCGTCCTTATGATGATCATCGATTGAGAGCAGTTTAGAAATTAATCTATAATATCACATGTCTTAAATTCTCAATTCTTGAGAATATATATCATTGACCATTAACTCTTTGGACGATTCTAGGATACATTACTCTAGAATGAAAATAATTGCCCATACTTTTAATTTGAATAAATTAAGTATAAACTTGTGTCTTAAAAAATTATAATATGTCAGCCAATAATTGACTATTCAGATCACACATCTAATATTAACTGCATAACAACTGATGCATACTCACAATAGTTAGTCCTATGCGTATGCAAGGCTTCTAAACTGTGAATGAATTTAATTTATTCTTATAATAATATAATTTGTAAATAGATAGTAATGATAATCAGAACAACTAAACTCTAACTAAACTTTCAAGTCAAAATATTACATATATCCATATGAGTTCCATAATTCATAATAGTGTAAACTCCAATATTTAGTACATTATACAAAATTCTAAACAAAACTTCAATATAGAAACTGACCAAGCTAAGTCTATTTTCACTATATATGGAGGTGGCCTTGCCTTTGTATGCTCTCAGAAAAGCAAATAAATAACAAATTCACTTAATCGAATTAGATCAAGCCATTGTTTGCACTACATCCCAACCATGCATCTAGGTAGTAGTTAGGAGCAAATGCCACTAGATTAGGATGATAGAATTTGAGAAAATGAGAACCATGAGACTCTTGCTAAGATTAGGTACAGTTCAGTTGTAAAATCATACTAAAGGTGGAGATCCAAGCCAAATAGATAGACTTCAGTCCGAAGGTGAAGAAGCAAGATGAATGATCAAATTTTGAGCCATTGGCCCATAGAACACCGAGACAATTATAATAGTCTCATATTTCCTAGAATAGAAGATTATATTGTAGGCCTATTGAGTGGAGACAGCCAACACAACCTATGTTAGGCCAATAAAATATAGCTATCAGTCTAGTAATTACAAAGCAATCATGCTTGTGTACATGAGTAATGGAAAGATGGTTGGCTCTAGTTACCAAATCCCTAGGATTTGAGATTAAAGGTGAAAAGCAACCATCAAAGTGGATGGTTATTATATTTGAGAGAAAATATTATGTATTAGTATAAATAAGTGGAATTATAATCTGTATCAAAAATCTTCAATAATTAGTCCAATCACTTTATCTTTATCTTAACCTTAACTTCATTTATTTACTCTAGAAGTAGGTATAAATTCATTTATTAAAAGCAAGAGATTTATTTGAAAAACAAGAGAAAAAGAGCAATAATTGTAGAATGCGTGTTCCTCCCTAATTTAGTGACAATCATTGAGAGCTTAATCTATTGTACCTAATCTTAAGAGAGAGACTTGGCTATTATTTTTAAGTGTTTATTTGGGATTTTTTGAATGCGAGATCAGAGAAGTGATCTCATAGGGAAAGGTTTGGCTAACACCTATAAAGTTAGCCATGTAATTTATGAAATTACATAATAAAATTCTCAAGGATTCTTAAGGAGTGGAGGTAAGTAGTTACTCCGAACCACTATAAAAATTTTATATTTCTTTTTTCTCACTTCTCTCTATTTCTCTTTGCTTATTATATTTATTTTCATACTTCATTGAATCATCATTTACTTCACTTTGGTGCATCTACATGGTGCAAATTAAAAGTTAGCTAGGGTAGTTTAAATTTTTTGAGAAACCTAATTTATCCTTTCTTTTTCTTGTGTTGCTATCTTAGGTAACAATTGGTTCCAAAGCCTAGTGCTCTCGTATCCTTGTTAAACCTAATAGTATTGAATAAAAGATCAAATGGCAACCCTCGTAGGCTTGTCTCTTGCTGAGGGACAACCTACCAACAAGCATCTTATGTTCAGTGGATCAAACTTTGGAAAGTAAGAATGAGATTCTAACTATGACATGTGGAATGTTATCATCAATGGCCTATATACACCAACCAAAATTGGAGATAGAAATAGGATTCCCAAATACAAAAGTGATTGGGATGATAATGATAAAGAATTGGCTTAACTGAATGCTAAAGCTATGAATACTCTTTACTATGCATTAAATGCTAGTGAATTCAATAGAATATATACTTGTATTTTTATTAAATAGATATAGGATAGATTAAAAATAACTCATGAAGGAACTAAGCAAGTTAAAAAGTCCAAGATAAATATGTTAGTGAATAGCCATGAGCTATTTAAAATGAAATTTGAAGAAACAATTATTGAAATGTTTGCAAGATTCACTGGCATCATCAACACATTTAAAGCATTAGGAAAATCATATACTAATAATGAATTTATGAGGAGAATTCTCAATTCTTTGTCTAGGGCATGGGAAACATAAATGATAGTCATCGAAGAAACAAAAGAGTTGCATCAGATATCTCTAGAGGAATTTTTAGGTTCTCTTATGATCCATAAGCTGACAATGAAATAGAACAAAGAAGAGGATAACAAGAAAAAGAAGATTAGTGCATTGAAGTCCTCTACTCAAGATGAGGAAATTGAATCTGAGGAAGAAGAGATAAGGAAGAAAGAAAATGTGTCTAAGGGAGAGCCCAATAAGGAAAAAGAAAAAGAAGCAATGGCAGAACAAGAGACTGAGACACATCAAGGTAGACTGTTCTCTTTTGAAAAGAACCGCAAAGAAATCGAGGAAGAAAACTATGATAGAGAGTAACAATGAGGACAGCAATTCTGAAGAAGTGCATCAAGAGTTAGCTAGCCTATGCTTGATAGCACATGAAAATGAAGAGGTCATTTTTGGATCTAACTCAGATTTCACTTGGAGGAAAACCACTTTTCCTCATAGGATCTTCCAGATTTCACCAAATCTGGGGTGGAATAAATTTAAAAATTTTTTATCCTACATGTATTTCAGATCTAAATCTCTAGATCTAATCTTATTATCTGATATTTTAAATCTAAAATTAAAACTAAAACTATGATGAAAGAAGAAATACCTCAAGAATAATCTGATTACCCTGTAGATGATCTGTGCATAGCTCGAGGTTCTGATGTAGCCACACAAGCGTCTGGCCTCTACTAGCCTTTTTTGAGCTGGACAAACTTCATTTAGACTGAGAAAAACTTTTCTAAGATTCTCTGGATGAGTCAAATCACATTTGGCTCAGTAGAGACAGAAAAGATTACATGAGGAGAAAGTTAGGCTCAATCGTGTGCTAGCACGATTTTCTTAAACCTAATTGGATCTTATCTAAATCAATTGGGTTAGCCCAATTGATGACATCTAGATCCTAACCCTTATTTGTGTGACCCAGTTAGGTTCAATTTTGTATGGTAATGAGACATATCGTGATCTCATCATTGACATCATCAAAACTCCTTTCGATGGACCAGAACTCTTCTGATTCAGACAATTAGAATGATCGATCATCAATATCATTCTAATTGCTCCCAAAATTCATCAGTGACACCTAGCAGTATGTGGTGGCAACCCATCAGAACTGAAGACGAACCTCTCGGTGCAGCTATCTATGTGATTGAGTTCCTCTATCTTGAGTCCCGACTAAATTAGGGTTAAGGTGAACTCGTCAAACCCAACATCAGTCATATGAGTTAATCGATCGATTCGAGTCCGATGTGAAACCTTAATGAAAAACTCTTTTTCATTATTTTACTCTGCCATGGCCATGAGCTTAAGGACTTGATCTTTCAATTATCATAGGACTACTCTCATCTATCGAGGTTGATAGATCCCATCTTGGTGCGACTTAGTTCCTACAATGAATATGCTACAGCCAACATACACCTTAGAGTTCTAAATGGCTAGGAGACTAAGTTATGGTGTAGTCAAACTATAATACACTCAAGGTGAACTGTCGATGCACCTCAGGTCAAAGAACTAGACACACAACAGCAGCATCGAGCTAGTCATTGACGAGAAGGTAGACTTCCTTATGACTGCTCAAAGTGGTCACGCTCAGTACTCTCGTTCTCAATGAATATCTGTACTCTCGCTCCGGTGTCTCCACACCGTAGACTCAAGACACATCTACCCTAAGGAAGCGATCGTATACCAACCTTCCGGATCAATCACCATCCTCGTGATGATCCTATGGTCAGGATCTGTTTATGAGTTAGTTATATAAATTCATGTCTTAAATTTTCAACTCTTGAAAATATGAATTAACATTCCTACTAACTCAAAGGATGTATCACAGACACAATGTACATAATGTGATAGAAGAATAACCCTTTTATTCATTTATAGTCAAAATTATAAATTTATTCTTAGATTTGTACAGGAATGTGTCAGCCGATCTGGTATCTTGGGCACACATCTAATAGATTTTACATTTGAAGAGTTGCAAGAAGCATTTGAAAACTTAGTTTCTAAACTAAAAAAGAATAAGAGCTAAAAACAATGATCTTAAGAAATTAAACACCAACCTATCTAAACAAAAAGAGCTTTTTATAAAAAGAAAATGAATAATTAGTTGAAGAAAACAACAATTTCAAAAGAAAAATTAAGGATTTAACTGTTGTTCTTTCTAAATTTATAAAAGGAAAAGAAAAGTTAGATATCATATTAAGTAAATAAAGATATATTTTTAATAAAGTTGGACTAATGTATAATCTATTAAAGAAACAAAAATATTAGAAAAGCATTTTTATTAAAGCAGACCAACTTTAGCAGTTCTTTTTTTTTTTTTTTGATAATAACTTTAGCAGTTCTTTTACAAGATGTAATTATATATGCTGGAAGAAAAGAATATATTGCTCACACATGCAGCATTCACTACAACATTTTAAGGGTACAATGATGGTGTTTTAGAGACGTATATATAAAATCCTGCCTCCTCCACTGCTTCCCATTCATCTCCCTGTTAGCAAAAATGAAGGTTGATTAGCTGCCTGTTGGATGACGCTACCGCCTACTGTTCGCTTGCGCCACCTCAAATCCCAATTGACCATCATCAGTGAACAATTCATGAGTTCCTTTCTCTATCTCTTTCTCCATCAAGTTTCTTGGTGATTTCATAAATGTCTTGGTTCTAATGCATGTTCTTTGATTGGAAGCTTGGAATTTGGAAATGTGGATGTGCAATTGTTTTGATCCGTAGTTGTGTTCTTGGAATAGTGATATAGCACACTTAGCGCAATATGCTATGGGTTTATGTTTAACTACGATAAGATTAATTAAGATTTGTATTAGCTGAGGGTGCATTTGGTTACATTTTTTATTTTTGATTTTTTAAAAGTATTTTTTATTTTTTTTGATTTTTTTCTATTGAATAAAAGCAAAAAAGTAAAAAGTATGTTTGGTTACTATATTGCTATAAAGTAAAAAATAACATTTGGGGACGGCAAGTAAAGAGCTCGACGAGGGAGAAGGGAGAGAGAAGGGAGAGAGAAGGGGGTGGAGAGGTGAAGAGCTCGACGAGGAAGAAGAGTTTGGGCTCTTTACTTTTTGGTTTGGCGTTTTAGATGTGCAGAAGCAAAAAAAACAGAAAAGCAAGTTTTGAAAAGTAAAATATTTTTGCTTTGCATATAAAGTAATTATTTTGATTATTTTGATTTTTGCCTTTTGCTTTTCATGGTGTTACCAAACATTGCTTTTTGAGTTTTGCTTTTTAAAAATCAGAAAAACAAAAAAGTACTTTTTTAATGGCTAACCAAATGCACCCTAAGTGATTGCAATGTGCTTCTTTTTTTTTTTTTTTTTTTTGCTTGCAGTAGTTGGAAAAATCTGTTTTCAATTTTGTGGAAGAGAGGAAAGTAGGAGAGAAATATAAACACTTCCTGTGATGCTGTGTCACTTGTTTCTGTTTGTGGCTGAGGCAATTGTCTGAAAGTTCGCTAGTTCTATTTATTGAAAGCCCTTTTGAGTCATTATATTGTGCATAAAAGGTGGCAATAAATTCTCAGACAGAAATGACCTATTCATGATAACAAACGACCAGTTCTTTGAAGTTTAAAACTAATGCAACCAAAATCTACTTTATTATCGTATAGTGCTCACAAATAACAATCCCAATATTCAATGAGTGATTTAGCTACATTAAATATCTAATGAAATGTGACCAACATGAAAAGTAGCATAAAAGAAGACTATCTATCGATGAGTAGAAGATTTGGTGGGACTTCTTTGTCATTGCATTTACAGCTCTGGGCTATTAACATCTCAGTAATTTGTAATAGAATCATGTAAGAAGAAAAATATAATATCCTGTTGTATGTTTGCTTTGCAAAAATTTGCATGATTTTGTTGTTTGTTTCCACATATTAGATTGTGACTTTCAACACTATGTTAGTGTCAATCATGTCTGTTGTGTATGAAGCATGAACTATTTTAGTTTGATGGTGTAGATACTTTTCAAGATTACATAATTTAGAAGCAAGCATTACCTGTGAAGAAATAAACATAGTATGCTTTAATAGCTAGACATCGTCTACATGTTACATATTGAGCTTTCAGCAAAACATAATGAGACTTACTTCTTCCTTCTTCATCTGGAAGTTCTTTAAATGCAAAGATAGTCTCAATGTGTTTGGTTTATTCATGATTCCATGTTGGATGACATGTGAAGAATGCTAGCTGTTACAACTTGTCCCTTATCAGGTTTCTCAAAGCAATACGTACTATGGATTTGAAATTTAACATATAGTTGTTTCATATTATTTTAGACTATTTGTCTCAGATTTTTGAGATTTTTTAAGATACATGCATCCAAAGATTCAGATCCCAGTGGAACATCCCGTGGGATATCATGATGGGGTATCATCTCATGTGTTAGGATAGAATATCCTACTGGCGTCCCAGCATCCCGATCGGGATGTCTTGGGACATCCTCTGTCCCAAGCGTCCAGACGGAGCGGGATAGTGGTGCATCCCATTCCATTAGAAAATTGAGACAGTCCTGTCCCATGAGATTTAAAACCTTGCATGCATCCTTAGATTTCAGCTTTCTCTGATTCTCTTTTCCCCATTTTTATCTTCACTGACCTGTTCCTTTCAGTTTACCTGACTAGGTCCTTAATTTATGTCATACTTAGTGGTTGCACATTTTTTTAGCGGACAGGAGACTTGGATTTATCATTCATTCATCAATCCTAGAATCTAACATCCTTGGTGAGATTGATAAATATATTTCTTGAACAGTGCTGCCTCCTAATTTTCCTTAGATTTCTTGAATTGTGGTGCCTCTTTTGTTCTATCTTGTGTGATAATGACTTGTGAGGACCTCAGCTTCATCTATTAAAGCCATTGCTTCCTTGAATTCCAAGGTATTAATCATGATCTTCTTATCTTTCACAAATTCCTGCTTCAATGACTCATCTACAACACTTAGATGCATGCAAACTCTTTAACCGACTTAAGAGAGCATCTATATGTAAAGTTCCTCCCACTTCATAAAATGGCAAAAGGCATCTAGAAAAGTCCCAATCAGATCAATGGTAAAGGAAGTACCAATTACACAATAATATGTCAAAGTGGAATGCATAACTGTCATACTCTTTGACTTTATATTGAAGTTTGCATTAAGCTTCCTTGAAAGCATATAAAATTCCTTCTGGTTTAGAAAGATATCTTTATATTTATTCCATAGGATGGTGGAATTTCTAAGGAAAAAGAAGGATATAATAGAGATGCTCTCTATTGAGCTGAAAATTATAGGAATCTTAAGATAAACCAGAGTTCTCTTTTTGGACGTGATATAGATGGGTTTTCATAGCATATAAGACTAGTTTTTGGGTAACAATGGCACAACACACTTTTGAAAATTTGTCTGTTTGGGAAACTAAATGTAGCCCAGCTCATGATTAAGTCATGATTTGGGTATGATCCCTAGATACATAGTCAAGATAAATTCTTTATTTTGATAGGCTCTATAGCAACTCTATCTTCTATCTAAGGGATTATTTATTTAGAGGAATCCAAAAAGTTATAGTACAAATTAAGAATCCAAAAAGTTATAGTACAAATTTGATACTGGTCTAATGCTAACTATGCATATTTGATTTAAAGAGCATGTCTTCATTATACAACCTTGTAGAGTAAAAACGATAAAGTTTCTACTCAAACTCATGGTTTCGATTCTATATTCTTCTTTCCAGCAGATTTTGCAGTTAGGTTAGCTCATTTTTGGGTTGACTTTCTAGAGCAAGTATATAGCTTCATTATAGACAAATAAATGATGGATCCATCAGCCTAGGTGAATAGATGCATATTGGAACATCACATATCATTTCTCTTTAATGCAATGTGTTGTTTTAATTCGCCCTTCTTCTACATTTTTAAGACTTAAAAGAAAGCAATGCATACTTGGAAGGATTGAATAAATTCCTAGAATTTGCATTTGCTAATGCATCTCATGAGATAGTACTGCACAAGAAAAGATCTATGTCCATGCGAGTATTGTAATAGCAGCTTGTGGAAGACTCGCAAAGATGTATATGACCATCCAACATGCGATGGATTTTTAAGGGATATACTAATTGGATATTCCATGAGGAACCCACACCTTCTTTTACATTTGGTAATGCCTCCCATGCTTAGGATGAATTAAATCAACCTGATGGCATACGTAGGATGCTACAAGATGCATTTCCAATGCTAAATCTAGATAATGTGATTGGAAATCCAACCGACGAGCATACAAAGGAACCTAACTTTGAAGTCAGAAATTTTATAAATTGGTTAAGAGGCCAATCAAGAATTGTACTTAAGCTATAAGGAATATAGAAAGTTGGCTTTCATAGTTCAATTACTTCATATAAAGTGTAGAATGGTTGGAACTAAAAATCACTTACCATATTAGTCCATTTACTAAAAATGTGCTCCCAGATGATGAGACATTGCTATGTACCTATTATGAAGCAGAAAAGATAACTGGAAATGGTGGATAAAGTCAAATGGTCATTTCTGTTGTTATTGAGATTTATAATTGCAGTTTCATCCTTGTAATAATGTTTCTCATATGTAAACCAGTCGACCAATAGCTTTTTCAAGAAGGCAATCTTCAAGTATCTAATGAAGTTAGAGGTTGTCTCAAGGCCCTAATGAAGTGGCAAGAATATTTACCAGATTCATTATAAATGACTTCCAATTTCATTCTAATGATTGTGAAAGAAGCAAGAAAAGTCAAAACAATTGAATTGTTGCTATGGCAAAGATATCAAGCTTTGCAAGTGCTGGAGATAAAAATCCAGTTGTAGAAGATATTACATACTATAGTGCGTGAAAGGATATAATCGGCCTCATCTTTTATGGGCACTTTAAGATTATATTATTTAAGTATATTTGGATAGATGCGGCATCTCAAGGTTGGAAAATCAAAGATGACTTTGGCTTTACTCTTATCATCTTTAATAGGTTACTAAGTATTCAACAAAATATATTTGATGAACCTTTTTTCCTTGCATCCCAAGCAGAGCAAGTGTTCTACATAGAGGATCCTGGGGATTAAGATTGGCATGTGGTTTTAAGACAAAGCCATCAGATTTTTATAACATAAGTTGTGAAATTCTTCCTAACTATCTAAAGGCTTATTATGAGAGTGACCCATATGACGGTGAAATAGTGGAGATGACTTCATTGGTACTGATGTGCAATTAAATTGGGTCAGACTAGATGCCAATTAAATGACTGTAGAAGTGAATTTAGTAGGTACCCAGGAGGCAAATCCTAGTGAAAAATATGACTATGATGATATTGATGATGATGATTGAATGTCCACTTTTTGACTTTTTTTTCTAATTGTGAAAGAGCTTAGTTAATGTGTGTCATGCCAGATGATCTTTGTAGAGTTATCATAAACATATTGATAACTAGGTCAAGACTAGTTTTGTTATATATGAGTATATATGGATGCATTATGCATGCAAGTAGTTTTCATACTGCAAGAGTATTATATTCTCAATAAAATCATGCAAGTGGCTTTTGTATTGCTAGAGCATTATATCCATAGAATGTCATATTGAATCAAACCATCCGATTCATCCCATACTATACTGTATCAATCTCGTATTGATACGGTATCTCGTACTATACCAACACTCGGTACACCATCTCATATCGTACCAAACCGCATACCAACACTATAATAGGTGAACCACATATTATACCGATACTTAGTATGGGTTCAGTATCGAGAAGGTGAACCTTGGTTATATCCTTTACTGTTCAATTATAATTTACATCTATAATATGTGTTTATTTTCTAGTAAATCAACTTTCTATTGTATCCTAAAAAATGCTCATAAATTTTAGTGTGGCTTTTGCATTTTAAGACCGTCCATACAGGTACTATGGCATGCAAACATCGGAATGAAGCAACATCAAGTTTGGTCCAACAATAACATGATTCTACATGTGGAAGCCCGCACCATGATCAGCAGCCCTCATCTGGCCTCACATGCTCATGCAGGTTTCTAATTTATTTTGAATATCATTTCTAAAAAGTGTTTGATTTAGTGAGCTAATTTGTTTAGTAACTTTATCCCATAACTCGCTAACTTGAATCAGCATCAAGCCTCATCAGTTTATTGCACTCTACCGATCCTCCACCATCTCAGGCACCCACAAGTATGAATGCATGTTACATTTATGTCCGCTAAATGTCGGTTTGAATTTCATGTTAGGTCCTTGCTTTAGTAGTTTGCAGTATCTTCACAGTTTATATTTTCTAATGTTTTAACCTTCAACTTCTTAAAATATTTGAGTATTGAGTGAAGTGGCTGAAGTACATAAACAAGGGACACGGCAAATGAAGTGCTAAACTGTGATTATATACTTGAAGACATTGTATTGTAAGTAGTATTTCTGCTGTTGTTATGGTACATTATTGAACCATGCATTCATCTTTTAGCGAGATTTAATATGCAATGGCACGATACAGTTTACAAGTTAGTGGCATGACACAGTTTACAATTTAGTGGCATGGCACAGTCTACCAATACCTGGAAGCACATGCTTTTTTGTATTCATTTCATTCACATGATGGTAGTCAGATAAAACATTATGCAAAAGATTTTAGGCATTTTCATACAGTATGCCGGCAAGATGTGCATATAGCTTTCAAGGGTGGTCAAGAGGTCCAGTCAAACACAGGATTAAAAGATTGATTGTTATTTTAAGCAGCACATTTTCAAGAATGGCCTGTACAAATCTTACACTAAGGCACAATTCTGTAATGAGGGAAATGAAGGGAACTTTTGGGAAAGTTCCGCTAGAATTTGCACGAGCTGACAACTAACAGTTGTTGGTTCTAGTTTATGATTTTGATAGGTATAATTTGGGCAGCAAGATCCTAAATCTTCCATATGCTATCATCAAAGATGGTTGTAATTTCCTATGTCAATAGCTATCACCTACTCTCTTTAGTTAGATGAGAAAGCATAAATAAATAGATTTCTCCACTTGAGTCCGTTGCATCCAGTTATGTACAATAGCACTCTACAGGAGCTAATAAGAAACAAGTAAATACTGTCAAAACTTCACAACCAAATGGCATTTTATGTGTATTCCTCTTCCAGATCTTTATATCAGCATGTATTTGGTCCCGTCCGGCCTCCACACATGATACAGGCAACCACATATGGTTCAACCAAAAGAATATACTAGTACCCTGTTCCACTACAAGAAGACCTCTTCTGGTAACTTTTAAGGATTCAAATAATTTGCAGTCCAAGCATTCATGAGTTGTTTGCTTGTAACCAGAGTTCATGTCGAGTTTTGATAGTTTGGTAGGGTTCAACAGAGCTACAATAAATCAATTTTAGTATTTTCTCTATGAGCAATACAAACGCAAAACTTGGACCAAAATTACAGAATGTCTGGTCCATCAAAGCTAGTCAATGGCATGGAAGAATTCATGTAGAATCAGACCCTTTAGGATGTTCATATCAGATCCTTTCGGATATTCATATCAAGTTTCTTCTGCATTATTCTAGTTTTCATAATGACCAAATATGCAGACTTAATTAGTTGTGTTCAAATGCTGAGAACGTATTTGAATCAGGACTAATTTCAGATCAACAAAATGCCTCAGATTTATTAACAGTGATGGTACCAGAAAACCACAACGACTAGCCTTCTATTAAGTCAAGCCTTCATTAAACCAGCTTTCCTCCAAGACTGATAATATTATCTCATTTTGCCTTTACCCTCCCCAAAAATTTCGCCAAATTAAATCTCTAACTCAATAAGAACAGATATTCTGCTTGTAACTTTCCTATTCCAACAGAGTTGATACTTTAGGCACTGATCTAAGTCCTGGTTAGCATGGCATGACATGGATGGAACACACAGCATATACCATTTCAGTGGCACATAGCACTGGCACGACACCAGATCCATATCAAAATTTGGCATGCTTTACTGGAGTAGATTGAAAAAAGCTGACAAGAACAGAGGACACCATCTCTATGCTTCTTTTCTTAAGAGATGAACTGTTGCTGGTAATAGGAATAGGAGTGCACTGGCACAGCACAGTTTGGAATTGCACGCAACAGTGTAGTTCTATTTATCTTTTATGGATATTTTCATGCAAGTCTCCAAGATGATCAGCAATTCATTGTGTTGCGGCCAATCCCCTCGTCGCCTGGTCGCCGGGAACGAGTGCCTGCAAAAAGAAAGTCCACACTGACCGGAGAGGGGCTCCGGCGGGGACCCTCCGACGGTCAAGTCAGGGAGGAGACTGGGCAATAGTGAAATGAAGACAGAGAGCTCAATCGAGAGAGAGAGAGAAAGGAGCAAGCTTGAGAGTTTTCGGAAAGTCCCCCTGCACTGTTGCCTTCCCCGATATATATATAGTGGAGCGTGGTATGGCGCCGTCATTAATGGCGCGGACAATTGAAGAATTGTCAATTCACTGTAGACTGTCAGAGTCGCCGTGAAGGTGTCACATCGCCGTGGGGCTGTCAACTCGCTAGGGTTGACCCATGCCTTAGGTGGGATAATGCCCTTAGGCGGCAGTGCCGTATGCTGTTGTCAGGACTGACAGTCTCTGACGGTAGTACGGCGATTGGAGAAGTCGACCGACCTTAGGTCGGTGGCCAGCTGAGGGGTGTCGGGTGAAGATTCGGACCCCTCCGACGGTCAATCGGGCACGTCGCGGGGGCCGGACACCGGACCCCCCGATGTAGTCGGTCGGGAGGGCGGAAAGGGTCTGCCCGACCGACATGCTCTCGGTCGGTCGGTCGGTCGATCGGTCGGTCGGTCGGTATATCCCAACAGATGCCCCCCCACTCCCGAGCCTGATGTCGTATTAGCCCGCGTCTCCATGCAGGCGGGACGTTGGGTGAAAGGAGTGGATCCTCGCTGCGTCCCGGACCAGATTTGCCGACTTCACCGGCGGATGGTTCGGGCAGGTCGATGTCGGGTCCCGTTGTCCGATGATGGGACGTCAAACAATCTGGTGCCAGGCGATCGAGTGCCGGACGATTCGGTGTCAGGCGATCGGGTGCCGGATGATTCGGTGTCAGGCGATCGGGTGCCGGACGATTCGGTGTCAGGCGATCGGGTGTCCGGCTCTTTTGAGGAACGTAAACCGCCGCCCAGCACCAGTTCTGGGGGCGCGGGGCGCTGTCAGGCGTCCCATCGGGAACGCGAATCGCTGCGGGCGATTTAATTCCGGATCGCGGTCCTTCCGCCACGTGTCAGGGGTTATCGGGCCGGCGTCCTTCGCATTTAATGAAGGCGGCGTGGCCTTCCCGTGATGGGTGCGCCGAACTGCCGGGCCGAAAGGGGGCCCGGATGCCACCACGTGTCGTCCATCCGAGAACTCTCGATCGATGCGGCGTCATCTCGGCCGTTGAATGGCCCTATATATATAGGGCCACTGGTGCTTGAAGCTTCGTTCCTGGCGGTTTGCTGCGGAGACTCTGCCCAAGTGGTCCTTCCGTCGTCGTCAGCAGCTGCCTCCTCTTCCGCTCTCGTAAGAGTCCACCCGGGGTTCGTGCTCCTTCCTGTTTTGCCCTAGCTTTCCTTTAAACCTTCTTTCTTCCTTCTCCTTCTCCTTTGGTCTTGTCTTCCTCTTGGTTCCGATGTTATGGCCAGAAACTCATCTCAGGGGGCTCAGTCGGGAAACCCGACCGATGACCCTCGGTCGACTCCGGAAGTTGAGATTTCCTCGCTTTCGGGGCCGAATGTTGATCGACTTCGGGATCAGTATCGTATCCCGGAGCAGTTCCAACTTTCCGCCCCAGGGGTCGGCGGTCAAGTTAACAACCCACCAGCGGGCCAGGTGGCACTGTACGTCGAGGACCTCCGGGCTGGTCTTCGGCTTCCGATTTCAGAGTTCATCCGGAATCTGCTGGATTATTACGGACTTTGTCCGGCGCAACTGGCGCCGAACTCTGTTCGGCTAATAATCAGCTTCGCCTTGTTGTGTCAGCTTCTGCCGACCAACCCTCGTATCTCTCTCTTTCGGGCATTTTTTGTCCTCCGACCCGACCCTAAGGCCCGAGGGTGGTGGCTCTTCAACTCCCGGAAGGGTCTTTCCTTCATCACTGGCCTTCCATCGTCCATTCACGGATGGAAGAACCACTTTTTCTTTATTTCTTCTCCTTCTCCCTGGGGCTTCCCTTCTCATTGGGGCGCGCCTCGAACCGAGGCGAACGAGAACAGCCGGGTGGAGGCGGACGACCGGGAGGACTTCCACCGACTCAAGGACATGTCGGTCCCGAAGCAGAGGGAGCTTGTTACCGAACAAGCCCTCTATGATGCTGGCCTGAGCTTGGTCCCCCGTCTAGGTATCGCCCGATCCATCGGTTGTCTTTTTATTTGGCATTCATTCTCTTGCATATATTAATCCTTCTGTCGGTATCGCAGGGACACCGCCGAGGATGAGGCCGACCGATGCTGAAATCCGACAATATGCGGCGAGGAAGAAGCCGACGTCGGGGGCCGGACCTTCACGACCGCCGAAGAAACCCTCCGCGGTGGCGCCGACCATCGCGACGTCGGCGACCGATCAGTCGGAGCCGGTGATCGCACTCTCGGCTCCGACGGTGCAACCGGAGGAGCGGCCGGTGGAGGAAGCGGCTGAAGGAACGTCGGCGGCTTCGCCGATGGGAGTGGCATCGGGCGCCGTTCGGGAACCCGAATGCCATCCGACGGCGTCTGCAGCTGCAACGGGGGGTGCTGCGTCAAACTCGAGCATCCCCTCCTTACCGGATCCACTGGCTGGGGTAGCCGATCGGGGGAAAGCCCCGATGGACCCCGCTGACGACACAAGGTCGGGGAGTCGCACTGCGCCGCCTGGCGCTCAGTTCCCCGAAGGAGCGTCGGCGCTGGCCGACCACAACCTGGCCAGGAGGCTGTGCCAGGGGATCCTCCTCCCAGCCGACGTGGAGGTGCTGAGGTCTCGGCAAGTGACCGAGATGCTATCTTCGTTCTACCCGACCATGGTTGGGGTAAGTTCTACTTCGCCTCCTTTTTCCTTAGCGTTTTCATTACTTCGTTTTCCTGACGTAGTGCCTGCATCCGCAGCTGATCTATACCATGTCCGAACTCGAAGCTGGGTACCGAAGGTTCGGGAACGTCCGGGCGGCTTGGAAGGACAGGGCGGCGGCCACCGAAGCCGACCGGGCGATGCTGGTCGAACACCTGAAGCAGTCGACCGACCGGGAGGCGAAGTTGGTGGACGAGGTCTCTCGTCTCGGGTCCGAGCTCAAGTCGGCCCGAAAAGAAGCCAAGCGCAAGGGTCGGACTGCGCACCGTCTGCGGCGCGAGCGGGATGGCGTCACCGCCGAGCTCAAGGCCGAACGCGGGCAGCTCCGGGTCAGCCTGGAGAAGCTCGCCAAGGCTGAGGAGGACCTGTCGATTGCCCAGGCCGACGCCGACATAGCGAAGGCAGAGGCGGAGTCGGCAAAGGACTCTCTCGATCGGGCGGAAGCGGAGGCAAGGTCGGCGAAGGAGTCGGCGAGTCGGGCGGTGGACGACTTTCGTGGCTTCGATTGATATCGAGAGGAGCTACTGGAGTCCGGCTTCGCGTCGTACTGGGTGGGGTACGAGGATGGTCGGGACGCAGTCCAAGCCCTATACCCGGAGCTGGACCTCAGTGGCATCATCCCACCGGGGGTCGAAGACCAAGCCACGGAAGAGATGGCCGACCCGTCGTCCGGAGGCATCGCCGTGGCGGGAGGGGCCATCCCGGAGCAGATTGCCGAAGGAGAGACGACCCTTACTTCTGGCCAGGCCCCGACCCATGATCCAGCGCCGACCACCAGTCCAGCACCGACCGACGATCCTACTTCGGCCGTCGACCCAGTGCCGATCGCGGTGGATACACCGGTCATCCCCAAGCTTCCGTCAGTCGAGGAGATCGACTCCGAAGGATGATCGTGGCCTCATCTTCTTTTATCGTTTTTGTTTTTCTTAGCACACTTGTAACCGGGCTTCGGCCCGATTTTGTAACCGAATGAACTTAAGAACTTTCTAGTTTCTCTTTCGACTTCTTTTTCTTGCCTGTTGGGATGTGCTTGTAATCGCGGGGTCATAAGGTCGAAGGGAACAGCCTTGGCGTGCCGCATTAGGACACCCAATCGTCATCCCGAGTCGTTAGTTGAGATAGTCGGCGGTTCAGTGTGAGGTGAGCAAGACGAACCCCGACCACTGATCGCCCGTCTCAGGATCTAGACCGAACATCCATCGTTGGGCCGCAAACCGAATGCCAGAGTCGAACGCACGCCGTCCTTTCGTAAGTTGGGAGTCGACCGTCCTTTCGTGAATCGGGGGTCGACCGTCTTTAGGGCACGAGCGCGCTGAGTCGGCCGCACTGGCGGAGTCGAAGGTCGTTCGTGGAGAAGAAAGTCGATCGACCTTCGTGCGCATCCCGGTGACCCGAATGTCGTCCGATGTGATCGGTCAGACTGCGTCTGTTACATTGTCGCGCGCAGTCGGCGCATCTGGTCGGGAAGACGGTGGCAAGTCGAGTTCCCCTAACCCAGACTTTGGTCGGGCGCTTGTGTAGCACCGTGTGATAAATGGTGGTAAGCCGAATACCCTTCGACCGGCTTCGACCCGGTCGGTAAGTCGCGAACACAGCGTTGGTTGCGTTGGCATTTTTGCCTTTCTCGGCCAGAGCGGGGTCGGCGAGTCGGCTGATCGTTATGCCCGAACGTTCTAGCCGAAAGTTGTAGGAGTGTAACTCCCGCTTTCGCAAGCGCGTCGGTCCTTCAAACGTTTGACACACCGTCGGCGGTCAGTCCGACGACCCGCAGCAGAACGTTAAGTCCGTGTTGGGACGTCGGGGGCTTGCATTCCTTGGTGAGCACCGAACCACAGTCGAAGGGCCGAAACTCCAGGCTCCGAAGTTTAAACTGAGTTCGTATTCCAAATGGGGGCAGGTACAGATTTCACTGATGGTACAACCTCAGATTGTCGGCATTCCAGGTTCGGGGGATGGTTTTCCCTTCCAGGGTTTCTAGTCGGTAAGCTCTCGGTCCGTAGGCATCGGCTACCTTGTAGGGTCCCTCCCAGTTCGGGGACAGTTTTCCCTGATCCAAGGGTTTTGAGACTTCCGCCTTCCTCAAGACCAGGTCTCCAGGTCGAAAGAGCTTTGGCTTTACCCTGGCGTTGTAATATCGGGCCACCTTTTGTCGGTAAGAAGCCATACGAAGTTGTGCCTCGCATCGGAGCTCGGGTAAGAGGTCCAAGTCGGCCCTCCGACACTTGGAGTTATCCAGCTCACGATATTGCTCGACCCTAGTCGATGGCAATCCGATCTCCAGCGGGATCATGGCTTCCGTTCCATAGGCCAAGCTGAAAGGTGATTCTCCGGTCGGGATACGGGGTGTCGTCTGGTATGCCCATAGGATGGAGTTCAACTCTTCAACCCAGAGGCCCTTGGCTTCGTTCAGTCGGGTTTTGAGCCCGTGCAATATGGTCCGGTTGGTCACCTCGACCTCGCCGTTGGACTGTGGGTGCCCGACTGAGGTTAGTCGGTGTGTGATGTGAAACCTTGCGCAGAAGTCTCTGAAGTCCTGGTTGTCGAATTGTCGCCCATTGTCGGTAATGATGGTGTTCGGCAGTCCGAACTGAAAGATGATGGACTTTTGTATGAAGTCTTCCATCTTTCGCTCGGTGATTTGTGCTAAGGGTTCGGCTTCCACCCATTTAGTGAAATAGTCGATCGCAACAACGATGAATTTTCGTTGTCCGGACGTCGGGGGAAAAGGTCCGAGTATGTCGATTCCCCACTGGGCGAAGGACCACGGGGCGATGATCGGAGCGAGCTGGCTGGCGGGTCGGTGTTGTATGTTGGCATACTTCTGGCATGGCTCGCACCTCCGAACCAATTCAGCAGCGTCCTTCTTTATAGTGGGCCAGTAGTAGCCCTGTCGCAGGACTTTGTAAGCCAAGGACTTGCCCCCCAAGTGATCGCCACAGATTCCTTCATGTACCTCTCTGAGGGCGTAGTCCGCGTCGGTCGGCCCCAGGCACTTCAGCAAGGGAAGAGAGAATGACCTTTTATACAGTCGACCGTCGATCATTACGTACTGGGAAGCCGCCCACCAGAGTCGTTTGGCCTCCGTAGGGTCTTCGGGGGTAGATCCGTCGGTCAGGTACTGAGCGATCGGGTCCATCCAGCTCGGCTCCGCCACTAATTGCAGTACTTCCCCGACCTCATCGACGCTCGGCCGTTCAAGACTTTCCACGAACGTCCAGCCCAAGGCGCAGTAGTCGGACGTCGCGAGCCTGGAGAGCACGTCGGCCCGAGTATTTTTCGTTCTGGGGATGTGGGAGATCTCGAAGTATTCGAAGGGCGCCACGAGATCTTTTACTTTTTGGCGGTATTTGACTAGGGTCGGATCTCGTGCTCCGAACTCACCTTTGATCTGCCCAACGACCAGTTGGGAGTCGGAGAAGACTTTGAGTCGGTCAACCTCGAGCTCCAATGCTAATTTCAAACCTGCGACGAGTGCCTCATACTCGGCCTGATTGTTGGAGGCCTTGAAGTCGAATCGGAGGGCGTGCTCAGTAACCACCCCCTCCGAATTGGTGAGTAGGAAATCGGCCCCGCTCTCCTGAGCATTGGAAGCTCCGTCGATGTGCAACACCCAGGTCGAATCGGGGTCACAGTCGCAGGTCCCGACCTCCGCCAGGCTCCCCTCCCCCGATGGTAGGTCGGTCGTTGGGCATTCGGTGATGAAGTCGGCCAGAACCTGAGCTTTAAGGGCAGGTCGCGGCCGGTATTGGATGTCGAATTCGCTCAGTCTCACGGCCCATTTCGCCAGCCTTCCTGATGTGTCGGGGCGGTGCAAGATGGCTCTCAGGGGCTGGTCGGTGAGGACCACGATGGCGTGTGCCTGGAAGTACGGACGGAGCTGCTGTGTCGAAATGACTAGAGCGAAAATCATTTTTTCTACTTTCGTGTACCGAGTCTCGGCTTCGTGGAGCACCTTGCTGACATAATATATCGGTTGGTGGACCCGGTTCTCATTCTCTCGGACGAGCACCGAACTAACTGCCTCCGGGGAAGTAGCCAGGTAAAAGTACAGGACCTCCCCGACCTCCGGTCTCACGAGGAGCGGCGGAGAGGCCAGGTACCTCTTCAGTTCTTCGAAGGCTTGCCTGCATTCGTCCGGCCAAGAAAACTGCTTGGCCTATCGCAAGGTTTTGAAGAACGGGAGGCATCTCTCAGCTGACCGAGAAATGAATCGGCTGAGTGCGATGATCCTTCCGTTGAGTTGCTGCACCTCCTTCTTGGTGTCCGGGTGTCGCATGTCGATGATAGCCCTGATCTTCTCGGGGTTAGCCTCGATTCCCCGTTGTGAGATGAGGAATCCTAAGAACTTCCCCGAGGTCACCCCGAAGGCGCACTTAGTCGGGTTCAGCTTCATCCGTTGTCGTCATAGAGTGCGGAAGGTTTCTTCGAGATCTCGGACATGATCCGGGATCTGCGCACTGTTTACCAGCATGTCATCGACGTACACTTCCATGTTGCGCCCTATCTAATCTTTAAAGACCTTGTTAACCAGCCGTTGGTAGGTGGCGCCAGCATTTTTCAGTCCAAACGGCATTACTCTGTAGCAGTAGAGGCCCTTGGCGGTCACGAAGGCGGTGTGTTCCTCGTCCTCGGGCGCCATCCAGATCTGATTGTACCCTGCGAAGGCATCCATGAAGCTGAGCAGTCGGTAGCCGGATGTCGCATCCACCAGCTGATCGATCTTCAGAAGTGAAAAGCTATCCTTTGGACAGGCTCGATTCAAGTCGGTGTAGTCGATGCAGATTCTCCATTTCCCGTTGGCTTTTTTCACCATCACCACGTTGGCGAGCCAATCGAGATAAGTGGTCTCCCTGATGAAGCCCGCCTCGAGTAGCTTATCCACCTCCTCGTCGATGGCCTTCTATCTTTCTGGAGCAAAAGATCTTTTCTTCTGCCTTATCGGCCTCGCTGATGGGTCAATGTTGAGTCGATGGGTCATCGTCTTTGGGGGAATTCCCGGCATATCCGCCACCGACCAAGTGAATACGTCGGTATTTGCCTTCAGTAGCTCTGCCAAACGTTGCCGCTCGGGGTCGGGTAATTGAGACCCGACCCATACTTTTTGGTCGGGGTTCCCTGCTATCGCGATGGGAACGAGCTATTCGGCCGGTTCGCCCCGCTCTTCTTCCTCCCGTTGGTCCAGCTTGTCGGCCGTCAGGGGGCCTTTCGATTCGTCGGTTTGTGCGGAGATCTGAAAGCATCGACGGGCGAGGTGTTGATCTCCGCGCATCTCTCCGACGTCGTTTTTGGTCGGAAACCGAACCAGGAGATGATACGTCGAAACTATCGCCTTAAGGGCGTTCAGCCCGGGTCTCCCGAGTATGGCATTGTAGGCCGAGGGCACCCGGACGACCGCGAAAGTTAGGAGGATCGTGCTTCGTCGCGGTTCGGTACCGACCATCACGAGCAGAGTGACTTCTCCTTCCGTTGTGACTGCATCCCCAACGAAACCTATCAGGGGCGTAGGGACTCTCTTGAGTCGGTCGGCCGACAGTCGCATCCGTGAGAAGGTCAAGTAAAACAGAACGTTCGTTGAACTTCCATTATCTACAAAAATTCTCTTTACATCATAGTTGGCTATTGTTGTCGAGACAACAACAGCGTCATCATGGGGGACTTGGATGTCCCGAGCATCTTCTTCTGTAAAGGTAATCTCATCGTCCGGGCGTAGCCTCTTCGCCGGCTCCCCTCCAGCGGACGTCCCCAGGCCCAGCCGTTTGGAGATCATGTTGATGACTCCGACCGTAGGTCGATTATCGGTCGCTTCTTGGGTCGGCTGGGGTCGGTGGTCGGCGACTGGTCGAGCTGGCGGGTTCCTCCGAAATTTATCGAGATACCCCCGACGGATGAGGGCTTCGATCTCATCCTTGAGCTGGATACATTGCTCGGTATTGTGGCCGTGGCCCCGGTAGAATCGACAGTATTTCTGTCGGTCGAGGCCCTTTGCCTTCAAAGGCGGAGGCCGTCGCAGGTACTCTTTCCCTTCGATCTCCATCAAAATCTGCACACGAGGAGCAGAAAGGGGAGTGTAGGAATCGTACCTAGGGCGTATCGGCCTCGGGCTCCGACGTCGGGGCGACCTCTTGTCCCGTCGTGGGGGCGACACCCGACCTTCGGTCGGGGGCCCGCCAGGCATAGCTGGGTCCCGACCCTTTCTCCGTTTCTCCTTCGGGCCTTTAGGCTCAGCCAGGCGTCGGTCGGAAGCTCCCTCGTCTGCGCGCATGTACTTGTACGCGCGCTCCAGCAACTCAGCATACGTCCGGGGGAGGGTTTTGTCCAGGGAGTAGGTAAATCGGGATGCCCTCAGCCCCCGTTTCATAACCGAGATGGCCATGTCCTCATTGAGGTCCCGAACCTCGAGCGTGGCCGTGTTGAACCGCGCCACGAAGTGTCGGAGCATCTCATTTTTCCCTTGTTTAAGGGAGAAAAGGCTGTCCGATATTCGGGGCGGCCTTCGGCTGGTGCTGAAGTGGGCCGCGAAGGAGTGCTCGAGCTGTCCGAAGGAGTGGATACTTCTCGATCGAAGACCGGAGTACCAGGCCCTGGCAGCTTTGCGCAGCGTGGCGGGGAAGCCGACGCAAAGGAGAGCGTCGGTTGCCCCTTGGATCGTCATGAGAGCTTTGTAGCTCTTCAGGTGGTCGATGGGGTCGGTGGAGCCGTCATAAGGCTCCACGTGCGGCATCTTGAACCGACTGGGGATCGGCTCGTCGAGGATGAGTCGGGAGAGAGGTTGGGCGGTCTGGAAGTCAACATCGTTCGAGGACTTTTGCCCGTCCACCTGTAACTGGGCAAGCCGGCGATCGATCTCGTCGAACCTGCGTTCGTAGTCGTCGATCCGTCGGTGCTGGGAGACCCCAGGAGTAGAGTCTCCGGAAGAGTCCGAGAGAGAGGCGGACGGCGTCCGCGGGCGCTTCTCCTTCCTCGCTCGTTCTAGCTGGGAGGGAGAGAGCCGTCGGGGCCGATGGGTGTCGCGCGCGGCCGCCCCTCCTCCTCTCTGCGGGAGCGCTGCGGCAGGTGCTCCTGCGGAGGCGATGGAGATCGATGCGGGCGTCGGCGGCTGCCCCTAGAGGGCATCGGACGTGCCGTCGGTTGCCCGGCCGGTGATGGCGGCAGCTGGACCGGCTGTTGCTGAAGGCTCTTGACCACGTCCGTCAGCACGGTCATCTGCCGTACGATCGCCGCGATCTGCACCTCCGCGGTCACCGCGGGGTGCGATGAGCTGGGTTCCACCGCGGAGGGTGGAGGAGAGGCTTCTTCCCAGCGGGAAGAGCGCCTCACCGATCCGGTGACCCTCGATCGTTGAGCTCTCATCTTTGTCATCTTGAACTTCATGGGGACAGCGTACCGCAACGTCCTGTGCATGTTTGCCCCCCTACCTGGTGCGCCAATCTGTTGCGGCCAATCCCCTCGTCGTCTGGTCGCCGGAAACGAGCGCCTGCAAAAAGAAAGTCCACACTGACCGAAGAGGGGCTCCGGCGGGGACCCTCCGACGGTCAAGTCAGGGAGGAGACTGGGCAACAGTGAAATGAGGACAGAGAGCTCAATCGAGAGAGAGAGAGAAAGGAGCAAGCCTGAGAGTTTTCGGAAAGTCCCCTGCACTGTTGCCTTCCCCGATATATATATAGTGGAACGTGGTATGGGGCCGTCATTAATGGCGCGGACAATTGAAGAATTGTCAATTCACTGTAGACTGTCAGAGTCACCGTGAAGGTGTCACATCGCCGTGGGGCTGTCAACTCGCTAGGGTTGACCCATGCCTTAGGTGGGATAATGCCCTTAGGCGGCAGTGCCGTATGCTGTTGTCAAGACTGACAGTCTCTGGCGGTAGTACGGCGATTGGAGAAGTCGACCGACCTTAGGTCGGTGGCCAGCTGAGGGGCGTCGGGTGAAGATTCGGACCCCTCCGACGGTCAGTCGGGCACGTCGTGGGGGCCGAACACCGGACCCCCTGGTGTAGCCGGTCGGGAGGGCGGAAAGGGTCTGCCCGACCGACATGCTCTCGGTCGGTCCGTCGGTCGGCCGGTCGATCGGCTGGTCGGTCGTTCGGTATATCCCAACACATTGATTTGTACTGCTTTTAGAGTTGCTTGCTCGCCCCTTTTCTTTCCCACTGTGTGAAGATTTTGGTTCTTGGCCAGATGCTTGACATCTGTGGGGCAATGGTTTGATTTCTTTCCAGTGTGTACCTAGGGCTCAGGTTTGAAGTATGTAAGGTACGTACCAGAGGTTCTGGTTTTAATCTTTGTGAAATTTGATCTCTGTGAATATGCTTATTTCGAAGTGTGTTTTATAGTGCTAGTGCTTATTTGGATTTCTTTTTGTGAGTCTGACACTTATGCCGAGTGAGGCTGGCCAGATTGACAAATCTCATTCCTTTTGGTCTACGGCTTGGGAGATAAGCAAACTGTTCTGTGACATACAGTTCTCAGCTTCAAGAAGGAAAAGTGAACGGTTAAAACTTTAATATTTTCGGAATTTCTACAGCTAACTTCTATCAAGGCATGCGAATTCTTCATCTGATATGCTATTCGTAGTTCTTAAGCAAACAAAGCATAAAATAAAATTCAGTCAGGGTAGTTATGCCCTTTGTCAATATTGACTTTCGCACTCTAATCCAGTCTTCCCAAATGCAGTCCAAGGTTATATATATATATATATTGAATCTTAAGAACCAAGGCTAATCTGGGCATGCCTAATGCTGTCTAACTAATCTATATTGGTTCAAATGGTTCTTTTGAATCAGAAAAATGTCATATCATGATCATCTTTCTTATTTTGGATCTATTGTACAAAAAATAAGGAAGGGTGGATGAAGATCATCTAATACAATAACGGGATGTTTGGTTGGAGGGAGTGGGGGTCTAAAATCGGAATGGGTGACTCTCATTCCAACCGTTTGGTTGGGAAGAGTCCCGTTCCGATTTCGATTCCGGAGTGGAATGGAAATGGTTCAATCTACATAGAACTCAATCCCTACTCTCCTCTATGGATTCAGATTTTCATTCCAATTCCGATTCCAATTCCGATTCCGGTCACGAACCAAACGTTTCAGGGGATTTGGCCATTTCGATTTTGATTCCAAGCCATTCCAATTCTTATTCCCATTCTGATTCAGATTGCGAACCAAACACCCCCTAAGAGCATACTGGATGTAGTCACATTGTCCTTTTAGGGCCTTCAGTGAAAGATGCATGGCTCTATGATACAACAAAAAATTAACAAAAGGAAATAAGTCATGCAATGTTATGAAGTTTAGAATGTTTGAGAGTAAAGCAAGCCAAACTAAATATATGTTGCTCTAAGGATATGGGTAATCTATTTCTTAAGCCTTCTCTTAGGGAGCCACTGAACCATGTTTCAAGATTCTTAAATTTTTTTCCTTATTGGCTGTTAATCACTACACCTTTGCTCTCATGCTCCTGGCACGGCACGACACAGCTTGCACTGGCACAGCTTAGTTTGCCAGCATGGCACAATTTGCTGAACAACAGGGACCATGTTTCTGAGAAATCGAAAGATACTTATATCTTTTAACCCCCTAGCAAGGACCAAATCCATTATTATAGTTTCATTTTCAGGCCACCAACTTGTATGCAATAGAGCCCACTAACTTAAATCAACAACAAGCCTCAATGGCCTTATTGTACTCCACAAATCCTCTTCCATCTCAGGCAAATGTATATTTCGTTTATTATATAAATGCATATATGTTGATCTGAGAATGGTTGCACTTTTGTTGCTTTAGACTTTTTCCTAAATTCTAAGAAGGTAAAAACGGACACGTGTGGATGCATGTGACTTTTGATGGCAAATCACATGTCTTAAAAGGCGGATCCATTTGGAATTGGCTTGGGTCAAGGGTCAAGCTGATTTATTTGCAAACCTAACTGTAACATAATAGTTCTATTTTTTATGAATTTTGAACTCGCTGGCACGGTATAGTTTTGCACTGCATGACACAATTTACTAAATCCGAACAGGACTTCTGTTCAGATAGCTTGAAAAAGGTTAGAGAAAATATCATAATTATATAGAGAATATATGATCCACAATATGTGTAGATGTTCTCATGATAACTACTCATTTTAAGTATCTATTTTATGTCACATGGACTATACAGGAAGCAAGAAGAGGATTCATGGCCCCATGAAATGCAAAGATATTTGGAGTTTACCACAAGGTGTGCATTTGCCTATCAAAATAAATGAGTTGGGACAGCCGATAGGAAATTATGCTTCTATGTTTTCTAACTTCTTTGGCACAATTGCTAGAAGGGGTGAATTGACACCAATAAACTATCACGACTGGAGGACCATGTTAGATAAGAAAGAGAAGCATATGTGGGAAATAGTCCTAGTATTAAAATGCTCCATATCTTACATATTTAACATTTTTTTTTTTTTTTTTTTTTGTATAACTCATTCCTTCTCAACGCATTACAAAGTAATTATAACATCAACCCATTTTCTTATGATTAGGTTATAGAATTAAGTCTTATAAAAATGGAAGGACTAGAAAGTTCATTTGAAAGCTAATCTTGATCCATCTCTATATGTTATCCAGTAGCATAATATCGTGCTCGACTAGAGAGTTATTCTTAAACAATATGAAATTTTGGTGTTATTTTGGAACAATGATGAAATTAAGGTAAAATACATAACTTATTTTCATAATTTCATTATCATAATATCATAAATATGTAAATTGACTCCAAATGTGCTTGTTACTAAAGGTTTGTTTTACATTTTAGACATGTAGTTATAAAACATAAATCTAGACAAAAAAAGTAAAAGTTTAGCTGTAGAAAACACAAAAAGCTTTGCAATCGTCAGCAAGAAGCAGGTGACTATGTAGCCTCCTCCATAGATATAAAGGTGTTGTGACATGTTACATATTTACCAATAAATACATATTTGATTACTGAGAATCCCAGATTGTAGGCTTCAAAGTAATTTGATGGCAAGCCACTTACATGGATAGAGTTTTTCATTCTTACCCACTAATATAAGGATAAGACTTCTATAAATGATATAGCAACATAGATAATTGTTCACCTAAGGATTTAACTTTTCACTTCTTTCTTTTAAATTGATTTTTAAATTATTAGCTATAATCATCTAAATTATTGGTTTTCCACTTCTGGATTAGCTACGTGAGATTGCTATCCAAAGTCCAAAGTTAATAGAAAAATGCAACAATCATGGTACAAGAAAAAGGTGGGCACATTTGAATGGTAAGATTGGATCCCTCACTTGAGAACCATTGGGTTAAGAACAAGAACTGTGCTAAGACCATAAGGAAGGTGGTAAAAAGTATTGAGGAGATTCGTGCTTTGAAGCAAGAGCTATAAGCAACCGAAGGAAGAACTCCAAGAAAAGTGCACAAATGTACAGCAAAAATACATGGATATGGAGCAGAAATACTCCATGGTGTGGGTTCAACTTTCTTCGCTCGTATTGATTGTGCAAGAATTGTACGAATCAGGCACCCACAAAGCCGAGTTAATAACGCACCCCCCTTACACAATAAATTGCTAGTCCTGAAGTTTGTGTGAAAAATTTTTTATACAATATAAAATTAATGTTGTATTTATTTTGATTCTTTGGTCATTGCATGTAGCCAATTGATGTATCTAGTGATCATGAGGATTCAACAATATATCCTCTTGGCTCGACATTTTAGAGTCATCTTATTCCAACTTATTATGTCATATATTTAAACTTGCAATAACTAATTTGTATTATCTATTAGTTCAGATTTTGAATCCTTACATACTGTTACATATTTTATTTTAATTTTATTTGCTTATCATGCATCATCACTATATATATGGCTTTAGTGAGTGATGATATAAATTGAAACCATTTGTTATAATTGAAACCATTTGAAGCACATAAATCGATGATATAATTGAAACCATTTGGTACACATGCTGCAATTAAAAAACTAATAACAATATTTTTATATTATAGATAAATATAGCAAAATGACAAAGTTACATCATGCTTCTTCTCTTAAGGTAAATAGATCTTACTTTGCATGATTTATCTTGAAAAATCAATTATCCAAGATATTTTTTATTATTTTTTATACTATTACATATGAATTTCTATTTGTAAGAAGGAAACAAAGTTGTGATAAAGAATTTCAAAATGCCTCATCTTAATGTGGCACTTAGGACTCTTGTAAGTAAAGATGAAAATCAAATTATGGGAAAGAATGCATTTAGGCCTCAAATGTTGATATGGTAAAAATAGATAATGAGTCTCTAATAAGATCTAATGGATATTATAGAAGAGTTAGAGATGCCAGCAAATATTTCATGGCCTTCAACTTTTATAATAAACTCATTAACATAATATATCTTATAAATTATTTTATTATATTATATGAAAATTATATAATCATGATCTAAATAGTTGATTTATTTTTATTTGTATATCACACCTACTTCAGCATCAGATGAATTCCTTTGGATATTAATTTTCTTTTTTATTGTTCTTTATATAGTTACTAATGAATTATGACAAATACTTTTAGTTTGTCACTTTTGGGGAGTGTATGTACTTTTGCTTTAAGATTGCAATTTACATTGTCAATTTGGTTTGTTGGATGCTATTGATGTTTCCAAAAAATCCAATTTAGTAAATGGAAGGCCATTGGTAGGACCACACTTGAAGGAGAAGATCTAATCTTGATCCAAGATGACTACTAAACTCAATGTGGACCACTTGACCACTATAGGTAGGGTTGGATAGAGTCTAAAGCAAGATCTGCCACATTAGGAAGCCAACTCGAAACTTTCAAAGGCCATAACTTGATCATTTGATGTTCGATTTTGAATTTTTGATGATCTTTTGTTTTTGAAATTGGATATTTTTTTGATATCTACAACATGACGCCACCCTATCATGGGGTGGCGCCTCTAGCAATCAGGATGAAATTCCTTCGTTTGGGCTCCAAAATAGACTGGTCAACTCAATTTTTTTTTTTTTTCGGATAAGATTTTGTTCGAGCGTAGCTTTCAATCCTAGAAGAATTCGATAGAGCGAAAGAAAGCAGTTTGATGTAGAAGTCGAAATCTATCTTCTGAAGTATTTTAGTTTTTTTTTAGATTATTTCTACTAGATACGTGTATTTTAGGTAAAAGAGTCTCTTTAAAATAAGCAGAGAAATCTGATCCAATTTGTATTAAGACAGACCTCATTTCCTCATTCTTATAAATAGAAGGTATATATCTCATTTTTAATCACTGAAAAGAAAATAAAAGAGTAAGAAAAGGAATTTGATCTTTACTTTCAAAAATTTTCCTCTTCTTCTATCATTTTCTTTGAGAGATCCAAGTTGAGCAGGTTAAAAAAAATCTTCCTTCTCTCCAATCAGATCAAATCTGTACCTATTGTCCTGATCATAAGGAGAGAAGAAGAGATTGAAGTTCACCAGAGCTAATCTAACCAAGGGCCCTCCAATGCTTAGGTTAGACAAGGGTCTAGGGAATAGTAGGAGGAGAAAGAAATGACCAAAAAAGTATATAGAGAGAGAGTAGATAGTATGTATGTATTTATTTTGTGATTCATACATGGTATCTTAAGCCTCCTTCATAGATGAAGAGTCTTTGTTCCATTGGGGTTCGACTCTAGAATTCAAAGCCAATTGGAGAGCTATCTAAGCTTTCTTTATATGGATCAGCCTATGGACCCAATTCTAGTAGAAATTGGTTCCCTATTGTACCCTGTGTCAACTCATGATTGGCAAGTCTAATTTTGGCCGCATCACATGCTACCCAACTTCCAAGTTCAAGCCTTTTTCTTTGGCTTAAGATAAGGAAGTAGATAGGTTGTCGGAGAAGATGAATTTATATCAAATTTTGGAAATGTTGGTAGGTTGTCAGAGAAGATTCCTTAAATTCAACAAGACAGTCGTTGTATGTGACCACCCAACCAATGACAAGCTATCACATGTCCCTCTTCTGGTCGGGAAGTCAATAAAGCATGGTTTCTCTAAATGATCTGAGCCATTAGAGCTTCTATATAAGGGAGGCGACACTCAAAGGCTTAGCATCATTTGCAAAAGTCTCAGTTCCCATCCAGTTGGCTTTAGGCTCAAGTAGCTCACCATCTGTTACTTAATCTCACCTCCCTTTCAACTAGACTCTTTTCCTTTAGGTCTTTCTAGACCCTCTCTTATTTTGCTCTTACTTTCAAAAATGTCCAATCCTCTTACCTCGACTTTTCCTTCTAGTTGTGGTTCTTCCTCTCCCAAGTCATCTTCGATAAATGAAGTTGCTCAACCCATCCTTCTAGTAGGTCCAAGTGTCAAGTAGGGCACCTTAGGTCTTGAAGTATTTAGGAAAACCTATTTTATTCCTTCTAATTATTCCCTTAGGTTGTCTCAGTCTTATGAGAATGTATATGTTTCTAGCATGTCAACTTTGCTCATGATGAGCGCCTTCGAGCAGGGCTTAGGTTTCCGGTTCACCCCTTCATTTGTCAACTTTTAGATTAGTATAAATTAGGTCTTGCTCTTCATGAAAGGCAATCATAGAGTTTTTTGTATGCATCATTATGTACAGTGTACAAACTACGATCAAGCTCTTCTGAGCTCGACTCATTTTGAAATAGAACCCTTATGAGCATAAGTGGTGGTATTTCTCGGCTCAAAAAGGGCTGCAATTGATCAAGGGGCACCCTTCAGTTGTACATGACTAGAAGGGTCGCTTCTTCATGTTAGTCAAGCAACCATGACAATTAGCATGATTTGTGCAAAACTGAGGAGCTTTGTAGATCGGTACCCTGACTAAAGTAGTGAAGATCGGAAAGCACTAAAAGAGTTATGCCATGCTGAAGTTGCTTCCATGTTATGAACTTTTGGCCGAGCAGACTCTGGTGAATGCTGGCTTGAGCTGGGCAAGCCCTGAGCATGGTGGGTTATTACAAATGGTATTGGAGTGAACTCAGTTATGGTTCATATGGACCAAAAGATACTATAGCATAGACCTATTTGAGTTGATCATGAGCTAATTATGATGTTTGTAATTAGATTTGTAGTATTAGTGATTGGATTTGAATAAATTTAGACTATTAGCTTAATAAGGATGCCATAGCTTAAACAAAGAAAGTATGGGAGAACCTATGCAGGTGTATATTTAGTTCTACATCAACTATGTACTTGATAGATTTTAAATACTTATACAGAATGAAAAACCCAAATAACACCTCCCAACTAGTCTCTTCGGGTGAGGTCCTTGATTGTTGCATATAGGATCTTATAACTATTTAAGATCAACCATTGGATATTGATCAAATGATTTAATCAGTTTATATGATTCAAATGTTGAATTCAAATCTAATTCCTATTGTTTATATATGTTGAGAAATAGAAGAATCTAGCTTATAGCAATAAAAATTTAGCTAGTACAAAGTTGGAGTTGAACGAGCAGACACTAGCTTAAACTTGGCTCATTTAAAATTTGAGCTAAGGAATTTGGCTTGAGATTGATTAGTTTGTTAAACAAGTGAGCCAATTTCAAGCTAAACTATGAGCCGTATATAAGCTTTCTCATAAATAGCTTGCTTCTTTCCGACCCTAAAATCCTTTGTATCTCAAGTTATATGCTTATGTCGGTTACATAGTCTTGATAAGTATTGAATTTTAGTATCTTGAATTCGACCCATAGCAGCGAAGCCCATAGCAGTGAGGCCCAAGATAGAAAAACCCACGACACGCAGGCCTAAAGATGCAGCCCCCAGATGTGTCGGCATGCGCGGCCTAGCCGGACACGTAATCTGCACACGGTCCAGGATGCGTAAGGCATGGTCCAAGCATGCGCCTCACATGGTCCACTGCATTTCACATGGACCACGTGGTCCAAGAGGAAGAGATGCAGTCCACATAGACACTTCACGCAGTCTATGCACGGTCCATCATATGGAACACATGATCGAGTGGCTGCAGGAGCTTGCGGGCATGATCAGATGATTTGGATAGGTTCTGGAGTCCTAATAGAACTTTTTGTATGTCTTGGATGCAATTTGGACTCTAATTTAGGACTTTTAAAGGGGCAGACGGCTGTGGAGTTTTAAGAGAGTGGCTGGTAGCAGCAGAAAGTCTCCTTAGAGGTTATTTTGAGAGCTTTATGAGGGTTTTGTACTTTTTATTGAGAGAGAGATTGACGTATGAGAGTTGAGAGAATGTGATCTCCTCTTATAATTTATTTTTCTCTCGTGGTGAAGCTTGCATGTCCTGTGGAGGTAAGCCTTGAGCCGATCTACATTATTTGATTATATCTTTTATGCATCTCTCTTCTTCCTTCCTCCTATGGTATCTGCATCATTATCAGCATTTACGATCTTGGGCGGAGATCCGTATTCCACACTTATGAGGGATGCTCTCAATAAGTGGTATCAGAGCATCAAGTTGTTTGGATTGTAGTGGTGTTGATCGATGTTCGAGAAGATAGAGAAAACAAGCTTAATCCAAGTAGAGATCAATCGATATGATGGGAAGAGTAATTTCTCCCTATGATAAGCGAGGATGAAGGATGTGCTCATCCAATAAGGGTTGATTGATGCTCTCTTATGTGAGAAAAAGCTGACTACCATGGAGGAGAAAGATTGGAAGCAGCTCCAGATGCAAGCAGTGAGCACGATTCATTTGCACTTGACGGATAATGTGGTGATCTATGTGCTTAGTGAGATTTCTCCGACGGTGATATGGATGATGCTCGAGAAGATGTATATGGCAAAATCACTCATCAATATTCTCTTCCTCTGGAAGTAGTTCTACTAGCTTTGAATGAGTGAGGGGCAGAGCGTGCAAGAGCATCTTAGCAACTTTCAGAAGATCTTCGCTGATCTCCTCAACATTGATGAGAAAGTTGAGGAAAAGACCAGAGCATTGGTCTTCTTTCATCACTTTCCTCTTCTTTTGAGTCTTTGGTGACTACTCTTCTTATGAGAAAGAGCACCATCAAAATGGATGAAATTATTTCTATACTTCTCTAGAATGAGATTCTCAGACAGGAGAATCGAGCTTTGAGTTCAGACGGTGATTTGGCTTTGGCGGTACTTGAAGGTGGTGGTGGTAAAGGATGAAGCGATAGAGGATCATAAGGTGGGCGGTCTAGGTCCAGATCCAAGTCGAAGGACTTTAGCAAGATCAGATGCTACCGGTGTGATGAGTTGGGGCATCGAGTCAGAGATTGTCCACAACTCAAAGATTGGATGAAGGCTACTGCGGCGGTGGTCCATAGTAGCGATACTGATGAGACTGATGATGTGCTTATGGTCTCAGATGAGGTATCTACTTCTTTCCCTCAATGAATTTTAGATTCGACATGTTTGCATCATGTTTGTTGTAGAAAGGAGCTATTTGACTCCCTAGAGAGTAGTGAGGGTACTGTTCATTTGTCGAATGGATCAAGCTGTGCGATCAAGAATATTGGGATAGTCAGCTTACAGATACATGATGGAGCAGTGAGAAAGATGGGTGAGGTCCGATACATACCCAGCTTCAAGAGTAATCTGATTTCACTAAGCAGACTGGATTCAAGCAGCTATAGATGGAGAGCTGATGATGAAATCCTGAAGGTTGTGCATGGTAGTGAGATTGTTATGAAGGAAAAGAAGTGTGGAGAACACTATCTCTTGGCTGGGAACTCAGCATGAGATGGAGCTTCAGGTGCCAGTAGAAGCTCAGTGTGAGGTGGAGCTTCAGGTATATGTGGATTGGGTACGAGATGGGAGACTCAGAAAGATGACAGACAACATCGCAAAATGAAGTTTCTATTGCCATAGGAGGCCATCTTGAGCAGATCTCAAGTCAAATAGGTCACAGCACATGATGGAGATGGAATCGAGCAATCTGACTCGACTCTTATATTTTTTCATCCATGAGTAGCCAAACATTTGCCCCAAAGCATGGGGTTGAGATCATTTAGAAGCTCTTCAAGTTATGTGGAGGCCGAATGTCGAGTCTAGATGGAGATTGTTAGATTTTAGTGTCTTGAATTCAACCCACAATAGCGAGTCCCAAGACAGAGAAGCCCACAGTGCGTTGGTCCAGAGATGCGGCCCTTAGGTGCGTAAGCCTGCAAGTACAGCTCATAGGTGCACATAGCCTGCAGCCAGACATGCAGTCCACTGCATGGTCCACGCTATTAGATGAGTACCCTAGAAGTCAATTATTGGCTGACACATTTTATATTTTCAAAGCTTATCTTTGTACTTATAATATTAATAAAAAAATTTTTATTTCAATCATATTTATGTGTCCATGATTTATCTTAAAAATTAACAAAGATGATTTCATATATTCTCAAAGATGTTGAAAATTTAAGACATATATTATTAGTGGTTAGTTTCTAAATGCTCCCGATCAAAAGATCGTCACGAAGGACAGTGATCAATCCATTTAAGATTGATGCACTATTCACCTCTCTTATGGATAGATGAGTCTGTTAGATGTGTGCCCTAGTTGCCAGATCAGCTGACACATTCTTGTACAGATCTAAGGGCAAACTTGTAATTTTGACTATAAATGAATAAAAGGGTTATTCTTCTATCACATTGTGTACATTGTGTCTGTGATACATCCTTTGAGATAGTAAAAATATAAATTCATATTTTCAAGAGTTGAAAATTTAAGGCATGAATTTATATAACTAACTCATAAACAACTCCTGACCATAGGATCATCACGAGGATGGTGATCGATCGAAAGATTGGTGTACGATCGCTTCTTTAGAATAGATGTATTTTGAGTCTACAGTGTGGAGACACCAGAGCGAGAGTACAGGTATTCGTTGAGAACGAGAGTACTGAGCGTGACCACTTCGAGCAGTTATAAGGAAGTCTACCTTCTCGTCGATGACTAGCTCGATGCTGCAGTTGTGTGTCTAGTTCTTTGATCTGAGGTGCATCGACAGTTCACCTTGAGTCTGTTATAGTTTGACTACACCATAACTCGATCTCTTAGTCATTCGGAACTCTGAGGTGTATGTTGGCTGTGGCATATTCATTGTAGGAACTAGGTCGCACCAAGATGGGATCTATCAACCTCGATAGATGATAGGAATAGTCCTATGATAATTGAAAGATTGAGTCCTTAAAGCCTATGGTCATGGCAGAGTGAAATAATGGAAAAGAATTTTTCATTAAGATTTCACATCGGACTCGGATCGATCGATTAACTCATATGACTGATGTTGGGTTTGACGAGTTCATCTTAACCCTAATTCAGTCGGGACTCATGATAGAGGAACTCAATCACACAGGTAACTGCACCGAGAGATTCATCTTTAGTTCTGATAGGTTGTCACCACATACTGCTAGGTGTCACTGGTGGATTTTGGGAGCAATTAGAATGATATTGATAATCGATCATTCTAATTGTCTGAATCAGAAGAGTTCTGGTCCATCGAAAGGAGTTTCGATGATGTCGATGATGAGATCACGACATATCTCATTACTATATGAAATTGAATCTAACTGGGTCACACAAACAAGGGTTAGGGTCTGGATGTCATCAATTGGGCTAACTCAATTGATTTGGATTAGATCCAATTAGGTTTAAGAAAATCATGCTAGCACACGATTGAGCCTAACTTTCTCCTCATGTAATCTTTTCTATCTCTACTGAGCCAAATATGATTTGACTCATCCAGAGAACCTTGGAAAGATTTCTCTCAGTCTAAATAAAGCTTGTCCAGCTTAGAAAAGGCTTGTCTTAATTCATGAGATAAATTTAAGACAACACCTACTAATTTCTAGCACCTACCAATTTTATTTTAGGACATCTGTCAAAAGTTGACATATGAGTCTTAAACTGAAGAGGGTTCATTAGAGGATTTTTGTAGAGTGTCCACATGCCAAAACCCAATTGAATTGGGTGCCATAATCAGATTATGGCATGAGTCCAATTGGATTAAAGTGGGCACCCCAAATGGATAAAAACCAAAGAGTCCTGATAAACATGGACTCTTTAGCGCCACCTTGATTGAGCTTATCCATTATTGGTGCCAACTTAAAAGAGAGGGTGGGGTTTTTATTTGATGTGATCAGATGACATCACTCCATCAATCAAAATTTTTCTAGAATTTATTGAAATTTTCTGATAGGTTGAATGATGTGGCACTGCGCAGCATACAGGGTCTATATAAATCCTGCTGCGCTTAGAGTTTCGTAAAAAAAATTATTTTATGCATAAAATCCAATAGTTGCCACCCCCTCCCCTCTTCTCTACATCCTCCCTGCTCTCCTTCCTCCCCTCTTCATGTCTAAAGAGTTGGACGTCCATCTGGCAAAGATCCAAGGCGTGGTGATGCCTAGAACAGAAGGCTGCAGGACATCTTCGACAGGCTGCTCCTCCAATTTCAGAAGAAGTTCTGAAGCACTTTCAAATCAGATAAAGATCTAATTTTTGGAGTGTAGATTCATGAGGAGAAGATGTTCTAGATCCTACCTGAGTGGATATCGGTAGAGGCTAGGTGCTTGCGTGGCTACATCAGAACCTCGGGCTGTGTAGAGATTATCTACAAGATAATCAGATTACCCTTGAGGTACTTCTTCTTTCATCATAGATTTAGATTTAATTTTAAATTTTAAATATCAGATAATAAAATTAGATCTAAAAAATTAGATCTAAAATATATAGGATAAATTTTTAAAAATTATTTCACTCCAGATTTGATGAAATCTGAAAGATCCTACGTAGAAAAAATGTTTCTCCTCCTTCAAGTGGTATCAGAGCCAGGTTGTTGGCTCTATTTCAGATCTAATTTAGATTTGATTTTGATTTTTATTTATCTGATATTAAAGATTTTATATGTCACATCAGATGTGATAGGATCTGAAATTAAAATATTTAAAAATTAAATCTAAGAAGATCTAACATGCATAAGATGCATGACTAGACTAGGATTAGTTGAATCCATGAATGGTCTTAAGTTTTATATTTTAATGAGATTAAAATATGAATTAAATTTAATTTATTCTCTATTTTTTTGATATTATAAGTGTTATAATCAGATCAAAAAATAGAAAATAAAATTTTAATTTTTTATAAAATTGATCTGCAGCATGCCTAGACTAGTTGTAGAATTGTTCTAGTAACTTATCTAGAATAGATTTAATTTTGAATAGTTTAATTTAAATCTTATTTTTTAGATATTACATGTAATGTATCAGATCTAAAAGTATGTTAATTAGATTGATTTTTGATACATGAGATGTATGCAAAGCATGCATTAGTTAGATCTTAAATTGTATATGTGATATGTTAATTTAGATCTAACTAGTTTTGTAGTTGAATTTATATTTCTGATTAAGGTGTTCCTAATGGCCGTCTGATTATAAGAATAAAGTAGGGTTTTAAGACCCTCTCTTCTCATTCAATGGGGTGTTCATATGACGTGTAGGAGTGCCGCGCGTTCATCCTTAATCAGAAATCAAAACTTACTTTTCTGCATAACCCTAGATCCTGAAACCCTAGGATTTATTATACATGCTTTGTTTATGAACTTAAACTTAATTAATGAATTAAGCTTATAAAATTAAGTTAGGTCTAAAATTAAGAATTTCAGATCTAAGATATTTTCATAAAATTGGGTTCGGACTTGGGTAGCTCAATTAGGTCTAGCGGTTGATCAAACTGAATCAAGAGTTGGTTAGGTGGGATCATGAAAGCTAATAATTGACCAGCCTAATAGGATTAAGTCTGGGTCAAGGTCGAATCACATTTAGATGTGACTCGATCAAGTTAAGACCTAATTTGGCTCAGTGGTTAGAGCTTGGATTGTAGGCTAACCCAATTAGTTCTGGTTCGATAATTTGGTGTCTAAGGTAAGTTGAACAGATGCGACCAATTGATTTTTAATTGGGAGCTACTCGACTCGAATGCATTTTTGTCGAGTTAATGGCATATCCCTCCCACTGGTCTCACTTATCTGGCCATATGTGTCGACTCAGTTCTGATTAGAGGTGGCTAACAATTCGAGCTAACCCATGCCACTAGGTTAGTCATAATTATTATGACTATGTCAAGTCAAGTTTAATGAGACCTAAATAAATCTCTCTAAAAAAAATATTAAGTCTAGGTCTTCCACCATTGTGGATGTGCGGGCCCTTTCCGGGATTGATTATTCTCGGCTGGTTACAGTGGCTCAGTTGCACCGGGAAGATGCAACCATGTCCATTAGGCATTGGATGCTACGGATTAGAGGATGGGTTGGGCTCAATATTTCGGATACGGTGAGGGATCCAATCAAGAATCTAGTTCGTGCAAATGGTGGGTTTGACTTAACTAAGGATTGGAGCAATATCCCGAACACGATGAGCTTCATGAATTAGAGACCAAATTTTGGATGCACCATGATTAGAGAATCATTGGACAAGAGTTGTCCACTCATCAGTTGACCCATCATCAATAACTGTTAGGTGAGGTGATGAGCCAGTTGGTGAGACCGCACCACCCACTAAAAATCACTGATCACGGAGATTTTCACATCTCTACCAAAGGAGTGTAGGGATATAAGAAAATAGTGAGAGCCTAATTTGTTTAAAAATAAAAATCCTAAACAAATTGGTTGAGTCTGATTACAAAATCTAACTAGAAATTTTTGACTCTCTACAGGAAATATGTCTGCCTCAAACCTCCTAACCAAAATTTTAGACACCCATAGACTGACTGGACCCAATTTCAAGGACTGGTTGAGGAACTATAGAATTATTCTGGATTTCAAATAATTGACTTATGTCTTGGACCAGGACCCACCTACCATGTCAGCACGTCCGACTGCTGAACAGAGAGCGTTTCTGAAAAAGTGGACGGATGATGATAACAAAGCAAGGTACTATATGTTGGGTGCAATGTCTGATGACTTACAGCGCCAACATGAGAATATTTTGACTACCCGTCAAATGTTGGCTCACCTACAAGAGCGGTTAGGTGAATAGAGTCGCGCGGCCAAGTATCAAGTCTGTCAAAGACTTTTTAAGGCTAAGATGTATGATGGGCAGTCAGTCCAAGATCATTGTTTGACAATGATCAAAGATCTTGAGGAGCTTGAGAAGCTCGATATCATCTTAGATAAGGATTTTCAGATTGATATCATCCTTCAGTCTTTGTCCGATGCATATGGTCAGTTCATCATGAACTTCCATATGCATAAGATGTAGTGTATCTTGGCCGAGTTAATGAACATACTGGTTATGGCTGAGCTTTCTATGAAGGGTTCAAAAGGCTCAGTTCTTACTGTGGAGTGGACTTCTTCCAAGAGAAAATCTTTTGGAAAGAAAAAGAGGTCTGCGAAGAAGCAGAAGGTGGATGGGAAGAAAAAGAAGCGGAACTGTCCTCAGTACTTGGCCACCTTGAAGAACAAGAAGGATGGTCCTTCTGGAGGTATGCTCATTTTAGAATCTAATCTTACAGTTTCTTCTACATCCAGTTGGGTGCTTGACTCTGGTTCTAGTACTCATTTGTGCACTTCTATACAGGATCTTGAGGAGAGCAGGAGGCTGAGGGATGGGGAGATAATCCTACGCATCAAGAACAGAGCAAGAGTTACTGCTGTGGCTGTGGGAACCTACCATCTGTGATTACTGTTAGGATTAAATTTAATTTTAAGAGACTATTATTATGTACCTGCAGCAAGTAGGAATTTGATTTCTATTTCATGTTTAGCACAAGAAGGCTATGTGATTAGCTTTCATAAGGACCATTATAATATTTTTTTATGAAAATAATAAAGTTGCAAATGATTTTCTTATTAACGGTCTCTATCATCTACATATTGATGTATCTGTATTTAATATTGAGTAAAATATGAATGCCATATGAATTAAAAGGCCTAAAGATAGTCTAAATGATAAGTATATGTGGCACCTAAGGCTAGGTCATATAGCGGAAGACAAGATTAACAAATTGAAAAAATTTGGGCTATTGAGTCTATTGACTTTCGAGTCATATCCAGTTTGTGAATCATGCCTTCAAGGCAAAATGATCAAGTTTTCTTTTGTGGGACATGGGGAAAGGGCCACAGATCTACTTGCCCTAGTACATACGGATGTGTGCGGCCCATTTGATGTGCCAGCTAGAGGCAACTACGTCTACTTCATTACCTTTACCGATGATATGTCTAGGTATGGGTATGTGTTTTTAATGAAACACAAGTCTGAAACCTTTGAAAGATTCAAAGAATTTAGACATGAGGTAGAAAAACAAACAGGAAAGCCCATTAAGGTTCTTCGATCAGATCGAGGAGGTGAATACCTTAGTCGGGAGTTTCTAGACTATCTTAAGGACAATGGTATGGTCTCTCAATGGATTTCACCTGGAACGTCTCAACTCAACGGGGTTTCAGAACAGAGAAATCGGACCCTATTAGATGTGGTCCGTTTCAGATGAGCTTCACAAACCTCCCTGAATTTCTTTGAGGACATTGTCTCATGACAGTAATTTATGTATTGAATAGGGTTCCCTCTAAAATCGTTTCTACCATACCGTATGAGATATGGCATGGTAAGAAGCCAAGTATGAATCATCTCAGAATTTGGGGTTGTCCAGCTCATGTCAAGAGACAGCAGGCGGACAAGTTAGAGTTCAGATCTTTTAGAGCTTGATTCATAGGATATCCTAAAGAGTCATTAGGATACTATTTCTATATTCCGGAAGACCACAATGTGATTGTGAGTCGAAATGCTATTTTTCTTAAAAAATAGTTTATTCAAGATGGTGGCATCAGAAGAATAGTTAAGCTCAAAGAGAATATCTCCCAAGAGCAACGAGCTCAAGAACCTGAGGAACCTAATCAATTAGAACCAGTCCTAACACAACCTCTTCCACCTCGTAGATCGACTAGGATTTTCCATCCTCCTGAAAGATACTTAGGTACCTGTTGCTCCTAGATTGATTTTGATGACTACAAAACAGTTGGAAGGGATACAAATAATTTTTATGTGAAAAAGACCTTATGCTCTACAGGGGCAAAATCGTAATTTCATCAAAACTCTGATTTGATAGCATCATCGTGTAGAACAAATGATATGTAATCTATTAGTGAAAGTTTCATGGTTTTTGGACTTATATTTTTGGAGTTATGAAGGTTTGAAGTTCATGAGTCGACTCATGAGTCAACTCATGAAACTATGAGCTGATTGGCACGCAAAGATTAGCCATGGCACGCTGGTTTTCTGGCTTGGCACGACCTGTGAGTCGACTCATGAGTCGACCCACAAGGCATGAGTCGACTCATGAGTCGACCTCTGCTGTTTTGGGCCAAGAAAATCCAAAAACCCAATCTCTGGACTTTGCAACAGAGGTCGACTCATGAGTCGACCCCTGAGGCATGAGTCGACTCATGAGTCGACTCATATGTCGGGATTTGCCTGTAACGGCTAGTTTTTGGCCAGATTTGGTTGCTTTTTAATGCTGCTTTTTGTGCTCTAACGGCTCTTTTTCTGCCTAGTTTGTTTTCCCTTGTCTCTTAAGGCTATAAAGGTTTCAAAAGGTGAAAAACAAAGAGAAGAGAGATCCAAATATCCAAGAGGCATTCAAGTGATTTGAAAAGAGAAAATCAAGAGCATTCAAGAGGGCATTCAAGTGCATTCAAGAGAGAGTTCTCTCAAGCCAACTTCTCAACCTCATTCAAGAGCTCATTTACAGCCTTCAAGAAGCCTTCAATCAAAGCTCACCAACTCCTCAAGCTTTTATTCCTTTTCTCATCCATTTTGAGGAAATCAAAGAAGGGCTTCTTCATTTGAGTAAAGCGTATTTATTGTTATATTCGCTCACTTAAAGAGCTATTCTTGTACTTAATTGTGCTCTAAACTGATTTTATCTTGTGAGCAATTGTTTTTGTTTTGGAGGGTTTCCAAAACAAGGAAAGGTTGATCCGAACCTGAAATCGGAGTGTATTGGGTCGGCTTGTACTTGGGAAACAAGTGGACTAGCTTGGGATAGCTAGTGTCGGAGTTTCCGACGGTTGTATTCGGGTTGAATACAAAGTATAGTGGATTGGAATTCCCAAGTAGGAGCTTGGGGAGTGGATGTAGGTGCAAGGTTGGCACCGAACCACTATAAATCATTGTGTTTGTGGCATGCCTTATTGTTTCTCTTTAATTCTCCATTATATCCTTGCATTCTTATTTTAAGTAATTAATCTCAAACCAAAGTCTCTCTCTTCATTCATCAAGTTTTTGATATATAATTTTTACAAGTAATTAGTTAAGCCTAAAATTTTTAAAACCCAATTCACCCCCCCCTCTTGGGTTGCATAGCTGGGCAACAAGTGGTATCAGAGCCCGGTGCTCTAGCCCTTCTTTGATCTAACAATCAAAGAGCCAAAGATCTATGGCAACCCACGTCGGCACTTCTCTAGCCGAGGGGCAATCTACCAACCGACCTCCACTTTTCAATGGGTCTAACTACACCTATTGGAAAGCTCGGATGAAGATTTTCATACAAGCACTAGACTATGATATGTGGAGTATCATAGTGAACGGTCCACACACACCCACCAAGATAATAGATGGTGAGGAGTCAACCAAACCCGAAAGAGAATGGGATGAGGTTGATAAGAAATTGGCACAGTTAAATGCTAAAGCTATGAATGTTCTTTACTGTTCACTTGATGCAAATGAATTTAATCGCATTTCTACCTGTGCATCTGCTAAAGAAATATGGGATAGGTTAGAAGTAACCCATGAGGGAACAAATCAAGTAAAGGAGTCTAAAATAAACATGCTTGTACATAAATATGAGTTATTTAAAATGGAGCATGATGAGTCCATAACTGCTATGTTTACTCGCTTTACTGATATAATTAATGGTTTGAAGAGTCTTGGCAAATCTTATACTAACAGTGAACTTGTAAGGAAGATTCTCAGGTCATTGCCAAGAACCTGGGAAGCCAAGGTGACTGCTATCCAAGAAGCAAAGGACTTGAACACTCTACCTCTAGAAGAGCTTCTTGGATCCTTGATGACTCACGAGCTTAGCATGAAGGAACATCAAGAGGATGAAGTCAAAAAGAAGAGAACCATTGCCTTCAAATCTACAGCCTCTCCTGATGAAGAAACTGACGATACAGAAGATGAAGAACAGGATGAAGAAATGGCACTCATCACCCGAAGATTCAAGAAGTTCCTAAGAAAGAGGAAACAGGGGATGAGAAAGAGACCTTTCACAAAAGGGGAACAAAGCAAAGAGAAAGAAAAAGATCAACCCCTTATATGCTATGAGTGCAAGAAGCCGGGGCATTTCAAATTCGAATGTCCACAATTGAAGAAAGGTCCCAAAAAGTTCAAAAAGAAGGCAATGATGGCCACATGGAGTGCGAGCGACGACTCAAGCTCCGATGAGGAGACCTCAACAGAACAAGCCAACCTGTGCCTTATGGCACACGATAATGAGGTGTGTCTAGCATCCCATGGAGAAAACAGGAAATGGTATCTGGACAGTGGATACTCGAGACACATGACTGGTGATGAATCACAATTCATCACGCTTGATGCTAAGGATGGAGGGATGGTCACCTTTGGAGATAATGGCAAAGGAAAGATCATCGGGATAGGTAACATTGGTATCACTCCCTCCAAATATATTGAAAATGTTTTGTTAGTTAAAGGTTTAAAGCATAACTTACTTAGCATTAGTCAATTTTATGATAAAGGGTATAAAGTAGTTTTTGAATCATCTGTTTGTATTGTGACTAGTCCTATTAATGATGGCATCAAATTTATAGGACATAGACATGGCAATGTTTATATGGTAGATCTAAATGATTTAGCCAAATTAGACATGCAATGCCTAGTATCCTTAAATGCTAAAGTTAATGAGACTAGTTGGCTTTGGCATCGTAGACTTGCTCACATTAGCATGCATTCTCTTTCAAAATTAATTAAGAAAGAATTAGTTCATGGCTTGCCTAAACTGAATTTTGAAAAAGATAGGATTTGTGATGCATGTCAATTAGGTAAGCAAACTAGAGTTTCATTTAAATCCAAAAATATTGTTTCAACTTCTAGACCATTAGAGCTTTTGCATATGGATTTATTTGGACCAACTAGAACCACAAGTCTAGGAGGAAAACGATATGGTTTTGTAATAATAGATGATTATTCACGTTTTACTTGGGTTTTCTTTTTGGCACACAAAGATGAAACTTTTCATATTTTCACTAAATTTCATCGAAAAGTTACTAATGAAAAAAGATTTTCAATTCAAAATATTAGAAGTGACCATGGAACTGAATTTGAAAATCAAGACTTTGAAAAATTTTGTGATGAGAATGGAATCGGCCATAACTTCTCTGCTCCTAGAACACCCCAACAAAATGGGGTAGTTGAAAGGAAAAATAGAACCTTAGAAGAAATGGCCCGTACCATGCTTTGTGAAAGCAACCTTCCAAGATATTTTTGGGCAGAAGCTATTAACACAGCATGTTACATTCTAAATCGTGCTTTAATTAGATAATTTTTTAAGAAAACCCCCTATGAACTTTGGAAAGGAAGAAAACCAAATATTGCATATTTTCATGTTTTTGGTTGCCGATGTTTTGTATTAAATAATGGTAAGGAAAGACTTGGTAAATTTGATGCAAAATCAGATGAAGCAATCTTTCTGGGTTACTCCTCTACTAGTAAAGCTTTTAGAGTTTTTAATAAAAGAACTTTAGTAGTTGAGGAGTCCATTCATGTTGTCTTTGATGAATCTAACGATCTTTCTTCAAGGAAGAATGAGGGTGTTGATGATGCAGATCCATTAATAGAAGGTATGAAGGAGATCACTCTGAAAGATTCAGCCACTCCAGAGGACAAGGAACAAGAAGACAAACAAGATGAGATAGGTGAGGAAATTCAAGAACAACCTCAAGGTACAATTGACCTACCCAAGGAATGGAGGTATGTTCACAACCACCCTAAGGAGTTAATTATTGGTGATCCTATGCATGGTGTAAAAACTCGCTCTTCACTTAGAGATGTGTTTAATCATTGTGCTTTTGTATCTCATTTTGAACCTAAAACTATTGAAGAAGCTGAAAAAGATCATAATTGGATTAATGCAATGCAAGAGAAACTTAATCAATTTGAAAGAAATAATGTTTGGACTTTGGTTTCAAGACCTAAAAACTGTTCAATAATTGGCACAAAATGGGTCTTTAGAAACAAATTAGATGAGCATGGTAATGTAATTAGAAATAAAGCAAGATTGGTTGCTAAAGGATATAATCAAGAAGAAGGGATTGATTTTGATGAAACCTTTGCACCAGTAGCTAGATTAGAAGCCATTAGACTTCTACTTGCATATGCTTGCTTTATGAAATTCAAATTATTTCAAATGGATGTTAAAAGCGCATTTTTAAATGGATTTATTGCTGAAGAAGTTTATGTAGAACAACCCCCTGGATTTGAAAATCATGCCTTTCCTAATCATGTCTTTAAATTAAATAAGGCATTATATGGATTAAAACAAGCACCTAGAGCATGGTATGATAGACTAAGCAAATTTTTACTAAGTAATGGTTTTTCAAGAGGTAATGTAGATACAACCCTCTTTATCAAAAGAAATCAAAATGATATGTTAGTTATACAAATTTATGTTGATGACATAATTTTTGGGTCTACTAATGAATCCCTTTGTCAAGACTTTGCTAAGCTTATGCAGGGAGAGTTCGAGATGAGCATGATGGGAGAACTCACCTTCTTCCTCGGACTCCAGATCAAACAATCAAAAGAGGAAATCTCCATCACCCAAAGCAAGTACACCAAGGAACTACTCAAAAGATTTGGAATGGAGAACTCCAAACCCATTGGCACACCAATGAGTCCCTCATGTAAGCTTGACAAGGACGATGAAGGTAAATGTGTAGACTTAAAATACTATAGAGGCATGATTGGATCATTATTATATTTAACTGCAAGTAGGCCTGATATCATGTTTAGTGTTTGTTTATGTGCTAGATATCAATCTAATCCTAAAGAATCTCATTTGAATGCTGTTAAAAGAATCCTTAGATACTTAAATGGTACTCAAACTTTAGGGTTATGGTACTCTAAGGACTCACAAATAGATTTATTAGGATATTCTGATGCTGACTTTGCTGGATGTAAACTAGATAGAAAAAGCACAAGTGGAACTTGTCAATTTCTTGGAGTTAACCTAATCTCATGGTTTAGCAAGAAATAAAATTCGGTAGCACTGTCTACGGCTGAGGCCGAATACATTGCAGCCGGAAGTTGTTGTGCTCAAATCTTGTGGATTAAGCAACAAATCGAAGACTTTGGAATTAAGCTTAATGAAACACCAATAAGATGTGACAACACAAGTGCCATAAATCTATCTAAAAATCCTATTCAACACTCAAGATCCAAACATATTGAAATAAGACATCACTTCATAAGAGAACATGTTCAAAACAAAAATATAATTCTTGAATATGTTTGCACCGAAAATCAATTAGCTGATATCTTTACAAAGGCCCTTAGTGAGGATAGATTCTGTGAAATTAGGAGAAATCTAGGAATTCTTGATCCATTTGTCTGAATTATTTTTCAAATTCTAATGATTTATGATCAAAATCTCCTAAGAGCTCAATTTCCAACACCTTTCTTGGTCCCAAAAGCTCAAGTTTTTCATTCTAAAAACTCATCTTAGAGCTAAACTCCTTCTCCCCAAAATTCAAATTTTTCTGGAATTTATTCACATTTTTCCTGATTTTCTGAACTTCATGAGTCGACCCCCATGAGTCGACTCAATGGCAAACTTGTAATTCCCAGCAACTTCCAACGGGCTGAAGGGTTTATATGTTGAATTACTGTTCGTGAGCCGACCCTCACGCTCGTCTTCCTCCTTCCGAAATCCATTCTCCCTTCTCCCATTTGCTCCATTTCCTAGGCTTGAGCTAGTGGAACTCCTCCCGCCTCCTCTCCACCGCAAATAGCCACTCCGGGAAAGGTTCTTTTGTGACCTCTTCCCTTGTTCTTCACGGTTGGAACGTGCCCTAGCACTCCACCGTCCCTCTCAAATCCACTCATTCTCTCCTCCAAAACCTCAAATCACTCTCTTATAATCCTTCCTCCACTCCTTCACTTGCTCCTCAAGTCTCCTCGCCTGCTATTGAAGAGGGTATGGCACCAAAAATGAAACTTCCCCAAAGGAGAAAGTCTGTCCGGGAACTTGAAGAAAGTGTCAGAAGGAAAAGACAAGTGGCACAGTCCACCTCTGCTCCCGTTCCAGATTCAGTTCAAGGTCCTTCACAGTCTTCTCAAACTCCCAGTAAGAACCCTCTCTCAGATAGAAAAGTAGAAACCGGGAAAAACATTGACTTCCGATTCTTTGAAAGTGAGGGATTTTCTTTAGCAAGTAAGATCAAAAATCAGGGATGGAGCTTTTACTGTTTACTCAAAGAAGTCACCTTTGTTGACCTTGTTAGGGAGTTTTATCAGAATCTTATTTATGGAAATGGGTCTGTAACTTCAACTGTGAAAGGGATTGATATCTGTCTGGATCCTGTCATTTTAGGGGAGATTTTACACTTACCTAGTGAAGGTTATGCATACATGGAACTCCCCGTGAAAGAAGAAGGTATAAGTGTTATACTTGGAGGAACCTACCAAGGGAATTTGAATAAACTAGAGGCCAAGATTTTACCTATAGAAATGAGAATCTTACATCAAATGGTCACAAAACTTTTCTTCCCTAGGAGTGGTAGGCACGATCTTCTGTCAGGCAGGGACATATGCATTATGTTTCACATTATCACAGAAACCCCCCTAAACCTCCCAGCACTTATGATAGAGGCCATGAGAGAGACTCTGAACAGATCTAAGGCACATTTGCCTTATGGTATGGCCCTGACTAGAGTTTTCAGGAGGTTTGGAGTTAGTTGTGAGGGGGAGGCTCCCACCAAACTGTCTCATGTTGATACCTTCAACCTTCACACCTTGCATCGAATGGGGTTCACAAAAAGTGATGGTGGTTGGATCAGGGGAGCTGAGGAGAGAGCAGAAGAAAGAGCAGAAGAGAGAACAGAAGAAAGAGCAGAACAGAGAGCAGAAGAAAGAGCTGAGGATACAGCAGAAGTCAGAGCTGAAGAAGAAGAAGGTCCATCATCTCCTGTTCATGGCTTCAGGGCAGCTTCACCAGATATACAGTTCTTTTCGGATCCAGAGGCTGGCCCTTCTGAGTTTACCAGGTTACCCACACCTGTGCATCAGCCAGAGAGCAGAGCACCTCCGCCAGAGTTCACACTGTCCGATTATCAGATTGAGCGGATTGCACAGCGTATGGTCTCTTTGATGTCGAGTCAGATGAGCAGTACTTCATTTGTACCAGGGGCTACTTCTACTGATCAGACTTTGACTCCCCACATCTCCACAGTATATCAGATGATGGCAGATCAGTCCATGAGGATTCAGCAGCTTGAGGACACTGTTCTGAGATTGACTGGCAGAGTTCTCGAGTTACAGGGGCAGGTCTTCGATTTGGCACACCCTCAGCCTCAGGAGTCTTCGATTGAGGTCACTGATCTCACTGCAGAGGCCGGCAGACTCAGAGGAGCTCTTGAGGGCGGTTATGAGTTACTGAGGAAGGAGATCAGAGGATCAAGTGAGCAAGCTACTACTCAGTTCACTGCACTTCTCCAGGCTGTCTCCAGGGCACTGACTATACTTGACTCCATCAGACTTACCCTTTCAGTTCAGTCCCTAGCTTCTCAGCGTTCTCAGCCACCCAGTTCCTCCCGTTCGCCTGCTCGTGCCAGTTCTTCCTCTCGTGCCAGAGGCAGACGGGGTCGAGGACGCATCTCAGATCCAGATCCATCTGATCCTTATCACATTTCTGATGATTCTGATCATTGATCATTTCTAGATCCTAGGTCTTAGTGTTTAGTCCTCTCTAGGATCTGTATTTTTGGGGCCATGTATTGACATGAGCTAGTTGACTTTGTATGTTACTTTTTATGTTACAATCTATGTACTGAAATAATTATGGCTTTACCTTTGGAATGATGATTATCTTACTTTGGTTATATATTCTCTTTTGTGAAATATTGTCTTCTCTTTATGGGATTATCATTTTATGATTGCTGTTAATAGTTGCTTCATTAAGGGGGAGCAAACCCTACAAGAGGAGAAATTAAAGAATGCTTCAGAAAAAGAACTTAACCTTGTTTGATGATGTCAAAAAGGGAGAGAAATTAAACACAAAGAAATCCATCAAAATCCATCAAAAGCAAACACTACAAATTATGAGAAATTAATACATTGACAATTTTAAGTACAAATGCTAAATATAAGTACAAATGCTAAATATACTACAAATAAGTACCTTTTAAAATTACTTATACTCTAATTTGCTGTAAACCATTGAATATGCTTTGATAGGCTTTGAAATTTCAAGCCTACTCTGATATATTGAATACATTGCTCTAATACTTTGACAATTTTACTACTCCAATACATTACTCAATTTTACTCTGATACATTGAAAAACTGATTTTTATTACTCTGATACTTTGCAAAAATTTTTTCTGATACTTTGTAAAATTGTTTTCCCTACACTGATACATTGCAGGATTTTCATTTCTCTTGCTCTGATACATCTTAAACTTAAATGATCTATTACTCTTTCCAAATCAACTATTCAATATGCTTTGGCACACATGACTAGTTTTGAGAATTGAGAAAATTTTTCAAAATACAGTTTGCTCTGATAATAAAATCAAATTTTCTGCTCTAACACCAAAACAATTATCCAATGAGCATATCTTCCAATCTTTAAGCAAATGGGCAAACTACTTATGCATATAACCATTTGTTTCACATGCCAAAAGAATCATATTCTTTTCAAGCATATGCACCTAAAATGCAATCTTTTGAAATTCATGATTCATATAAATGCTTTTGTTCAAATGTTTTGTCATCATCAAAAAGGGGGAGATTGTTGCTCCTAGATTGATTTTGATGACTACAAAACAGTTGGAAGGGATACAAATAATTTTTATGTGAAAAAGATCTTATGCTCTACAGGGGCAAAATCATAATTTCATCAAAACTCTGATTTGATAGCATCATCGTGTAGAACAAATGATATGTAATCTATTGGTGAAAGTTTCATGGTTTTTGGACTTATATTTTTGGAGTTATGAAGGTTTGAAGTTCATGAGTCGACTCATGAGTCAACTCATGAAACTATGAGCTGATTGGCACGCAAAGATTAGCCATGGCACGCTGGTTTTCTGGCTTGGCACGACCTGTGAGTCGACTCATGAGTCGACCCACAAGGCATGAGTCGACTCATGAGTCGACCTCTGCTGTTTTGGGCCAAGAAAATCCAGAAACCCAATCTCTGGACTTTGCAACAGAGGTCGACTCATGAGTCGACCCCTGAGGCATGAGTCGACTCATGAGTCGACTCATATGTCGGGATTTGCCTGTAACGGCTAGTTTTTGGCCAGATTTGGTTGCTTTTTAATGCTGCTTTTTGTGCTCTAACGGCTCTTTTTCTGCCTAGTTTGTTTTCCCTTGTCTCTTAAGGCTATAAAGGTTTCAAAAGGTGGAAAACAAAGAGAAGAGAGATCCAAATATCCAAGAGGCATTCAAGTGATTTGAAAAGAGAAAATCAAGAGCATTCAAGAGGGCATTCAAGTGCATTCAAGAGAGAGTTCTCTCAAGCCAACTTCTCAACCTCATTCAAGAGCTCATTTACAGCCTTCAAGAAGCCTTCAATCAAAGCTCACCAACTCCTCAAGCTTTTATTCCTTTTCTCATCCATTTTGAGGAAATCAAAGAAGGGCTTCTTCATTTGAGTAAAGCGTATTTATTGTTATATTCGCTCACTTAAGGAGCTATTCTTGTACTTAATTGTGCTCTAAACTGATTTTATCTTGTGAGCAATTGTTTTTGTTTTGGAGGGTTTCCAAAACAAGGAAAGGTTGATCCGAACCTGAAATCGGAGTGTATTGGGTCGGCTTGTACCCGGGAAACAAGTGGACTAGCTTGGGATAGCTAGTGTCGGAGTTTCCGACGGTTGTATTCGGGTTGAATACAAAGTATAGTGGATTGAAATTTCCAAGTAGGAGCTTGGGGAGTGGATGTAGGTGCAAGGTTGGCACCGAACCACTATAAATCATTGTGTTTGTGGCATGCCTTATTGTTTCTCTTTAATTCTCCATTATATCCTTGCATTCTTATTTTAAGTAATTAATCTCAAACCAAAGTCTCTCTCTTCATTCATCAAGTTTTTGATATATAATTTTTACAAGTAATTAGTTAAGCCTAAAATTTTTAAAACCCAATTCACCCCCCCTCTTGGGTTGCATAGCTGGGCAACAGTACCATACAAGAGAAAATAGAAGAAATATTCCTCACGGGAAATGGGGCTCATGGTGATGATCCCAAGACCTATAATGAGGCGATATCAGATATCGACTCCGAGAAATGGTTAGAGGCAATGAGATCAAAAATTGACTCGATGCACTCAAACCAAGTCTGGACCTTGGTAGATCCACCTGAAGGTATTGTATGTTCGGAATAGTGTCCCAAAGCCAATCGTCAGCCTGTTGACGGTTGTGCTCATTTTTGTATATGTACATGAATTATGAATTAATAAAAATTTTTTTTGATATTTTTCATCACAAAATATTTCATCTTCTAATGAACTCCTATGTTGTGGTGAAGTCCTTAGGACTATTTAGACTCGACAAAGGAAGATTTATCGTTTAGTCCTTAAATCTGTTCGCGACCAAATGATACGTTGTTATCAAGGACGACAACGTTTATCAAGCATAGGTCGTTGTGTGTCATATAGGTTGGTTGTCCTCTTAACCAATGAGTATGGAGACATTGGTATGGCATACAGGTGAGATGTAAGGGTACATTTGCACTGAACGTGACCGACTCCGGAGCTATTTCTACTGTCAAGATTTGCTCCGATGGAATATGGGTATAAATGTCCCTCCGACTTGAGACCGCCATGGTGACTTGCAAGCAACTCACTGCACTTAGGCACTAGACTACCTGAATTTCTAATTCAGTGATGGAAGGCTGCTGGGTGTAGTCAAGTACTTGACTTGTCGGTACGTGTGTCAAGATGGGATTGACCACTCCAGTTTAGGAGCTGTGTACAGTCATATTTCAATTTAGCAAAACCTTGGCCAAGGTAGTCCTTGTGAGGAGTCACAGGACTGTTTGAGTTGAGCACGATTTGGATGATCTGATCAGGGTTGACAGTTTAACCCTGAGTCGTTCTAAACACAGGGGTCAAAGGATGAATTATACAGTAACCATATTCATGTAGGTTCTGAGTGTTGCGATTGCGACCTTTCGACCTATTCGGATGTCGGGTACCATTGCTAGATGGTCACTTTGATTAGTACAGGAATTGGTTCCTGTGCTACCGGCTTAGGTTCGAGCCTGAGGGGTCACACACATTAGAGGTTCCTATCTGATCTGATGGCTGGTGTAGAATCCTACATGTTTGGGACTCAGTGATCAAAAATCAAGATTCTCTGATCATGAGTTCCATACATTATGGGTACCGGGGTCAAGAGTCCCACTGATTGGGACTTTTCGATCAGGGTTACTTATCGATGAATTCTGATATCCGATTGCCCATCGGATTTGGACTCAGTATTTATGAGAGGTTTAATTAGTGATTTGATCGCTAATTAACTCAATTTGATTGAGTAATTATTTTTGGATCAAGTCTAATTGAATTGGATTCAGTTGGGTTTGACCCGATTAGGTTAAGAGTTGACCTAATCGTCAAGATGGTTTGGTCCCTGATTTGATCAGGGGTTGGGCTTAGTCAATTCCTGATTTGATTAGAATTTTGTTGAGCCTAATTAAATCTAATTAAGTTAGATTTAAATTAGTCTAATTGGACCTAACTTATTTGGTTCAATTAGGTTGGTTTAAATAATTAAACCATCTTGACCCAATCTCCATGCACCACCTCACTTCCATTGCATCCATTTGAATTCATGAGAAGGAACTTCTCATGAATTTTTTTCTCACACCAAGCCCTCTCCACGCTCCACTTTAATGTGCCAAATGAATGGATAAGGATGATTGGTTGGCCATTCAAATTCAAAATAAAGTTTGAATTTGAATGGGCAATCAATCTTTGCACCTTATTCCTTTTTTTACGCCCCATTTATTATATGAGAAAAGGTTTCTCATGAAATCACTTCATGCACAATTTAAGCCACGCCTCATGCCTTTAGTGGATAAGGGATGAGTTGGTGTCCATTTGAATTCAAATTTGATTTGAATTCAAATGTGCAATTACTCATCTTTATCCTTTCTTTTGGATAAGACGTTTGACGTTGTTATAAAAGGAGGAGAAGAGTGGGGCATGCAAAGAAGAAGATTTTTGGAGAAAAATTTTGGGGCATGAGAAGTCTTGTGCGTGAGAAGGAAATCCATATCCTTCCAAGAGAAAAAGAAAGAAAAGAAAGAAAAGTGGATGCAAGGTTTCCGGTGAGTTTTCTAGAGTTTTAGCCTGGGGTTCGGAAAGTGAGAAAGTGAGCTACGAGTGTCGTGAGCCCATAAAATCTTAGGAAGATCTTCAACATTCTCTCAAGCATGTCTGTTGATGATCCGAAGCATCCAAAGAATCGACAGACATCGATCGAAGGAGTTCGATCAGCATCGACCGTCAAAAGGGCTCTACAACGAGCTAGCACTCGTGAGGAGTCGATCAGATCGGGAGCTTCATGTGGATGATCCGCAGAGGTCAGACATATTATGTGGCTGCATCACGATGATCAGACTCTCCTGATGGTGATCTGATTACGGCGATCTACTACCCGCACAAAGGTATTGTGTTCTGAACACATTACAATAAAGTGTTTATTGTTCAAATTTGAATTTCAAATTTAAATGTATGCATACTATATATCATATTTAGATCCTAGTGTAGGATAAATTTATGTTAATTAATTAGATTAATTAATATTTTTTCACTGTAAAATTATGATTTTGAAAAAAATTTAAAATTACCATTTTACCCCTGCACTGATTCTCGCTTCAAATGGTATCAGAGCGGGTTCTTAGATATGATATATATTTGCATGCATAGATTAAGTTGTAATCAAAAAGTTTAAAGTTGAAATTTGAAATTCAAAATTTAAAATTTGAATTTTGAAAGTTGTTTGAAATTCAAAATTCAAAAATTTAAAATTTAAAATTTGAAATTTGAAATTTGAATTTTGAAAGTTGTTCGAAATTCAAAAAAAAAATTGAAATTCAAAATTTAAAATTTGAATTTTGAAATTTGTAATTCAAAATTCAAAATTCAAAATTTGAAATTCAAAATTTTGAAATTTATTTGAAATTTAAAATTCAAAATTTAAAATTTAAAATTTGAAATTTGAAATTTAAATTTTGAAATTGGTATATTTAGATATACTTGATCCAAGTAGCAAGTAATCAAATTGGGTTGGTTGCCATGGCCGTCCGGTCATAGGAGAAAAGTAGGGTTTAAAGGCCCTCTCCTCCCATTCGATGGTATCTCCTATGGCGGTAGGGGTGCCGCTGCAATTATATCCCATGCAGATGAAGCAGTGAAAGGAATTAAGATGTAAATGTTCAATTGTGAAATTTATCATGAATGTATTAGATTAGATCTAAAGGAATATTCATGATTTATTTTGATTGAGTTATTTTCTGTTATGTAATTAGCAATAGGATTGCTATTTATGAAATGTGCTGATCTATTTGTGAAATGAGTCAACATATTTGGTAAACAAAAAATAAAACCTTTCAAATTTAAAAATTATTTTCAAAATGCCAAACCCTGACCCATCAGCCCAAATACTTAATTAAAAGAATTAAGTGTTGTTTAGTAGGTCTAGAATTATGAATTAAGACCTAAGACAATTGCATAAACTTGTGGGTCAATGGGTTAGATGGATTAGGTCCATAATTGGGTTAGACCTAAGGTTAGCTTAAAGAAATAGACTAAATTAGAGTAATTGATCAAATCTAATCAAAAGTTGAATTAGATTAGGTCAAGGATATTCTAGACTCAACTTCAATAGTTGTAGTTGAATGGGTCCATATCTTTAACTAGACCAAGATGGACTTAATTCATGGCTACGCAGTGGAACCCTATTTTGATTAGATCACTTGGTGATTAGGGCTCACCCATGTCATTAGGTAAATCAGTTTGACTGATTTAGGTGCTCCTAATGCCAGCTTTAATTAAATCCTTTTTAATCTGACTTGGTGAAGTCAGTGGGAGGATTGAAATTGGCTGGATATTTTCTTCTCATCTATCCTTTAATAAAATTCTCAAAAATTATTAGATCCCTAAAAATGATGAAGTTATATTGATAACTAAGTCATAGCCTTCCATTAAGTGAGTGATAATGAGTCCATTAGTTTAATAATCATTGGAGGCCCAAAGGCCTGATGCTTATTGACTAATGGAATTATCATTCATAATATGATAATTTGGTTTAAGTCTTTCTGATGGTGGTCAGGTTGGCCGGCCAAAGTCGGGCCTGATCATTTATTGGTCTGATTCATCAAATCAAATCATATTAATGGTTGGACCTAACCAGATCTTTTCAGTGGAGGCCAAAGCCTACTAATTAGGTTCTGGGGAAAAATCAATTACTAGAAGTTGTTTAGAGAAACAACTGGTTATGAACCTACCCATAGATGCACATGGGTTGACCAACCAAAGTTGGGCTCGTGTGTAGTTTGTGTGGATTCTAGTACCCACTAAGGAATTAAAGTAATTCCTCGAATTGGAGGTTGAGGCTACCAATTCGTAAAAATACTGGGAGAAACTTTAGACTAAAGTTCAAGTCTTTAGTATTACTAATTTATGTACTAATAGAGGTCTGGTTTTCCTTTATGCAGCTATGGCCACTACTCTGTCACTCCGGTCATTATTAGATAATGACAAGCTCATGGGACCTAATTTCGATAGCTGGTATCGAAAATTAAAAATCGTCCTTGAGCATGAGTGGATCCTTTATGTAGTAACGGATCCGGCACCTAAGGAGCCAGCCCTGAACGTTAGAGGGACGGTCCGAGACACTTATCAGAAGTGGCTCAACGACCGCACCACCGTTCGGTGCATTATGCTGATGGCAATGAATGATGAGTTCAGCCGCAGGTTCGAGAACGCCTAGCCACAGGAGATGCTTCAAATGTTGAACGACTCCTTCGGCACGCCTGACGATGTTGAAAGGCACAAAACTAGTTGTGCCATTTTTAATGCTCGGATGAGGGATGGAGCCTCAATCACTGATCATGTACTATACATGATCGAAATGATTGAGCGCCTAAGTAAACTGGGCTTTCCCCTGCACGAGCAGCTCGGTAAGGATGCGATCCTTAATTCATTATCCAAGTCCTTCCTCCCCTTCCTTACTCATTTTCGGATGACAAAGCCTGCAGTGAACTACCACGGCTTGTTGGGGTTGCTGCAGAACTTTGAGAAGGATCACCAGCTCCATAAGGAGTCGGTGAATGTTATGGGAGGGTCTTCTTCTGGTCGTCGACCCTTTAAGAAAGGGAAGAAGAAGAACAAGAAGAAGAAGAATAAGAAGGTGCAGCTGCATGTTGGGATGTCTGCACAGGGTCAGACCAAGAAGCGTAAGCTCGATCAGAGCCAGACGGAGTGCTTCTTTTGCAAGAAGCAGGGACACTGGAAGAGGAACTATCCTCTATACATTGCCTCCCTGGACCCGAACAGGCCGAAGAAGAAGCAAGGTACTTATATGATAACACCTTGCAACTTTTTCATTTGTGATACTACTGCCTGGGTATTGGATACCAGAAGCCCTTATCATATTTTCAATTCGATGCAGGGTCTGCAGGTCAATAGGAGATTTGATGAAGGCGAGAGATTCCTGAACGTTGGAGATGGAAGCAAAGTTTCAGTTCTAGCATTAGGAATCATGAACCTTGTAATCAATTCTCAAAACGTAATTCTGAGTGAATGTCACTATTGTCTAAGCTTTTTATTAAATATTATTTCTGTAGGCCTTTTGACCATGAACGGTTATCAATTTTTAATAAAAGAAAATATTTGCAATATCATTTTGAATGGTGTTACAATGTTTGTTGGACAACTTAATAATAGAATTTATTTTCTATCACAACCTGTTAATGTGGTTCAAACCTCCGATAAATGCCCTAAAATAGATAATGTGTCAGAAGTCTACCTTTGGCACTGTAGGTTAGGTCATATCAATAAGAACAGGATAAACAGGTTGGCTCAAGAAGAAATTCTTGAAGTAGGTGATTGTGAATCACTTCCAACCTGTGAGTCCTGTCTTCTTTGTAAAATGATCAAGTCTCCTTTTACTGGAAAAGGTGAGCGAGACAGTGAACTCTTGGCTCTAGTATACTCTGATGTATGTGGACCCATGAGCTCAAGTGCAAGAGGTGGATATTTCTACTTCATAACCTTCACAGATGACCTATCAAGGTATGGGTATGTCTATTTAATGAAGCATAAGTTGGAGTCATTTGAAATGTTCAAACTATTCCGAAATAAGATAGAAAAATAAACTGAAAAGTGTATTAAAACTCTTCGATCTGATCGAGGAGGTGAATACCTTTTCAATGATTTTCTGACATATCTTGGGGAGAATGGGATTCTCTCTCAGTGGACACCTCCTGGAACACCACAGCATAATGGTGTGTCTGAAAAGGAGGAATCAGACCTTGTTGGACATGGTTCGATCCATGATGGGGTTTGCTGGTCTGTCGATCTTCCTCTGGGGATATGTGCTCGAATCAACTTGTTACCTTCTAAATAGAGTTCCGAGTAAGTCTGTAACCAAAACGCCATATGAGATATGGATAGGACGTAAGCCAGTACTCTCGCACCTTAGGGTTTGGGGGTGTCCGGCTTATATTAAACGTTTAATTACGGATAAGCTTGGACCTAGGTCTGACAAGTATAATTTTATAGGATACCCAAAAGAGACCAAAGGGTATTACTTCTACCTAGCTGATGAGCAAAAAGTGTTTGTCAGCCTTAAGGCAATCTTTTTGGAAAAGGAGTTCCTTGGTGAAGGGATTGTTGCCTCTAAGGTCGAACTTGACGAAGTTCGGCAGGTGAAAAAACCGACACAAGTTACTGAACCTGAACCAGATTTGATTAGATCAGATCCGGAGCCCATTGTTCAAGCACCCTTAAAGCGATCCAGTAGAGTATCACCTCAACCGGACAGATACTATGATTTCTTGATCCGGGACGATGATCCTATCGAACTTGATGAAAATGATGAGGATCCGATCACCTACATGGATGCAATGCAGAGATTCGACTCTGAGAAATGGCAAGAAGCCACGAAATCCGAAATGGAGTCCATGAAGGTCAATGATGTGTGGACATTGGTTGACCCACCCGAAGGAGTAAAACCCATAGGGTGTAAGTGGGTCTTCAAGAGGAAGAGAGGCACAGACGGAAAGGTGGAAACCTATAAAGCCCGTCTGGTTGCCAAGGGATATCGTCAACGTTATGGTATAGACTATGACGAGATATTTTCTCCTATGGCAATGCTCAAATCCATTCGGATTATGCTTGCGATAGCTACCCATCTGGACTATGAAATCTGGTAGATGGATGTGAAGACAGCTTTCCTAAACGGAGAGTTGGACAAAGAGGTGTATATGATACAACCTGAAGGATTCACGTCCACAGATGAGTCTAAGGTGTGCAGGCTATAGAGGTCCATTTATGGACTTAAGCAGGCATCACAGAGTTGGAACATATATTTTGATAAGATGATCAAGACGTATGGCTTCATTAAGAACGGAGAAGAACCCTGCATTTATAAGTGGGCTAATGGTCCAGTAGTAGTATTTCTTGTATTGTATGTGGATGACATTCTCTTAATCGAGAATGATGTCCCTGCATTACAGGGAATAAAGATTTGGCTGTCGTCACAGTTCTCCATGAAGGATCTGGGAGAAGCTTCCTACATCCTAGGGATGAGTATCTATAGGGATAGATCTAAAAGGTTGCTTGGTTTATCTCAGTCCACGTACATTGATACTATGCTGAAGAGGTTCAGCATGGAGAATTCCAAGAAAGGCTATCTTCCGATAAGCCATGAAATTTCTCTCTCAAAAAGGGATTGTCCGACAACACCTCAAGAGAGAGAGCGTATGGGTAGGATTTCATATGCTTCGACAGTGGGATCTATCATGTACGTCATGACATGTACACGACCAAATGTGGCATACTCACTAGGGGTAGTGAGTAGATACCAATCTGATCCAGGAGAGAATCACTAGAAGGTTGTTAAAACCATCCTGAAGTATTTAAGAAATACTAAGGACCAGTGGCTTGTTTATGGTGAATCGGACTTGGGACTTATAGGGTTTACAGACTTTAGTTTCCAATCTGATCATGATGACAGTAAAAGTGTGTCAGGATTTATTTTTACCCTTAATGGTGGGGCTATCTGCTGAAAAAATTTCAAGCAGCATACAGTGGCTGATTCAGTTTGCGAGGCAGAGTATGTCGCTGCATCAGATGCTACCAAAGAAGCGGTGTGGCTGAGAAAATTCATCACCGAGCTCGGAGTAGCACCCTTCTTTGTTGGTCCAGTTCTGCTCTACTGTGATAGCTCTGGAGCCATTGCTCAGGCGAAGAAACCAAAGGCATACCAACGGACGAAGCATATTCTGCATCACTACCATCTCATCCGAAAAATTATGGATCGAGGTGACGTCGATCTTCAGAAGATCGACGGAAAGGAGAACCTGGCCGACCCATTCACTAAAGCCATTGCGGTGAAGGAGTTTGACTACTACAAGTCGAAGATGGGTATTAGATACTGCACCGATTGGCTTTAGGTCAAGTGAAAGATTGTTGGGAATAGTGTCCCAAAGCCAATCGTCAGTCTGTTGACGGTTGTGCTCATTTTTGTATATGTACATGAATTATGAATTAATAAAAATTTTTTTTGGCATTTTTCATCACAAAATATTCTATCTTCTAATGAACTCCTATGTTGTGGTGAAGTTCTTAGGACTATTTAGACTCGATAAAGATGGATTTGTCGTTTAGTCCTTAAATCTGTTCACGACCAAATGATACATTGTTACCAAGGACGACAATGTTTATCAAGCATAGGTCATTGTGTGTCATATAGGTTGGTTGTCCTCTTAACCAATGAGTGTGGAGACACTGGTATGGCATATAGGTGAGATGTAAGGGTACATTTGCACTGAACGTGACCGACTCCGGAGCTATTTCTGCTGTCAAGATTTGCTCCGATGGAATATGGGTATAAATATCCCTCCGACCTGAGACCGCCATGGTGACTTGCAAGCAACTCACTGCACTTAGGCACTGGACTATCTGAATTTCTAATTCAGTGACGGAAGGCTGCTGGGTGTAGTCAAGTACTTGACTTGTCGGTGCGTGTGTCAAGATGGGATTGACCACTTCAGTTTAGGAGCTGTGTACAGTCATGTTTCAATTTAGCAAAACTTTGACCAGAGTAGTCCTTGTGAGGAGTCACAGGACTGTTTGAGTTGAGCACGATTCGGATGATCTGATCAGGGTTGACAGTTTAACCCTGAGTTGTCCTAAGCACAGGGGTCAAAAGGATGAATTATACAGTAACCATATTCATGTAGGTTCTGAGTGTTGCGATTGCGACTATTCGATCTATCCAGACATCGGGTACCATTGCTAGATGGTCACTTCGATTAGTACAGGAATTGGTTCTTGTGCTACCGGCTTAGGTTCGAACCTACGGGGTCACACACATTAGAGGTTTCTATCTGATCTGATGGCTGGTGTAGAATCTTACATGTTTGGGACTCAGTGATTGAGAATCAGAATTTTCTGATCATGAGTTCCACATATTATGGATACCGGGGTCAAGAGTCCCACTGGTTGGGACTTTTCGATCAGGGTTACATATCGATGAATTCTGATGCCCGATTGTCCATCAGATTTGGACTCAGTATTTATGAGAGGTTTAATTAGTGATTTGATCACTAATTAACTCAATTTGATTGAGTAATTATTTTTGAATCAAGTCCAATTGAATTGGATTCAGTTGGGTTTGACCCGATTAGGTTAAGAGTTGACCTAATCGTCAAGATGGTTTGGTCCCTAATTTGATCAGGGGTTGGGCTTAGTCAATTCTTGATTTGATTAGGATTTTATTGAGCCTAATTAAGTCTAATTAAGTTGAATTTAAATTAGTCTAATTGGACCTAACTTATTTGGTTCAATTAGGTTGGTTTAAATAATTAAACCACCTTGACCCAATCTCCATGCACCACCTCACTTCCATTGCACCCATTTGAATTCATGAGAAGGAACTTCTCATAAATTTTTTCCTCACGCCAAGCCCTCTTCATGCCCCACTTTAATGTGCCAAATGAATGGATAAGGATGATTGGTTGGCCATTTAAATTCAAAATAAAGTTTGAATTTGAATGGGCAATCAATCTTTGCACCTTATCCCTTTTTTTACGCCCCATTTATTACATGAGAAAAGGTTTCTCATGAAATCACTCCATGCATAATTTAAGCCACGCTTCACGCCTTTAGTGGATAAGGGATGAGTTGGTGTCCATTTGAATTCAAATTTAATTTGAATTCAAATGTGCAATTACTCATCTTTATCCTTTCTTTTGGATAAGATGTTTGACGTTGTTATAAAAGGAGGAGAAGAATGGGGCGTGCAAAGAAGAAGATTTTTGAAAAAAAATTCTGAGACATGAGAAGTCTTGTGCGTGAGAAGGAAATCCATATCCTTCCAAGAGAAAAAGAAAGAAAAGAAAGAAAAGTGGGTGCAAGATTTTCGGTGAGTTTCCTAGAGTTTTAGCCTGGGATTCGGGAAGTAAGAAAGTGAGCTACGAGTGTCGTGAGCCCACAAAATCTCAGGAAGATCTTCAACATCCTCTCAAGCATGTCTGTTGATAATTCGGAGCATCCAAAGAATTAACAGACATCGATCGAAGGAGTTCGATCAGCATCGACGGTCAAAAGGGCTCTACGACGAGCTAGCACTCGTGAGGAGTCGATCAGATCGGGAGCTTTGTGTGGATGATCCGCAGAGGTCAGACACGCTGTGTGGTTGCGTCGCAATGATCAGACTCTCCTGATGGTGATCTGATTGTGGCGATCTACTATCCACACAAAGGTATTGTGTTCTGAACACATTACAATAAAGTATTTATTGTTCAAATTCGAATTTTAAATTTAAATGCATGCATGCTATATATCATATTTAGATCCTAGTGTAGGGTAAATTCATGTTAATTAATTAGATTAATGAATATTTTTTCACTGTAAAATCATGATTTTGAAAAAGTTTTAAAATTATCATTTTACCCCTGTACTGAATTTTCCACATTGTACCTATTGGGTGTAAATGGATCTTCAAGAGAAAGATAAGTGCAGATGGAAATGTGGAGACATTCAAGGCTAGACTCGTAGTGAAAGGTTATAGTCAGTATGAAGGCATTGACTATCAGGATACCTTCTTGCCCGTAGCCATGCTAAAATCCATCCGCACATTGCTTGCTGTTGTAGCCTATTTCGATTATGAAATATGGCAGATGGATGTGAAAACGACGTTCTTAAATGGACATCTTGAGGAAGATATCTATATGAAACAGTCGCTTGGTTTCACATCCAGTGATGATGATCACAAGATCTGCAAGCTGCAAAGGTCCATTTATGGACTTAAGCAAGCATCTCGGAGTTAGAATACTTATTTCAATGATGTGATCAAAATGTTTGGTTTCATCAAGAATGAGGATGAACCATGTGTGTTCAAAAAGGTCAGTGGGAGTGCAGTTGTCTTTCTCGTATTATACATAGATGACATTCTCCTAATTGGGAATGACATTCCCATGTTGACCTCAGTCAAAGTATGGTTGTCTAAGGAGTTCTCTATGAAAGATCTAGGAGAGACATCCTTTATACTGGGTATTAAGGTCTATAGAGATAGACCAAATAGGATGCTCAGACTTTCACAGAAGATGTACATAGAAAAGGTGCTAAAAAGGTTTAGCATGAAAAACTTCAAAAGAGGTTTATTGCCTTTTAGATATGGCATTCATCTCTCCAAGAAGATGTGCCCTAGCACACCTGAGGAGATTGAACGCATGAGCAAGATTCCTTATGCTTCAGCAATAGGGAGCTTCATGTATGTCATGCTATGTACACGACCTGATATAGCCCATGCTGTGAGTGTCATAAGCAGATATCAGTCGAATCCAGGCGAAGAGCATTGGACTTCTATGAAATGTATCCTTAAGTACTTGAGAAGGACTAAGGATATATTTCTAGTCTTTGAGAATGGAGAACTCTAGATTCAGAGATATACAGATTCAGACTTTATATCTGATATAGATGATCGAAAATCGACATCTAGGAGTCTGTTCATTTGCAATGGTGGTGCAGTCAGCTGGAAGAGTTCCAAGCAGACGGTGATTGCTGATTCCACCATGGAGGTAGAGTATATTACTGCATTGAAAGCTACGAAGGAGGCATTCTGGTACAAAAAATTTATCACAGAGCTTGGAGTGATGTCATCGGATGCCATACCTCTTTACTGCGACAATAATGGCGCTATAGCCCTAGCTAAGGAGCCAAGGTCTCACCAGAAGTCCAAGCACATCGAGCGGTGATTTCATTTGATCCGTGATTACCTCGAAAAGGATTATGTCGAGGTCAAGAGAGTCAACTCCACATATAATGTGGCAGACCCACTGACTAAGCCATTGGACCAACAGAAGATCGAAGCCCACCTTGAGAAGATGGGACTTAGATATGTAGCCAATTGGCATTAGGTCAAGTGGGAGTTTGTTAGATGTGTGCCCTAGATGCCAGATCGGCTGACACATTTCTGTACAGATCTAAGGGCAAATTTATAATTTTGACTATAAATGAATAAAAGGATTATTCTTCTATCACATTGTGTACGTTGTGTCTGTGATACATCCTTTGAGTTAGTGGGAATGTAAATTCATATTTTCAAGAGTTGAAATTTTAAGGCATGAATTTACATAACTAACTCATAAACAGCTCCTGACCATAGGATCATCACGAGGATGGTGATCGATCTGGAAGGTTGGTGTACGATAGCTTTCTTAGGGTAGATGTGTCTTGAGTCTATGGTGTGGAGATACCGGAGTGAGAGTACAGATATTTATTGAGAACGAGAGTACTGGGCGTGACCACTTCGAGCAGTCATAAGGAAGTCTACCTTCTCGTCGATGACTAGCTCGATGCTGTAGTTGTGTGTCTAGTTCTTTGACCTGAGGTGTATTGACGGTTCACCTTGAGTGTGTTATAATTTGACTGCACCATAACTCGATCTCCTAGCTATTCGGAACCTTGAGGTGTATGTTGGCTGTGGCAAATTCATTGTAGGAACTAGGTCACACCAAGATAGGATCTATCAACCTCGGTAGATGAGAGGAGTAGTCCTATGATAATTGAAAGATCGAGTCCTTAAGCCCATGGCCATGGCAGAGTGAAATAATGAAAAAAAAAATTTCATTAAGGTTTCACATCAGACTCGTATCGATCGATTAACTCATATGACTGATGTTGGGTTTAACGAGTTCACTTTAACCCTAATTCAGTCGGGACTCATGATAGAGGAACTCAATCACACAGGTAACTGCACTGAGAGGTTCATCTTCAGTTCTGATGGGTTGCCACCATATACTGCTAGGTGTTACTGGTGGATTTTGGGAGCGATTAGAATGATATTGATGATCGATCATTCTAGTTGTCTGAATCAGAAGAGTTCTGGTCTATTGAAAGGAGTTTTGATAATGTCGATGATGAGATCATGACATGTCTCATTACCATACAGAATTGAACCTAACTGGATCACACAAACAAGGGTTAGGGTCTGGATGTCATCAATTGGGCTAACTCAATTGATTTGGATTAGATCCAATTAGGTTCAAGGAAATCGTGCTAGCACACGATTGAGCCTAACTTTCTCCTCATGTAATCTTTTCTGTCTCTACTGAGCCAAATATGATTTGACTCATCCAGAGAACCTTGAAAAGATTTCTCTCAGTCTAAATGAAACTTGTCCAGCTTAGAAAAGGCTTGTCTTAATTCATGAGATGAATTTAAGACAACACCTGCTAATTCCTAGCATCTGCCAATTTTATTTTAGGATATCTGTCAAAAGTTGTCATATGGGTCTTAAACTGAAGAGGGTTCATTGGAGGATTTTTGTGGAGTATCCACATGTCAAAATCCAATTGAATTGGGTGCCATAATCAGATTATGGCATGAGCCCAATTGGATTAAAGTGGGCGCCCCAAATGGATAAGAACCAAAGAGTCTTGATAAACATGGACTCTTTGGCGCCATCTTGATTGAGCTTATCCATTGTTGGCGCAACTTAGGAGAGAGGATGGGGTTCTTATCTGATGTGATCAGATGACATTACTCCATCAATCAAAATTTTTTTCAAAATTTATTGGAATTTTTTGATTGATTGAATGCTGTGGCACTGCGCAGCATATAGGGTCTATATAAACCCTACTACGCCTAGGATTTCGTGGAAGAAATTATTCTATGCACAAAACCCAATAGCTGCCACCCTCTCCCCTCTTCTCCATATTCTCCCTGCTCTCCTTCCTCCCCTCTTCACGTCCAAAGAGTTGGACATCCATTTGGCAAAGATCCAAGGCATGGTGACGTCTGGAACAGAAGGCTGCAGGACATCTTCGACAGGCTGCTGCTCCAACATCAGAAGGAGTTCTGAAGTACTTTCAAATCAGATAAAGATCTGATTTTTAGAACGTAGATTTGCGAGGAGAAGACATTCCAGATCCTGTCTGAGTGGATATCGATAGAGGCCAGACGCTTGTGTGGCTACATCAGAACCTCGGACTGTGTAGAGATCATCTATAGGGTAATCAGATTATCCTTGAGGTACTTCTTCTTTCATCATAGATTTAGATTTAATTTTAGATTTTAAATATCAGATAATAAAATTATATCTAGAGAATTAGATTTGAAATATGTAGGATAAATTTTTAAAAATTATTTCACTCCAGATTTGATGAAATCTGGAAGATCCTACGCGGAGAAAATGTTTCTCCTTCTTCAGAGTCTCAGGTCTGCAGTGTAGGGACATTGGGATAAGAATGCGGATGGTTGTTAGAGATTAACTTGCACTGAGCATGATCCATATGAAAAATCACTTGGATGTCTATTCACTAGTCAGTAGTTATCTCGATGCTGCAGTGGTATGAGTGGTCTTTTGGCTTGTGGTGTCATTGGCTATTCACAGCGAGACTACTGAATTTGACTGCCTATTCCTTTGCTCTCTAGCCATTCAGATTCTTGCTATGTATATTGGCTACAGTAAGTTTAGGTTCGCTGTTAGGAGTAGAATGCACCTAGAAGGAATTTATCGATCTTGGTAGAAAAAGAGAAGTCTTATGCGATTTGCGAGATTGAGTTCAGAAAGTCTTTAACCAAAATAAGTGTGAATACTGAAAAATTTTTTTTACGAAATTCACAAGTAAACTCGAGTCGACCCAATCTAGCATATGACTGACGATGGGGTCTGATGAATTTTTTATGACCTCCAGTAAGTCAAGACTCACGATAGAAGGACTGAATCATACGATACTGCACCTAGATGTTTACATTTTCATTCTACTGGATTGCTACTACATACTGCTAGGTGTCACTAGTGGATTGTGAGACTCATCGGGCGTCATCTTGATGATCGATGTCTTTGAAGGGTAGAGCTAGAATTATTCCAACCCATTGAAAGGAGTTTCAATAATATTGTGATGGAGATCACAATATATCTCACTACCAGATAGAATGAAATCTATGGGATTATACATTAAGGGATTAATCTTGAATTAACCAATTGAACTAATGAAGTTCTAATTAGATTAGGATTTAATGAAATCTTATTGGGTTTAAGAGAACCATACTAGCACATGGTTAAATCCAATTTTTCTCTGAACTTCAATTTCTTATTAGATAAAGATTAGATCAAGTCCATAGTCTTGAACCTAATCTAAATCCATTTTGATTTGAATTTAGCTGGATACCTATTTGTGGGTCCAAAAGGATTGGATCAAGCCAATTGTTGGCAAACAAATCTTCTTATCTTGTCCTTTAAATTTTTTTTTTGCGGCGAGAATTAATTGGAAAGAAAGAGGAGGCACATGCCTCTCTTTTTGGAAAGACCAAAGGTGCATATTCTTGGAGTGAACGAATGAAGGAAAGAGGGGCCCACCCCTCTTTTGTTTGGGCATGGAAGGAGAGAGAGAGGGCCCATGCCCCCTCTCTTGTACACTTAAAACCCTAAGGGGGCGCCAAGAGTTGGCGCCCCAACTACTTGCCTTAAACATCATGTGGTGTCTCCTCATCTTGCCTTATAAGATGAGGGTGCCACATCTACTTGACTTTTAAGGCAAGGGTCTTTTCAATTGGATCTGATTTTTTTGAAAAGAAAATTAGATTAAAAGGCAAGTGACCTTATGAGATAAGGACTAACCTTTTTAGCTTAATTGAATAATGATTTGGAATCAAGAAAATACCTATTTAAGGAGATAGTCTCCTAAGATTTTAGAAAAATTAAATTTTTGTGATTTTAGATCTCTCTTTCCTTCTCCACGCCATCTCTCCTTCTTCCTCCCTTTTCAATACCTGAATGTTGGGCATTCCATCTTCTCACATGTCCAAAGGTGAGGGTGATTGCTTCTATATCAAGAACGGGAAGAAAGGCTACTGTTCAAGTGTTGAGTTTGCAGTTAAAGATCAAAAGTTGATCAAAAGGTTCAAAAGATTGAGATCCTATTTGGAGAAGAAGGATCTACAATGAAAAGAAAGATTCAAGGTTGATGCCGGTGGATATCTGTAGAGGTCGGATACATGTGCGGCTCAAGAACCTTCAGATCCAAGATCATCGATCATGGTATATTTCAACCTGCGCAAGATATTGAGATCCGATCTCAATTTTAATTTTTAATTTTTAGATTATATGTATATCTTAGATCCAGGACTCGGATAGATGTAGATTAGATCTATAGCATGTGGGGTTAAAAGATTTAATCTAGATCTGTTTCTGCTGTTGTTTCAAAATATTTTAAAATCTATGAATGCAACCCTACCTAGTTTTCTAACACACGCATAGCCCAGTGGTCCATGCGTGGCCCAGGATGCGCGAGGTGTGGTCCAGGCTCATGCCTTATGCAGTCCACCACGTTTCACATGGATCGTGCAGTCCAGGAGAGAGAGATGCGGTCCACGGGGGTGCTTCATGCGGTCTATGTGTGATCCATCATATAGAACGCATGGTCGAGCGGCTACGAGAGCTTGCAGGCACAATCAGATGGTTCAGATGGGTTCTGAAGTCCTAACAGAACTCTTTGTACATCTTGGACACGATTTGGACTTTGATTTAGGGCTTTTAAAGGGGCAGACAGCTGTAGAGTTTTAAGAGAGTGGCTGGTAGCATCCTGTAGTGGCTGGTAGTGGCAGAGAGTCTCCTTGGAAGTGGCAGAGAATCTCCTTGGAAGTTATTTTGAGAGCTTTATGAGGGTTTTATATTTCTTGTTGAGAGAGAGAGATTGATGTATGAGAATTGAGAGGGTGTGATCTCCTTTTGTATTTATTTTTCTCTCATAGTAAAGTTTGCATGCCTCGTGGAAGTAAGCCTTAAGCCGATCCACATTATTTGATTGTATCTTTTGTGCATCTCTCTTCTCCCTTTCTCCTGTGGTATCTAGATCATCATCAGCATTTACAATTTTGGATAGAGATCCGTATTTTGCACTTGTGAGGGATCTTCCCAACAAACAAGTCTTAATATAAATCATATATTACTTTATATGTAACTATTGCTGGACATATAAGTCGATATATGACTCATGATAGGTCATTGCAAAACATAAAGTACACTCTGACATTTGTGACTTCATGAAGAAGTTTGCTTCTCATCCACTTGCTGAAAATTATGATATTGGGGAGAAATTATAGTGTGAACATTACGATAACCAAGTAAAATGACGAGACACTTCAGCATTTTTTTTCTTTTTTTGTTAGCAAAAAAAATTACTATCATTTGTGAACATTGTGACCATATATTCAGTCACTTCCTATGAAAGTCCTGCAAGTAATTACTTATTAATGACAAGATATTTAGTAATCTTTTATACAGATCATAGACGCACATATTTGAACACGGATAGATTTCTAAACATGCTACTCTTACGTCCACCCAAGCTTCTAATCCTGATTTGCTAGAAAAAAGAAAAGATTCAACCATCTAGATGACTCTGATTTTTTTTTTTTCCATCCGTTCTCCTGATGATGCATGTGCTTACATAGCCTTAGAGCACACTAGTCAATCTGCATGACTCCGTGTCATCTTGACAATCTCATGTCTGCAGTCTGGATTCTCTTCGATAGTTAATTCGCAGCTTAGAATTTAAGATGACATGCTCCTCAATCAATGGAGTGGATGATGTCTATGTCTATTAAAAAAAGCTTGTTACCATGTTTTGGCTTATTTGAAATTTCCATTAAATCAAATCATGCATATATTTCTACCAGGCTAGTGAAAGTCATCCCTAGTTTCAACATGGTGACGGTCTAACTATTTTCAGGAGATGAAGTTACCCATTACCATCCGTGGGTGTTAGTTTAGGTTTTGTCTGCATGACCCAAACTAGTTTCAAGTCAATCATTTAATTTAAGGAAGCCGGTGCATGTACCCTATGATATACCTGAAAATAACTTAATCTGGGTTTTTCTGGTGTGGTTATAATCAATAGTTGGCTTATGACTTTAGAACCCAAATGTCTATTCCTTCCACACTCCATCGAAAACCCAGTTTACACTCCTTCTGCGAATAAAATTCGATCTTTTGAATTCTATAGAGCAGGATCAGCAATATAGCTATATTGGATTGGAGCTATTCTAGTTCTTGGCAGTTTATAGTTTTCTTCAGAACCTGAAAAGGACTTAATCTGGGTTTCTTGTGTGACTATGATCAATAGTTGGCTTATGACTTTCAGAACCTAAATGTCTATTCCTTCCACACTCCATTGAAAATCCAGTTTACACTCTGTTTGTGCATTACAATTAGCAGTTTTATTAATTTAATAAAATTAGATCAAATTGGTTTGAATTCTGTAGAGCAGGATCGGCAATAATAACTATATTGGATTGGAGCTATTCCAGTTCTTGGTTCAGATTAATGAAAGCGAGATGCAATTTTTCACATCCCTCTGTTGACTATCCACAGTGAGGTTAATATTTCAGTGACAGGGAGGACTGAATTGGATTTGGTCCAAGTTAAATGTCGCATCCGAGTAAACTGAACACAAATTGCATATATCTGTTCATATTTGTTGGTTGCTAGGGATTTGTCTTAAGGTTGAAGTCCATGGTACAGAAAATTTGTTTTGCAATTTATTACACGACAACGGCTTGAAAGACTAATGTTTTACTCATAGTGGTTGGGATGGTCAGCCAAACTTAAAGAGTTCCACATGATGAGCCAACTTAACTAAATGTCCAGTAGCCACTCTACCAACAATTTTCAGCTTCTCTTAAAGCTCTCACATCTAATATTCACTCTGTCAATATCATGGTCAGTGATAGGGTGCCTCTAATAACCATCTTCCAAGCTGTGGTCCCTTCAAACTATCCTCTCCAATACCAATTCTGTGCAATTAATCGAGCACTCAAAAAATCCATCTAATTACATTGCCTATGATAATTGTAATCAGATACTGCTTCCCTGCACTCATATACCATTCTGTAACCATGCATCATAGTCATTAAGTTTTCTAGTCACAGACAACTGTGTCTATACTCTATACAATAACTATAAGAACAACAATTCCAAACCTTTGGAGGGATAGATACATATTAAAGCCAGACAATGACAAAATGGAACAAAATAGTTAAATTTCTATTTACCTTAAAACACACAAACATCATAACATTGCCACATGGAAAATGTTTTGGGATGTCTGTTACATTTCGCTTGGCAACTCCATAGCTCAACCACTCTCATGTGCATTGATTAATAACTGTACAAGATACCAAACCTATGTGTGTCATGTGGCAGGCTGAGTTCTTGGTGTTCATGAAACCGACGCCCTATAACATTAGTGTTATTGGGGAGGCTTGAAATCTCAACGAGGCAATTTAATTAATCAAATAATGGATTGAGTTGTTTAGCTGGTCTCAATGGATGGAGGTTCAGTTCAATCCATGAAAAGAAAAGCTCAATGTATGCCAAGCAGAAGCATGAGGCCATGTTCCAAGTTCATGACCAATTCGCTTCATTTCTTTCATCTCATTTACAACTAAGAGCATGTCTGTTGGGAAAAATTTGGACTCTAAAATGAAAAATAGTATTGAGTGACTCATATTCTTATTGTTTGACGGAAAAAAAAATTATTTTTATTTTAATTTCATAAAAATAAAAATAAAAATGTCACAATCCCTCAAAATTTAATCATCATGTTTTCACAGTATTCAAACTTCATCGTATTTCTACTTTGATTGCGGACCAACGTGCAGGGAGACATAGCTATCCTATTTTCTATTCCGATTTCGGCCGAAAACATCTTAAAATACAAACTAAATGGTACAAAAATTTGAAGGTCCAAAGTCAAATGGACAACCACCCCACTATTAGTGGCAGCTTTTGCCTACCCATGATCATGGCGTGAAGAAGGCCTACTACTATTGAATTCTGAACACCACGCCACATCGTTCCAAAACCCACCACGCCTAAAGCACTCCAACAAACACAGAAGAATCATACAAAGTGGGACATGAACAAAGAAATAGATAAATAAATTAAACAACGTAGAAAGAGGGGCATTCCGTAGTGTGAAGGGCTTTTGAGGCCCCACTCCAAAAGAACGGTCCTCATTTTGGATTGTTCCTCCAATTTGTTTATTATTTTCTCTCTTTTTGGAGATCTTTATTGGTTTCGGGTCACGATCTGGCCCTTCAAACAAAAAGGAGCCTAAATTTCCAACATTTCGACTGAAATATCTTGACTTTTCGAGGGAAAGAGAAGAGACCTGGTGTCCTGGTTCCCTTTTTATTGTCTTTTTGAGGCCTTTTGGAGGATAAGGCTTTTCTAGCGCTTTCTCCGCTCTTTTACCCTTGTTTCGCTCCTCGGATTCTGGTGGTGGTCTCTTCTGGGCAAAAGGTGAGATTTTTATCGGGTTCCGGTGCCGTTTGGTGTTCCTTTTCGTTTGGATCCATCAAGATAGATTCCAAAAAAGTGTTTCTTTTTGCTTCTTTTCGTAGCGGGATCCTGGGTTGTGGTGGATTTGGCCCGAGATCTCTGCTTCTTTTTGGGAGGATTTTGTTTCTAGGGTTTTGAAATTTGAGTTGTTTTTTTTTTTTTTGGAATTAGGGTGGTCGGACCTCTTCCGAGGCGCCGAAATTGGATTTTGGCCTGTGAAGTTTGGTGTTTTTGCGAACTTGAAACCTAGGAGGTCTCGATTTTGGGGGATTTTATGCTAAAAAGCCAAAGCCCAGAGCTTTTGGGGTTGATCTGCTCGGAAGTTTGGATTTCCCCCCTTTCTGCTGGCTAGGGTTTCGAATTATCATTCTCAGTAGCAATTTGAGTGGGTTGAGACTAGAAGCATCGGTTTTTCTAAGCAAATTTCAAGTTTTCAGCTAATAAAGGAATTTTGCAGATTTTACTGCTTCTGTATTCCAATTTGCGCGCTAATTTTAGTTCTGCAATCTTAGATAAGGTTGAGCAACTCTGCTGGAATTAACTCTCAATTTCTTCTTCATATACTCTCCCCACCTAGATCTTTATTTAGTACCCATTTATGGTCTAAAAAACAGTTCCTTAATTTTGTCATTTGGTGTTGTAGGAAAAACAGTTCCTTAATCCAATTCATGGAGTCTTACCAACCCTTTTCACCATCCTTCAAATCTTCTGCTGCCACGGCCGTACTGGAGAAACCTAGTCCTGAGCCTGTCAAGCAGAGCTCCAAGAGCTTCGCCGGTGAAGTCACCACTCAGCGGCCGGTGCCGATGGTGTCGACCCCTGAAGGATTCATTGGCCATCTCGAGGTTTTTGTTCACCAGGCGCGTGACATCCACAACATCTGCATCTACCACAAGCAAGATGTTTATGCCAAGCTCTGTCTCACTTGCGACCCTGAAGCAACTGTCTCGACTAAAATCATAAATGGTGGAGGGAAGAACCCGGTCTTCAATGATAATCTCCGGCTCAATGTCCAAACCATCGACACTTCTCTCAAGTGTGAGGTCTGGATGCTGAGTAGGGTCAAGAATTATCTTGAGGACCAGCTCCTGGGTTTTGCTTTGGTGCCTCTATCAGAGGTTGTCTTAGCCAATGGGAAGTTGGAGCAGGAATTTTCCCTCTCTTCTACTGATCTCTTTCACTCACCAGCTGGTTTTGTTCAATTGTCGATTTCCTACATCGGCTCTTCGCCAGAGGTTATGGCCATTCCAGCTCCCATGGCTTCTGCGATTCCGGATGTTACTTTGCCAGATTCAGGGAAGGATGATGCAATCCCTTGCGACTATGAGAAAATTGAGTTCCCTGACTGGAAGATTGTGAATGAAAATCAGCTTATGGTTTCTCAGTATTTTGGGATCCCATGCACCAATTTGGATGGTCCAAGCTCAGAGTGCTTGATTACTTCGGAGAATGGCAACTGCCCAGATGATGATGCAGGGGTCCATGTTGTCGAGAGTTTCTCAACTGACAACAGTCTTGTTTCTGCTGGATCTTTGAAAAATGACACTCCTGTAAGCAGTGTCTCAACAACTGAATCTCCTAGGGTGTTTCCTACCTCCTCGCAGTCCATCTCTGATCCATCAGCAACCTCATCATGTCTGAGCCAGAAAGATAAGAGTGCAGAAGTTACAGAAGGTGAGGCTGATTCATCTTCTGGTGGGCGGTCGGACAATGCATTCACGAAACCTATTATCAGCATAAACATTGAGCCAGAGCAGACCATTGATCAAAAGGACATTGTTGATATGTATATGAAAAGCATGCAGCAGTTTACGGAGTCATTGGCCAACATGAAACTTCCAGTGGATATTGAGAATAGCAGCCCCACTACAGAAAATGCTACTTCTGGTTCTGAGAAAAAGTTGCCAGCAACCAAAGGAACTGGTTCTAAAGTTTTCTATGGAAGTAGGGCTTTCTTCTGAAGTTATCCCACCAGAGGATATACATGTGACTCTAGACTTGGAGCTTATAGTGGTCAGTTAATGCTAAGTAGTGAAAATGAGCGCCTTTTTTATGCTGTTTATGTATATCAGAAGGTGAAAGATGATGTGTACTCACTACAAACTTGCTGTTGTTATGACTTTTACATGTATCTGATATGCTTGCTTTCCTTTCCTGATTGTGTGGTGTTGTGATCAGTTCGTTAATGTTTTTAGAAAATTGTTGTTTTGTTGCATTTTTTACATTACCATCTTTATTTTGATTTAATTGTTATATATTTGCACTGTCGCTACGTTCTGCATGAACTAATGTTTGAGTGTATGATAAGTATGGAGTATCTATCCTTAACTATAAATGGAAAGAATTTGTCTGATGGATATGCTACTCTTGGAAACTGAAAATTCTAAATTCTATGTTTGTCTTGTTTAGTCATGATTTGAGCACTACTGAGTGCTATGTTGTAAAATGTCTTAAACTGAGTTGATCTATCAAATGGTTATTGTATACGATGGCTAACTTAGTGGGGCATTGATACCTCAAAACGTAACTGTTCTAGTTATCAACACTTTGGTAAGGTGAATATTTCTTTAGTCTCCTGTCTTATCTCCAAATATTCTCTAAAAGGCTAGGGATCAAAGCTACATTGCTTTGAACAAGTTTAGAGGGAGATTAGCTGATTGTATTCTCTAAAAATCATTATAAAAAGTGGACAGTCATGATAAAATTTTAATTATCAGAGGGAAAAATAACAATTTTATATTACAGCTCATAAAGTATGTTAAACATTAAAGTCGGTATTTAAGTGAAGATTATAATGTTTATTAAATTCCAGTGTGAGTTATTAAGAAGACTGTCTAAACAGACAAACCAAAGACTCATTACCAATGGTTACATTCAACTCCTATTGATCTTTCTGCTTTCCAAAGTCATTTTAGTGCCAAGTAAAACATCGCTTTGCCTCTTTAGGTTTTCTGAAAGTTAAATGTTGTTCAGATTGATTTGTTATCTGCTACACTATGTTGAAACTTGGTGCAATGGTAAAGGCTTGGGTTGACAAGTGCAATGGCATCTGTTTCAAGTCCTGGGGCAGCCATTTTGTGCAAAAAATTGCCAAAGGTTAGGTCTGTCTTCAGTTCACCTATCGTAGGACTTGGGAATATAACAGGGCAATGAACATTTTTTACACCATGTTGGCTGCTATAGTTAAACAACAATGGCAATTATTATCATGAAGTTTTTTATTTTTTTGAGACATATAGATTTTAAAGGCCTCGCTTAGCTAACTGAATTCACCGCAAGAGTAACTAAGCAACTTTATGTTGAACATCTATGTTATTAAACCTTACAAGGAATTATGAACTTAGCTTTCTGTGATAATAGCCAACAATAATAATGTCAAATTGTAAAATTGTTTGGGAATTCATCTGAAAATATTGGTACTTTTTGTGGTGGAAAGAATAACTCCCGATCCATTTAGAATACCAATGCCTAAAAAGTTTCAGCTTAAAGTTTGGGTTTGTATATAAATGAAGGATAGTAATAACAATTTTGATTGTTTCAACAAGAGGATGCCTTGATAATTATCTTATGGCCGTCTTATTGCTTAGTGATTAAGGTGATTTTGTGACTGATGGTAAATTCATGTCCAATAACTGCAAGGATGTCATGCATTTATTAGTTAAGATTCTTTTCTGTTTCATATATTGTTGTTATTATGATTTCCAAGACCTGTCTAAGGCTAGCTACTTGTTTACTTAATTTTGGTTAAGTCATCAATTGGGGAGTGAAGGGTTTCCACCCAGTTCATGACAACATTGGCAAGTATAAGTTTATCGCTCTGTGGTATGACATGGTAGGTATTGGTTATGCTGAATGTGTATTGACTTGTGTTCTGTCAATAATTAATTACTATTTCATCTGACATCCTCAGCAGCTAGTGGGAATATCCTGGTGGATTGGAGCCCTAAAGATGATATGCCCATAAATTTAGACTATACTATAGATGATGTTCATGCCTTCTAACTCTGTCTTGCTTTTCAAGGTTCATTGCTGCTTTTAAATTGCTATTCTGTGGTTTACAGTGGATTCAATCCACCCTGAGGGGATTTACAATAATCCACCACAACTCCATCAAACCAGTGGCAATTCTAAGAACTTGTCTTGAGAGGCTTAGCAGTTGGCACAAGTGCAGTTGTTTTCATTCCGAGACAGCAGTGATAATTAACCTTTGAGACTCCTGCTTTATTTTACAAATTCTTTCAAGATTCTTGGCTGATTCTGATGGTAATGGGATAGCGTTCAGTCAAAGGATTATATGATATGACAGGAGTCCACTCCAAAATTGAACAAAGATTTTGTAAATTTCTCGGTTGTGCTGGGTTCTAGATTGACTTAGCTACTTCTATGACAATGTTTTCTTTGTTCTGTATGCATGAATCCGTTACATTCCACTTGCAAGTTGAAGAGTGTTGCACCCCTGCACCGTTTATACACAACTCTCTTTGTTTTCTTTTTGGAAGCAAGAGATCTAACTTCAAAGAACTCCTTTGGGACTAAAATTGTAGTTACTTTACTTCCAGAGCATCTTTCAGTTCCAATCAAGCGTCTTAATTTTGAACACCTTGTATGCTATGGTGTTTCTTTGGATTTTCTCATCATAAAAATGGTGTTTCTTTGGATTTCAGCTTTCATGTTTAATTTGCCATCTAGCAATACACAAGAACTTTGTAGTTATATTTAGATCACTTGATAAATTGTGAAAAGAATTGTTTATTTATAACATCAGGTAAAATTATCTAAATCATGTATTTTGTAGCTTTCTGTGCTGCAAGTGCAGGAACGAGTGAAAATATTACAGAGACATCAAAGTTATTGGGGTTTGTGGAGTTGTTGATGCCCATCAAATTATCTTTTTCATTGTTACCCAGGTTTAGATTTCCTGACCTAATTGACTTGGCTGTTTAAGTTTCTTTGTTTGGTTTGTCAAGAAGTGCTTGTCAGAGCCGGAGGCCTGTTATTTCTTTTACTTTGATGCTTTCCTAGTGCCAGAAGACAGCCCCCACCAGTTGTGTGAATTAGCTCTCTTTTAAAATAAATTAGGCATGATATCGGTACCATTTATATTAAGATATCACGATAAATTTAATGAAATCAATTGATTGTGGAATAAAAAGGTGGTATTATGATGTTGCCTAGTTAACAAATGTTTTTTTTTTTTCTGTAAAATCTGAGTGCAATAATCTCCAATTGTGCATCCATCCAGTTGACTATTTTCTTATGTAGTACTTGTGAAAGACTAAAGCATCACACTTGCTCTTTTTATGACTGTCTTCTATTTGCTCTCTGAATTCTAAATTCCAACTGCCACAACAAAGGGCATATGCATAAAATTCTCAGATGCTCAAATGTAAGCCAGGCTTCGTGGGGGAAAGTTAAAGAACAGGGAATAATCTATTGGCAGGTGGGACATTCTTTTCTTCCTGTGAGGATTAATGCATCATGAAAGCCAGCATGAAGCACTAGTAGAAAAGGTGTAGGAAAGTGGATGCAAGCACAAATTTTATGAGTTGTCACATTAAGCCCGTTGATCATTAAAGGCATAGTGGTTGGTTGTGGCTTACATCAAATAGAGGTTTTATGCTTTAGAGGCTATCAAAATCTCCATGAAGCAGACAAAGATGAGTGGGTGCAAGCTTGGTATGACGAGAGATTCTCACGATACTTATAATCTTTGTATTTAATATATGGTCTAGTTGCTTATAATCTTTGTATTTAATATATGGTCTAGTTGGGTGCAAACATGACCTTAATGTTGCAATCCATCTGCCAAGAGGGATTGCCTATAAACATTTTTTTAACGAACGATTAAATTTAAACTGTATTTTTTAATATATAATTACTTTGCTTTTATAGTTGGCTTGAATTTTTGGAGACATACGAGAGAAGTCAGAATTGAAAGAAGATGCTTGGAGAAACTGCAGAATGAGTTGAGGTCGGTGAAGCTGGCATCAAATGAAAGAACAGAAAAGAAATTGAAACAATTTAAAGTTGGGTTATAAAATTATAGGCATTTCCTAGTCTATGGCAAACTTTTGGTTTATGTGATAATTGAGTGATGGGTGGCTCATTATGCATCGGTTGAATGTGTAGAAATTGAAACTAAAGAAATTATTGAGGCTGGGTGTTTGGGATAAAAGGCCATACGTGACTCATTTATTGCTTGTAAATTTATAGTATATAAGATCAACATTAGATAAAGAATTTGAAAATAAAAAAATATTTCTGAATAGATGTGTAGTATGAAAGAATCTCTTAGGCAATACGATGCTCTATGATTGTTGGACAGCATAATTTTTGCCGATCAGAGAAGTTTTTGAATAATTGCATAACATGCCAAAATCTCTTAGTCAGCATGATGCTCCAGGATTCTTGGTCTGTATGATTGTTAAGAAATGATTCTCGAAAGAACTGAGATAAATATATAGATGATGATTTTATTTTAGAGCAAGAAATGAGAGAATCCCAACTGGAATAAGCGTAAAGGGTGGACATGAACTAAGCCGGTTGGAACTGACACTCTTAACATGCAACCATTGATTTAAAAGTAAATAAATTATATATAATAGATTTTAGAGCTACAAATCTCTTTGCCTTGGGGTTTACACATGTCACTCATATGCCAGAATCTGTAAGACACATGTTAGCAAATCTCCGATATTTGGGAACGACAATCTGTGAAAAATCACAAATATTTTCTCAGATTTTGCAAAATAATTAAAACAAAAAAAATAAAAAAACTTTTCTTCTAATAAAACAAGTATACATTTTTAACAGCAAACATATTATAAGTCTGATAACATCTTATTTCTCTTCATGCATTAGCCAAGCCAGCAATCAACCTTGGTACTCGTGAAGTAAAAGCCTTTGAAGTTTCTCCGTTTGGGATCTTAGTTTGACATGGAGGCTGCTTGTTTAGAAGGCTTCAGTTGACCATTGTGTTTGGAGGGCATCTTAGTTTTATGAAGATATCTCTTCTCATTATTTTTACTGGCTTTCTTCTTGTATTTCCCTACATTCATTTACTTGACAAAAGCAACTAGATTTTGTCTAATCCTTTTTCTTAGAAAAAAAGAACCAACATACTAATTTAATGACAATAGTATTATGAAATAAATGGATTGGGGCGATCTTTGAAATAACTATCAAATTTCTGATAAATAATAAATAATGTAATTTAAAAAGAAGAAGATTTGTTATTGTGGTGAGCGTAGTGCAGTAACGTAGTTTGCACAGGGCCAACTATTGTTATTATAGGGAATGTAGAATGTAACTTATCTAGGATTTAGGTCATGTTGCCGCAATGCGCGGCTTTGATAGGCCTTTATTGTTCCAAAACTTGCTATTAGAAAAATGATTCTCGACCAATTCATGATCCTATTGAACTAAAGAGGTGTTTAGTTAGGGAGAGTTAGGATATGAAATCAGAATAGGAATAGAGGATTCTTATTCGAACTGTTTGATTGGGAGGAATTCTATTCAGATATTTTGATTTCAGAATGAAATGAAGATGGTCTAATTTACTTGACACTCAATTCCTACTCTCTCCTGAGGGTTCAAATTTTTATTTTGATTCTGATTCTGATTCCGATTCCGATCGTGAATCAAATATTTTAAAAAATTTTGACCATTTTAATTTTGATACTAATCTATTTTGATTTCCATTTCGATTCCAGTCGTGAACCAAACAATACCTCAATTTCTCAAATAAATATGTTTTCTATGGCCAAACTTTAGTATCTGAAGAAAATACAATCACCGCAGCTTCTTGCTACCCATGCTGTATGAAGTTCCAACAATTTGATCGTAGTGGTTTGGACTGTCACATTCTGAACTAAAGCATTGCTGTACCGGACTTGTTGCACAGAGTCACAGGTAAGTGTATTACGGTCCACGGCTAGTTGATAGAGTGACATGTTGCATTTTAGGATCATAACCAGAAGAGCTTTCTAGCCTACTTTGGACACAGGATAAGTTATTATTACTAATCCTACCTTATCCCTAGGATAAATGCCAAACAGTCCAGAAAATAGTCTAAAATTCCTGATTTTCGATTGTTTAATCAAACTATGGATAACCAGGAATCGACAAAACCTAAGCTATCATGGAACTGGAGTTATGGATCAAATAACTCTTCATTACCAAAAAGCAACCATAAAGAGAAAGAGCATGTTTTTTCATCCAAGAACAATCGCTATGTTGATGATTGTACAATGGTATAACCTCATCGTGAGATGAGGATAAAGAAAGGACATAGACTTGTCCCATTTATTCAACCTTATCTTGGAATTTGTTGTGCCTATTGAGGATTTATACAACTTGTCCTTGAATTGCCTATCCTGCTTCCCTATGAGGCCTTAAGTTTTTGCAAATGCATAGGCTTTTACTCCTGAAAATCAAATCTTAAAAAACAAAAATCTAATGGAATTGGAGGTTGGTTCTGCCTACAACACAATAACAGGTAGATGCATAGGCTATACAGTACAGGACCAAACGCTCTTGAAACTCTTATGAAGGATCATTTTCTTAAATTAAATAGACTAGCACTTTTAATTAGTCTTTCTCATGAATAAGAAGAACAAATAGATTGTATTTTTCCTAGTATAATACTTTTCATATAATTCATTCATGACAATGAACTACAAATTTGCAACAATTATAGCCATGAAATATCCTCATGTTCCTTGTGACTTCCTAGCTAGTACATTAAATCTCCTTTGCCTTACTGCAACACATTGTCCTCGTAGCCTTATTCATAATAACACAATGAATTGCTATTCTAATGGGAATTTGCTGATGAACCTAGTAATTATCATGATGAAGATATACTTGGCCAAAGGAGACAAAGGGCTATTAAGAAGATTCTAACCCCATTTGACCAACACCGAACAAATAAAATCTCCAAGGCTCGTCACACCCAAACTCATTATTTTATTTTTGGTCTAATAGACCATCTTATAATTGGTGGGGTGAGGCAAGAAAAGCTAGAGGCAATTGAGCTAGCCCTTCTAATAAAAAGACCCTTCTGACATGGTCAAATTTTTAAACATGGAGAAAATAAACAGTAATAGTGATTTTAGGAGGTCAATGAGATTGCATTTATTAAAAATGAGCCATTAATGGAGAGGAGGTTTGGTTTTTTTCCTTGGTAAATTATGGTCTCTATTATGGGTGAAACTTAGGTGCATGACCCAAAGATGGATTCTGGTCATGGCCGACCCATATATCAGCCACTAACCTTCACATCGGCCACTGAAACTTAGGTGCACGACCCAAAAATGGATTCTGGTCGACCTATATATCAGCCACTAACCTTTACATCGGCCGCTGACCTATGCATAAATTTTCGACTTCATTATCACCATTCCCATGCATAAGCTAGCAATCCATACTTCAGCCGCCGACCCTTCTGTCAACATTCGATGTCCGACCCCCTCTATGGATGTGCTGAAGGGAAGAAAAATTGTTTCTCTTCGGAAGGCTCAGGTTGCATTTAAAATTTTTTCTGTTAATCTACATAAATAAGGATCAAATTCTTATTTGATTAGTAGTGGAATCAGAGATCAAATCTCAAATAATTTGAATTAAACCTTCGCAGAGGCCTGGACGTGCAGACCCTCTACTTCGCATGCACGTCAGACGCTGCAGAAAAGCGGGATAAGCTCCGATCCAATCAACTTCGCAACCCAATCAAATGAGGGAGGAGATGTGCTGGTGTGACACCTCACACTAGTAGGTGGGATGCCCAAAGAGAGCCCACACCTAAGGAGAAGGGGCGGCAACAAGGAGAGAGGCCAAGGAGAAGAAGGTACCTCTCTCTCTTCTCATGCCTCTCTCTTTCTTTTTCTCTTCTCTCAATCTAATTTTTTTGCTATGCATCCATAGGTAGAGACCTTATTTATTTATAGATGATTCCCATGACCCAATAAGTATAGGAGTCCTAATTCAAATCTGATTTGAATTAGTCCAATACTCATGAAAAAAGGATTCCTACATGAGATAGAATTGCCATCACTTATGACAACCAATTTGCACCCACTTCCTCACCCACATGGGATGCCCCAAACTAGCACTATTCTAGATGTTGGTTGGCCCACATGAGAGAAAAATCTCAGTGCAAGTAGAAATTCTCATATCTCATCAAAACGGATCTGATTTAAATTTAATTTGAAGCTGGTTTGAAATAATTTCAAAAGGCTGTCAATCCCCAACTCTTTAGAACTTTTGTATTAAATCTAACTTGAATTTTGGACCCAATTAAGCCCAATTAATTCAGATCTAATCTGAAATTAATTAGTACTTAAATTCAATCTCTCATATGCTCCATGGATCATAGATAAAAAATTGTTCATTCTAAATATCGAACCTGAACCTTATGTGAAGTGCTAGCTAGATATAGTCAACTCTTCAATCCCGTTTGACTCATAACTTAATTCTCAATCAAGTTAGCTTATATGTTCAATCAAATCAAGTACTTTCAAATTGGACATATAAATATAGGTCAATTCTTTCCTACTTTGTCTGATTTGTATGCGTGACTCCATAGATTCAAACACTAAGCCGGTAGTATAGGAACCAATTTCTACACTAATCGAAATATCATCTAGCAATGGTTTCCAACATCCAGATAGGTCGAATTATCATAAAAAAATATTTCAGAATCTATATATATGGTTACTGCATAATTCATCTTTTTGACTCTAAATGCTCTAGGATGGTCTCAGATTAACTGTCAACCGAGATTGCTTCATCCATATTGTATTTCAATCTTTCAAATCCATCTTATGGATTATCCTGACCAAAATTTTGCTAAATAGAAATACAGTGATACATCAACTCTAATAATTTGAAGGGATCAATCCCATCGTGATTCACACATAGACTTCGCAAGTACTTGACTGTACCTAATAGCCTTCCGTCACTGCATTAGAAATCCAGATAGTCCAGCACCAAAGCATTTTGAGCTTCTTGCAAGTCACTATGGTGATCTTAAGTCTGAAGGATACTTATATCCATATATTTTGTGAGCAGATCTTGACAGTAGAACGCTCAACAGATAAGTCACTTGTTCAGTGACGATGTATTCCTGCATCTCACCTGTATGCCATATCAGTATTACCACACTCTTTGGTTAGAGGACAACCAACCCATATGACACACAACGACTTCCACTCGATAAACATCATCGTTCTGTAATAATGTATCATTTGGTCGCGAACATATTTAAGAACTATACAATAAATTCTCTCTTTATCATACACTAGCATAGTTCTAAGGACTTCATCATAGTACAAGAGTTCAAGAAAGATGTCACTTTATGATGAAAAATATCAGAATAATTTTTATTCAATAATCAATAATTCATATACAAGAATGAACTCAATCATCATCGATTGATTTTAGAACATAATTTTCAACAACTCCTACTTGGACTAAAGCCAATCGGGGCAGTATCTTATATCCATCTTCCATTTGAAGTCATCGAACTCTTTGATCCTGAAAGCTTTAATGAAGAGATCGTCTAGATTCTCCTTTCTGTCGATCTTTTGAAGTTCGATGTCATCTCGATTCACGATCTATTGTACCAGATGATAGCAGCGTAGAATATATTGCAGCATTCGATGCAGCATTATATTCTACTTCGCATACAGAATCGGCTACAGTATGTTGCTTGAAACTCTTCCAGCAAAGAACTCTTCCACTCAGAGTAAATACATGGCCCGAGATGCTTTTACTCTCATCACAATCTAATTAAAAATTAAAATCAGTATATCCCACAAGTTTCAGATCAGTGTCTCCATAGATAAGCCATAGTCTTTAGTATTTCTCAAATACTTAAGAATTACTTTTGAAATCTTCCAATGCTTCTCATCCGGATCTGACTAGTATCTACTCACTACTCCTAGTAAATAGGTCACATCCGACCTCGTACATATCATAGCGTACATGATAGATCCCACTGCCGAAGCATATGATATTCTACTCATGCGCTCTCTCTTCTCAGGAGTTGTCGGATAATCCTTTTTGGAAAGAGTAATTTCATGGCCTATCGGAAGATAGCCTTTCTTGAAATTATCTATATTGAACTACTTTAACAAGGTATCAATGTACGTGGATTGGGACAATCCAAGCAACCTTCTAGATCTATCCCTATAGATCTTCATCCCAATGATGTAGGATGCTTCTCTCAAATTTTTCATGGAGAACTATGATGATAACTACAGCTTCACACTTTGTAAAGCTAGGATATCATTTTTTAGTAACAGTATGTCATCCACATACAGCACAAAGAATATGACTACAGAATCAGAAGTCTACTTGTAGATGCAAAGCTCTTCTCCATTTCTAACGAAGCCATATGTTTTGATCATCTTATCAAAATGCATGTTCCAACTCCTAGATGCTTGCTTAAATCTATAAATAGACCTATTCAGCTAGCACACTTTTGACTCATTTATAGATGTGAATTCTTCAGGTTGTATCATATACATCTCTTCTTCCAGATTCCATTAAGGAAAGTGATTTTGACATCCATCTGTTAGATCTCATAATCTAAGTATGCAGTGATAGCAAGCATAATCCGGATGGACTTGAGCATTGTTACAGGAGAGAATACCTTGTCATAGTCAATACCATAATGCTGACAGTAACCCTTGGCAACTAGACGGACTTTATAGGTCTCTACTTTTCCATCCACTCCTCTTTTCCTCTTAAAAATCTATTTACACCCTATGGGTTTTATCCCTTCGGATGGATTAGCTAGTGTCCATACACCATTGATCTTTATGGACTCCATCTCGGATTTTATGGCCTCAAGCCATTTCTGAGGTCAGGCTTTTGCATAGCCTCCATATAGGTGATCGGATCTTCATCGTTCTCATCAAGTTCAATGGAGTCACCGTCCCAGATCAGAAAATTATAGTATTTGTTTGGCTAACGCGATGCTCTACTGGATCTCCTGAATGGTGCCTCTACTGGATCCAAATTCGATTCACCAATCAAATCTATTTCTGTGTGTATCGATTTTTCCACCTCATAAACTTTATCAAGTATAATTTTACAGGTATTAGCTCCTTCACCAAAGAACTCTTTTTCCAAAAAGACTGTCCGACTGCTGATAAACACTTTTTATTCTGCAGTAAGGTAGAAGTAATATCCTTTAATTTTTTTTGGGTACCCTATGAATAAGCATCTGTCAGACTTTGATCCAAACTTTTCTGTCTTTAAATGCTTGATATAAGCTGGACACCCCCAGACCCTAAGGTGTGAGAGCACCGGTTTACGCCTAGTCCATATCTCATATAAAGTTTATCGACAGACTTGCTCGACACCTTATTCAAAATGTAGCAAGCAGTTTCTAAAGTATATCCCCAAAAAGAGTTTAGCAGACTCGCAAAGCCCTTCATGGATCGGACCATGTCTACCAAGATTCGATTTTTCCTCTCCGACATCCTATTATGTTGTGGTATTCTAGGAGAGGTCCATTGTGAGAGAATCCCATTCTCTTCTACATATGTCAAGAACTCACTGATGAGATATTCACCTTCTCGGTCTGATTGAAGGATCTTAATACTCTTTTCTGTTTGTTTCTTTACTTCAGCATGAAATCGTTTGAACATTTCAAATGATTCTGACTTATGCTTCATAAGATAGACATACCCATACTTCGATAGATCATCTGTAAACGTAATGAAGTAGAAGTATTGATAGGATCATGATGTTGTCGTTCGGACACCATGATTATCAATCAAATTCTAACTTCAATAAAAATTAAAAATACATAGAAAGCAGTGAATCAGGTCGAATCCATAGAGAAGGTAAGATTTTGATTTGAAATTTTTGATTTTATAAAAAAAATAAAATTTTGGAGAAAGCAATTTAAGTTGAAAAATAAAAATTAAAAATACAAAAAATAAATCGAGTACTAAGATATACTATTTAGATCCTAGCATCTACTTGCAATAAAAATAAATAACAAAATTTTAAAGTGCATAAAATAAATTGGTACTAAGATCTACTAACTAGATCCTAGCATCTACTTGTGAAAAATAAAAGACAAGAATTTAAAGTATAAAAAAATAAATTTTGCATTAATTGAAATTGAAAATCAAGTATAAAAAATTTAAAAAAAATAATAAAATAAAATAAAAATAAAATTGTAATAAAGATCTAAAGTTGATCAGTCAAGCCTCATCGAAAAGATGGTTGATGACCTCTCCATCTTCCATCGTACTCCGTAGAGCGAACTGGCTTCTCTCCTTCTTTTTTTTGGGTTCCTAAAGCTATTTTATTTTTTATCTATTTTTTTCTCACTTTCTACTAATTTTTTCTTCTTTCTAGGCTTATTCCTGGACCTTCTATTTATAGATAAATTTTTTATATTTTTTTGGTAGGAAAAGGAGTCTTAAAATCTTTAGAAATCATATTAATCTTTTTAGATATATTTCTGACCGTCGGATCAGGCTTGGACCATCCAGATCTGATCAAAATTCATAGTTTTAATCATTCTCTCAGTCAAATTTATTCTCAGCCATCCGATCTGGGTTCTGATGAAATTTTGACCATTGGATCGTGCAAAAATCTCTCTTATAAACCGGCAATGGATGCTGACCGTCGAATCTGGGTCGGGATGAATGTCAGCCATTGGATCGTGCTCAGAATCTTTCTCTCTCTATGAGCCATACCTGTGGATCATGAAACTATTTTCGTGGATCGTGCCCTATTTTTGTGGATCGAGCGACCGGTCCACCGTGCATCGGAGGCTATTTTTAGATTTTTTTTAAGAGTATTTTGGCTCATTTTTTATCTGATTTTTGTCTGAAAAATTAAAAAAAATATACATTAAATTTTTCAAAAATTTTTCATCATTTTGATGCTTAAATTACTCAATTAAATTAACATCTATTTTCTATAAATATGCTCTAATTTTATATATTTTTTAAAATTATATAGTTTTGTAAGAAAATTTAATTTATTCATGAAATTAAATTTTTTAGAAGATGTTAGCACCATAAATTATCAAAAATATATTCAATAAATATAAAAATATACCACTTATCACACCATCCAACTTAAACTTTGCTCGTCCTCGAGTAAAGAAAGAATTTAGAATTAAGTACCGTTTAACTTAAAATCTCAAATTTTATCAAATAATTTTCAAAAGGACCACTAATGTTCAGTAGAGTGTAAATGAGGCATGTCATTGGGATATTAATACTAGTCAATATGAGAGTTAAACTAAGAACACTAAATTTTTTCTGAACTTTTCTAAATTATCCCTACCTTTATCTTCAAATCATTAACCTTCATATGGACAAGTATATTGTTACTTTTGTCCTTTATTTATTGATTGATTTTTTTTTTAACGTTGTACTGCTATTGAGTATCTTAACCTCTTAAGCTTTCTGTTTGACCTATATAGTGAGTTTTCAGCCAATGACTCCCAAACCAGATGGCTTTAGGGCACTAGGTATAGAATACCCCTCAGACTTACTTGCTCGAATCAAATAGGCTACGAGTTAAAACTAGCTTTACAATAAAGCTTCTTTGCCCTTCATACATTTTGACGTGAAACTTAATGCTTGCTTAGGCAAAGAGGCCCGATTACTCAGCATGAAGTACTTGAATTTTTTTTTTTAATTTAAATATATGAAGAAATATATAGTTACTCTACACAAGCTCATAAAAAGTAAACTCTTCTTTGGTGCTGGTAGAAAAATTTAAAAATATTCAAAGAAAACTGTTTAAGTTCTAAACTTAACTCTGTATTGAGTTTTCTTAATACTTGATCCCTCAATATCTCACAAACTCTCTGATTTTCTTTTAAAAATGCTTGGTTTAACTTGATTCCTAAGTATAATCAGATGCTTAAATACTAAATCTTAACTTATTTGAAGACTTTAAAAATTTAAAAATTTTTATTATCCTCCTCTAACTTAATCGACATTGTCCTCAATGGAGTAAGAAAAATGAAGGGTGCATGCAAAGAGAAAGAAGAGAGATGTCACCTGATCTAGAAGTCTTTTCAAAATTGATTCTCCCCCCAACTTAACCAAGATTATCTTCAGATCCCTACAAAAGATAGTAAGTGTTGGTGTAGAATTCCATCGACGTCGGAGAAGCTGGAGTCAAGGGGATCGCGTCGGCCATCGGGACCTGCAAGAAAAGTCTAAATCGGAGTTGGGGGTGCTCCGGCAAGACCCTCCGACGCTCAAGTCAGTACTCTGCTTCAACAAAAATGGAGCACTCGAATGGAATTTTAGCAGAGTTTTGAGATAGAATTTAGAGCTTAGAGAAGAATGTATCTGGGGGTCCCTTTTTATAGATGGAGAGCGTAACTGATTGACAGCGATGTCTGTAACCGCTTGGTAGTGGGTCGTTTGGGGCCACACGGAGTTTGTTACGGAGAGTAGTGGCGTCAGGGGGGCGTTCAGAGCCACATAGAGTTTGTTATGGAGAGTGGAGTGGTGTCCGTTGTCGTGACTTGCCAGAGAGTGGTGGAGCCATGTGGAATCCGTTACAAAGAGTAGAGTAGGGTAGTGGCCATTGTCGTGACTTGTCAGAGAGTTCGGGCCTGACGGTTGAAGCTCGACTGGGACGTCTGATGGAGTGGAATGGCTCTCTGTCTCAGCACTCTAAGAGAGGCTCGGGTGTTTTCGAGGTTGCTGATGAGTCCACTATTGTCAGATGCCTCGGGCGCTGATGCTGCAGGCAGAAGTCATCTGCTATAGAAGCTCGGATGGGGATATTCTGTTGGTGAAGTCTGGTAGGAGTCTGATTGCTAGAGAAGTCCATCTGGGATTTACCTGATGTGGAAGCTTGTCTGAAGATTGTCCGCTGGAGAGGTCTAGTTTCATGCAGAATCCGACAGGGGGTCATCCGACAGTGGAGTTTGGATGGCGTTGTGGAGGTTTATCCGCTAGAGGAGTCTTGAGGACACTATGGAAGGTCGAACATTGGAGGAGTCTGGGATTCAATCTGCTGTATTCCGACTTTTGTAGGAGTCTGAAAGGAGTCTGCATATTGTAGAAGCTTGGACGAAGATCATTCGTCATGGAAGCTCGGATGGAGATTTCTTATTATAGAAGTCCCGCTGCTGGAGAAGCTCGATCATTGACGAAGTCCGAAAAAAGTTCAGAGTAAAGATTTGGCTAGTGGAGCCTGTCTGTTGTAGGAGTTCGTCTGTGATCCATCCACTATAGAAGTTCGGATGGAGTCCGACTCTTGTAGGAGTTCGGATGAAATCTGGAAGGCAGTCGACCACCGTAGAAATCTGGATGGGGTTTGATTACTGTGGACGTCCTGCTGTTGGAGAAGCTCGGACATTGATGAAGTCCGAAAGAAGTTTAGAGTAAAGTTGCTCGTAGCAGGAGGAAGTCTGGAAGAGATTCAGAGGGTAGCCAATCACTGTAGAAAGCCGACTGATAATGAAGCCCAGAGAGCATTTGGAGCAGTCCGGTAAATGAATGGGGGAGCTCATTATCGAAGAAGTTCAGATGGTATTATGGAAGCTCGGATGGTCGAGGGAATTCAGAAAGACGCCACACAAGGTCGGAAGCCGGAAAAGCCCTGGAAGGGTCAGCCTTTTACAAACTTCGGCTGGGGGTATTTTATACCCAACACCAGTCCCCTTACTTTCGAGTTCGAATTTCGAATGAAGAAAGTACAGAGAAATTTTCACAGCCGAAGTTGCCTCCCTCAATTTTCGTACTTGATTATTTTCAGATATTTTGGCGTTTGGCGCGCTCGTGCTGGAGCCTTTTTGAATCGAGGCAATCCGAAAAGATTTTTTTGAGATTTCCGTCGGAGCGTTGCTCTAGGTACGGTACAATAATGGTTCTGTCAGTTGTCGGTCACTTTCAACCGCCTGTCATGATGAGTGGGACACGCGGCAGTTGTAGATCGGCCAGAGGAGATCCGCGATCATTATTCCGTCGGATCTCGTCGCCTATTTAAACCCGCCTCCCTCCTTCAAGGGTTTCACTCTGCCTGAAAGTTTCTTCGGTCCCTCCTTCCTGAGAGTTTTGTTCTTCTCCAGCATCCTTTTTGGCCTTAGGCGTTCTTCGAGTTGTCCCCATCTCTGCATCCTTCGGACCAGCCTAGGTTAGTTCCAGAACTCCTCTCTTTTTTTTTTCTTCTTGCTGTTTTTCTTTCATTTTTCTTTGCATTTCACCTGTTCAATTTTTCACGAATGTCCCGTTCCTTATTTTTTCTAATTTTTTTGGGATTTTTAGAATTTTCACTCGATTCAAAATATCCTCCAACACTTCCTCCTCTAGTATTTCTAGGAGTTTGTCCATTCTAGCCTCCTAAAATTTTAGTTCTGTAGATGAACCTCGTCCGATCTTTATACCAGACACTATCCCCAGCTCTCTGACTTCGGAGGAACTCTCACTGATTAGGATTCAGTATGGGGTTCCTCCAGAGTACGAGCTGGAGCTTCCTAGGCCAACTGGCCGGGCTAGCGCTCCTCCCCCCGACTGCTTCTGTTCATACCAAGAAGCTTTCCACGTCGGGCTTTGACTTTCGCTTCCTCCTTTTGTTATTGCTCTCTTTCGCTTCTTAAACATTTCTTTAGTTTTTGTAGTGCCGAACTCCTTTAGGTTTCTGATAGGATTTCTTTTCCTCTGTAGTTTAGCTGAAGTTCGGCCGACTCTTTCTTTGTTTAGAAATTTCTATATCTTCAAGCGTCATCCCTCGGTAAAAGACTGATGGTACTTCTCCCCTCAGTTCGATAGAAAGGAGTTGCTGAAAGGTGCCCCCTCTTTTATTCACAACTGGAAGGAGAGGTTCTTCTACGTCCGATGCCCGTCCTTGGAGCTGGGGTTGCCCCCATGGAGCTCCCTGAGAGATTCCGTCCGTCGGGCTTCTAGCCTGGGACAGGATGACCTTGAGGCCTCCAATAAACTCGAGGCTTATCCAGCCCCTCTTCTCTCCAACCTCCTAAAGGAACAACTCTTGTTTAACATCGGCTTAAGCCCTCTCAACCATGTCGGTATATATATATATATATATATATATATATATTACTTCCCCTTTCTTCTTGTTCCTTTGTTAAGCTGTGTCGATCCTCATTTACTACAGATATGGATGCTGACGCAGCTCGAATGCTAGCCCAGGGTCTCAAGACCCACAAAAGGAAAGGTGCAGCATCCTCGGGGGCGGCGAAGAGGGCAAGGGCAGAAGAGACCAGCTCGACCGTGCCTGCCCAGGCAGCCATTGCCGTCGACTCTCCCTCCGACGTCGAGCTTGCAGTCCCCTGGGCCTCTTTAAGGAGCCCCTCGACTGAGGTTCCTGCTCCAGAGGCCCGATCCGAGGAGGCACCAGAGGCCGAACGGAGAAAGAGAAAGAAGATATTGGCCCGCAAGAGCCACAGCAGCAGGGCTACCATCGAGGAGGCCGATGGCTCTGAAGAAGATCCAGGAGAAAATCCCTTCAATAATAGGGATATAATAAAGAGATTGATCGACGGGTGCATTCTGCCCGAGGTCGTCCACAGGATCGTTCACGCCGATCCTAAGCAGTGGGTCTGGGACTCTCTGGGGTCCTTTCTCGAGGTAGGTCAATTTACTCCTTTCTTCTTCTCGCCTCTTTGCTTAGCTTATTCCTCAGCTTTTATATTGACTCCCTGGCCGCTCCTGTAGATTGGACACCAGCTCATCACTAACATCGAGTCGATGAACAATGCTAGGAAGGAGGCCGCCCAGGCGAAGGAAGGTCGCCTGGCTGAGGCCGCCCGCCTCAAGGAGAAGATCGTCGAAGTCGCGAGTCTCCAAGAGGTACTGCAGAAGGAGGAGCAGACCTCGACAGACTTGAGGGCCACCTTGGAGGAGGAAAGAAAGAAAACAGAGGCCAAGGTCTCTGAGTTGAAGGTGCAGATCCCGACCCTGGTTTCGGTGGCAACGGTCCGGGCAGTGGAGAAATTCAAAACCTCCTCCGAGATGAGGGATCTGAAGGTCGAGTTCGGTCAGGCCACCTTCATCAAGGGCTTTGAGCTCTGCCAAGAGAAGGTGGTCGAAAAGTTTTTCGAGCTGGACCTCGGCTTCTTGAATGAGGCATTCGATGATGAAGCCGGACCTTCTGAAGCTGCTGTCAGTCTTCCTTCAGTCGAGACTTCCTCGACTGTTGCGACTACCGCGGTCGATCTTCTGGGGGCATCGAGCTCCTCCACTTCTGTCCCAGAGGTCCGAAACCTCTAAATTTGTTTTCTTCTTTTTTTTTACAACTTTTCCTCATTCTCTTGTACTTAAGAACTACTTAATCAATGAAATTGGGTTCTTCTTTACAGAGGGCTCCTCTTTTTTACTCTGCATTCTTTTTCTTCTCTTTTATTTTCTGGCACTGATTTGTGTTGTGGCACTCTTGTCTTTCAACGATAGTGTCCCACCGAAGCTCTTCCCTTACCACGAGGGATTCCTCTGAAGTCGATGGTCCGGGACCTCAGAAGGAAAGTTCGTCGCCTGACGAAGAAATCCAAGAAGCTGGATGACGAACTTCACCGACTGAGGAAGAGCCATTCGGAAGTCACTACGGAGGCTGCTCACTTTCGGGACCTCCACAAAAAGGGCTTCATGGACTACACCCAGAGGAAGGTTGACTTCGTGAAGGAGCTTGAGAAACTTCAAAAATATGCCAGCGACCGATCTTGGACTCAGGCTTCCAAGATCAGCTCCCTTGAGGTCGAGCTGACGACTGCATGAGAGAAGATCGGTCAGTTGGAAGGGAGCTCATCCTGGCTCACAACTCAGACCGACCGCGATCGAGACTGGTCGAAGAAATTCTCTGACCTTCAGAAGCAGCTGCAGGATGTCGAGGCGAACTACAACGCCTACTGAGTCGGCTGGTGTGGGCAAGTAGACGATTATCGAAGGAAGCTCAAGACGGCGACCGACGAGGTTACCCACCTTCAGAGGCAGTTATCTGAGAGAGTCCAGGCCGTCTCTGCACAAGGCTCCGATGAGCTCTGCTCCTTGAGGGGAACCATGGAAGAACTGTCCGTGGCCCTTGGGCAGGAGAAGGTTGAACTGCAGCGGCTGAAGATTCAGTTGGCCTACGAGCAGCAGGTGGTTAAGGATGTCGAGACGGAGTCCGAAGTTCTGAGAAAGAGGCTTCGGGAGTTGGAGGGCGAGAGTCGGCGGTTTCACCAGATGTATCGGGAGATGCTTTTATTCTATATATTCTTTCCTTTTCTTGTCATTTTTCTTTTTTGGCCTTCAAAGACTTTGTAATGTATACTTCAGTAATGAAATGAAAAAGAAATTTTTCATTACCTTGTCCATTTTTGCATTAAGTTGTCATTTACCGAACTTCTTTTATCTTTTATCTTGTTCAATATCGACGTTGTTTGAAGGTTCCTGGTCGTCGCCGTGTTGATTTGCCTCTTTTGTTCATGACCGAAGGTCTTTTTGAGGCCACTCAAGTTTGACGTTTCCTCCCGGTGCTTGAGCTTGGGGGCTCGAACTTCTCGTTACCTTGAGGAAGTTGATTTCCTGTCGGTGTTTGGTTTCCTCTTGGAGACTGAGGGTTTTTGACAAGAGTCTCCTTCCTCGTTGAGACGAGGTTCCTTGTGTCTTTGATGTAGTTTGATTTTTCCTTATCACTGGTGTGGCTCGTCGCTTTTTCTTTTTCTCTTTTCTTTTTTTTTTGTGTTCGAGTGAGGGTTTTTCCTCTGCTCTTAACGGGGTCGTAGGAGTGTAGAGGAGCCATTGAGGAGGCTTTCCTCCTCGTCCGGTCTTGATCGATCGGGTCTTCATTTGTGTCAGGATGAGGTTCTCCTCTTGTTCCTGATATAGTCAATTTTAGCTCATGTTAGGATGAGGTTCTCCTCCTATTTTTAACAGGGCTGTGGGGGCATGTAAGGGCCGTTGCAAGGGCCTCTCCTCCCATCCGGTCTCTAAATAATCAGGCCTTCAACTTTACTCATGTTAGGACGAGGTTCTCCTCCTGTTCTTAACATAGCTATGGGGGCACATAAGGGCCGTTGCAAAGGCCTCTCCTCACATCTGATCTTTAAATAATCGGGCCTTCGACTTTGCTTATGTTAGGATGAGGTTCTCCTCCTATTCCTAATATGACTGTGGGGGTACATAAGGGCCGTTGCAGGGGCCTCTCCCTCCATCCGGTCTTTAAATAATCGAGCCTTCGACTTTGCTCATGTTAGGACGAGATTCTTCTCCTGTTCCTAACATGGCTGTGGGGGCACATAAAGGCCGTTGCAAGGGCCTCTCTCTCCATCTGGTTTTTAAATAAACAGGCCTTCGACTTTACTCATGTTAGGACGAGGTTCTCCTCCTGTTTCTAACATGACGTGGGGGCACATAAGGGCCGTTGCAAGGGCCTTTCCCCCCATCCGGTCTTTAAACAATCGGGCCTTCGACTTTGCTCATGTTAGGATGAGGTTCTCCTCCTGTTCCTAACATGCTTAGTTTTGATTGTCGGAAGGAGCTACTCCCTATCGTTACGAGCTCATGCCAAAAGAAAAGATATGCAAATATGAAAGAAACTTTTATTTAAGGCAAAGTTATTGATAATATATTCATAGATTTTTCGAATCCCATAGTCGTGGAAGGTCTGCTCTTTGTCGGAGTCCTCCAGAGATGGAGTTGATGATCCCAATTGGAGGTCGATCTTCAGGCTGCTCCTCCCTCCTTGTTGGCTCCAGTTGTGGTAGGGCCCTCGTCGATCTTCCCTACCTTCAGGCCGATGTCGAATGAATCTGTCGAGCTGACCTCATCTGATGAGCTCCTCAATCTCATCTCGGAGCTGAATGCACTCCTCTGTGTCATGGCCGTGGTCACGATGATAGAGGTAGAACTTGTTAGGGTTGCACTTTTCGAGGTGTGTGCGCATCCTTTCCGACCTCGGCAGCTGCTCCCTGACCTCCATCAGCACTTGAATTTTTGATGCATTGAGAGGGGCGTAGCTGTGGAATCTTCCTGGGGGAGAGCTCTGCCAAACTTTGCGGTCTGGGCTTCTCTGCCTACAAGCCCGGGGAGGAGTCTGGACACGCTTGTATCCGGAGGGAGTTCGAGAATGTGACCGAGCTTCACTCGATCCTTTTTCAACTGTGAGCTTACTGGAGTCGCCCGCCTGCCGCTCCTTCGCGGCCTCCTTGTCCTTCAGCTTGAAGGCTTCCTCTGCTCGAGCATATTCTTCGGCCTGAGCCAATAGATTAGTGAAGTTCCTGGGATACTTCTTTTTCAGGGAGAATAGAAGATCGTTCTTTTGAAGATCGCTCTTCAGGGTGGCCATTGCAACTGATTGGTCCAAGTTTCAGACCTCCAACGTGGCGGCGTTAAAATGATTGACGTAAGTTCGGATGGATTCTTCCTCCTTTTGCTTGATATTGATGAGGGACTCCGAACCTCTCCGGGGATGCCGGCTGCTGACGAAATGAGCAACGAACTGGTGGCTCATCTGATCAAAAGAGAAGATAGTACCCGACTTCAGTATCGAGTATCAATTTCTTGCTGCTCCCTTTAAGGTAGATGGGAAAGCTCGACACAGGATGGCATCTGGTGCGCCATGGAGCAGCATCATTATCTGGAAGGCCTCTAGGTGGTCAATCGGATCTGAGGTCCCGTCGTAGTTCTCGAATTGGGGGACTTGAAGTTCAGTGGGATTGGTTCCTGCATAATCATCTGAGAGAAAGGAGGGTCAGTGCAGATGTCCTCACCATAAGCAGTGGGAGCATGACAGAGCTCTTCGATCTGTCAGTTCATCTCCTGAAATCTTTGATCCAGGAGGTTCTCTCGACTGCGAGTCTCGAGGGTCTTCTAGTGGAACGGAGGTAGGGACTCTCCGGGGGTGGAATCATGATCGGACGGAGGGCTCTCCGCCTTCTGCTTCCCCTTTTCGGGGAAGACAGGGCGATTGGCCCATGTGGCCCACCCGATCGTCGGATTCTAAAACTCTGATGATGCTCTTTCCAGACGCATTGATGTTTGTGGCTGCTGCGGCTACTGCTGCATGGCCTGCACTACTTCGGTGAGGCCCCTGACCTGCTGAACCAGTAAGTCGAACTACTCCATACCGACTGCCATTATCGGAGGAGGAGGAGCCTGGGAAACTGGAGATGAGGTCAGAGCTTGCGGGGCTCGCTGAGATCTGGCCGCAGAGACCGTGAATCGCCTGGTGGATGCCTTTCGGGGAGGCATCAGGTGGAGATCTGGCAGGAGAAGGAGAAGAAGATGTCGGAGAAGATGATCGGAGATAGTTTCGTTGAGCACTCCTTTAAGAAAAAGGGTACTGTGAAGACACAGGCCCCTCCTTCTAGCGTCAATTCTGTTGGTGCAGAATTCTGTCGACGTTGGAGAAGATGGAGTCGAGGGGATCGCGTCCGCTATCGGGACCTACAAGGGAAGTCTAAACCGGAGTTGAGGGTGCTCCGACAAGACCTTCCGATGCTCAAGTTAGTACTCTGCTTCAATAGAAATGGAGCACTCGAATGAGATTTTAGCAGAGTTTCAAGATAGAATTTAGAGCTTAGAGAAGAACTATCTGGGGATCCCTTTTTATAGACGGAGAGCGTAACTGATTGACAATGACGTCTGTAACCGCCTGGTAGTGGGCCGTTCGGGGCCACGCAGAGTTTGTTACAGAGAGTAGTGGCGTCAGAGAGCCGTTCAGGGCCATGTGAAGTTTGTTATGGAGAGTGGAGTGGTGTCCATTATTGTGACTTGCCAGAGAGTGGTGGAGCCACGTGGAATCCATTACAGAGAGTGGAGTAGGGTAGTGGCCATTGTCGTGATTTGCCAGAGAGTTCGAGCCTGACGGCTGAAGCTCGACTGGGACGTCTGATGGAGCGGAATGGCTCTTTGTCTCAGTACTCTAAGAGAAGCTCAAATGTTTTCGAGGTTGCTGATGAGTCCACTGTTGTCGGGTGCCTCGGGCGCTGATGCTGCAGGCGAAAGTCATCTGCTGTAGAAGCTCGGACGGAGACTTTTTGTTGGTGAAGTCTGGTAGGAGTCCGATTGCTAGAGAAGTCTGTCTAAGATTTGCTGGATGTGGAAGCTCGTCTGAAGATTGTCCATCACAGAGGTCCAGTTTCATGCGGAATCCGACAGGGGGTCGTCCGACAGTAGAGCTCAGATGGCATTATGGAGGTTTGTCCGTTGGAGGAGTCTTGAGAACACTGTGGAAGGTCGAACGTTGGAGGAGTTCGAGATTCAATTCTACTGTATTCCAGCTTTTGTAGGAGTCTAAAAGGAGTCCGCTTATTGTAGAAGCTCGGACAAAGACCAGTCATCTTGGAAGCTCGGATGGAGACTTCTTATTGTAGAAGTCCCACTATTGGAGATGCTCGGTCCTTGATGAAGTCCGAAAGAAGTTCGAAGTAAAGATCTGACTAGTGGAGCCTGTCCGTTGTAGGAGTTCGTTTGTGATCCATCCACTGTAGAAGTTCAGATGGAGTCTGAATCTTGTAGGAGTTCGGATGAAATTCGAAAGGTGGTCGACCACTGTAGAAATCTGGATGGGATCTGATTACTGTGGATGTTCTGCTGTTGAAGAAGCTCGGACATTGATGAAGTTCGAAAGAAGTTCGAAGTAAAGTTGCTCGTAGCAGGAGAAAGTCTGGAAGAGATTCAGAGGGTAGCCAATCACTGTAGAAAGCCGGCTGATAATGAAGCCAAGAGAGCATTTAGAGCAGTCTGGTAGATGAATGGGGGAGCTCATTATCGAAGAAGTTCGGATGGTATTATGGAAGCTCGGATGGTCGAGGAGATTCAGAAAGACGCTATACAAGGTCGGAAGCTGGAAAAGCCCTGGAAGGGTCGGCCTTTTACAAACTTCGACTGGGGTTATTTTATACCCAACAGTAAGTAAGACTTGATTGACCTAAACAAAATATAAAAAATAGCAAAAAGCATAAAACTAAAAATTAAAAACTGAGTTGCTTTGTAGGAAGCGCTAAGTTTACCATCTTCAGTCAGATCATATTGATTCTCTTACCTATCCCGTGTCGAATATTGGATTGATAAATTTCAATGATTTTGGATTGCCAATCTTAGAAAAATGGCTTATAATAAATTTTAATATTTTATTGCCAATCTTCAAAAAGTATTTTACATTCTCCTTCTTAATTTTAGAAAGATAATTCACAAACCCTTGTTTGTCGAGAATTTCTCTTATTTGTTCTTCTAAAATGCTCATGAATTGAGTTTTTAGGTTAGGAGTTGAGTTTGAAGTAATAGGTACTGGAAGGGTATTTTTTGATTTTAAACATGTGTTCTCAAGTGTGATCAAAGATAATTTTAATTCTGAAGGAGATGGTAATTCTAAAGTGGAAGAACTGGCTTCTAAGGCTGAAGAAAATGGGACTCTTAATGGAATATCTTGGGTAACTCATCCACTCTCTTCTTTTCTTCACTTAGATCAGCATCAGTATTAAGCTCAAGTTCTTCTATTGGGTTAGCTTCAGTACTAACCTTTTCTTTCAAATTCATATTTTGGCTAGCATCAGTACTAGCCTCACTTAACTGATCTTGGTATGGATCCTTAAGAATTTTATCATTTTTAAGCTCAGAAATTGTATTGTTACTTTCAAATTGGGGATTCTTAGGTGGGACATTGGATTGATGACTAGGTCTAGGTGATTGGTGGATGGGTGGATCATTTTCAAAATTCGATATTGGTTCATTTGGCAATTGACCTAGTTCTCTCCTCATGGTAGATTCAGTTAATTAATCTATTTGTGCTTCTAGTCTAGCGAGAGATTGCTGTTGGATCATGATCATTTATTGAAGTTGGCTAAATCTATCATCGACTAGATTAGTCTGTTGAGGAGGTGGGTATGAAGGCTGATTGTAATAGGATGGTTGGATAGGCTGACTAGGTTGACCACTATTATAGGCATAATTTTGGTATTGGGACCTATTCTGAAAGTTTTGCACAGAAAAAATTTGGGTCTGAGCCTGAGTCTGTTGGGGTCTCTAAGAAAAATTAGGATGGTTCCTCCAATCTTAGTTATATACATTTAAGAATGGGTCATTGATAGGATTGGAGTAACCTTGAGCAGTTTGAATTTATTCTTGGATGAAGGGTGGAAACTGTGCAGCCGTAGGATATTCACTAACATGATGGACTGGGTTAGCACAGATAGAACAAATCTTTTGATAATTAGAAAGTTGTATGTATTGCACAGGAGATTGTAGATCTAAGGCTAGGCATTTATCTATAAGAAAGTCGACTTTATCTAATTTTTGGGCTAGCAGGTTCAAATCGACCTCAGAACTAGAGTCAGAATATTTGATCCCATAGAATGATGGAAACATCGATGGATTATAGATGAAAGAAATAAAATATTTCTTCATCCGCCTAGGTGGTTCTTAGAATTTCTAGCCATTTGATTATCATGTTTAGCATGGATCAGTCATTCAATTTCAAGATTAGGTTCAACTAGGTCAGAAAATATTATACCGTGCATGTATTAGTGCAAACCCTAATATGTGTGTTGTTGAGATTTTTTTTTTTTTAAGAAGGAGGAGAAAAAGAAGAGAAAAGAAAGAAAGAGAAAAATTTTAAAGGTGAGATCCTTAAGAAAATCTTAGACCTAAAGACGTAAGATGAGAAGAATTAGTTGTGATTAAGTGTTAATTGCAATCAAGTTAGCAAACAGTTAAACCTAGACACCTATAGATTTATTAGATCTAACAGTTTGATGTAGAGTGGCTTAGTCTAAATACAAATTGGATTTGTTTTCACTTCCTTCAACTAGCCAGATAAGAGGTGAGGTCGTAGGGGTCCTCCCGTTGCTTGCCTTAGACACCAATTGAATTGGCCAAGTAAGCTACCGGAATCAATTAAATAACCATGAGTCTACTTAGGCTGAGCCTTTGTAATCTCTAGCCTTAAACACAAATTTCAAAGGTGAGTCCGAACTTACTTTGCACTTAACTTTACCATCATACTCAAACTGAACTCAATTGATCCTAGGGGCCAATGTCTACTTGATTTTAGTTAGGTTTAGGTTAATGTAGGATGCTGGTTGGTTGTTTTTGGGCTAAGAAAGGGTGCTGAGATCCCCATCTTATCTTGTTATGGGTGTTATCCTTAAATTAATTTGAGATGAATATGTACAACTAATTTCAAACAAGGGGTTCTATGCAACTAAATTAGATGCATGAAATTAATCAAATTTGAAAGCTTACCTTATCTCCAGCAATCACCAAAAGAAAATCTAAGATGATGAATGCTTCTAACAATTAAGTTTCTACTCTTATCATGTAATTTTTTTTAGATTTATGTGGGTGAATTTTAGGTTAATTAAAAAAAAAATAGTAACTAATACTAAAAAAAATAGTTAGAGTTAGGGTTAGGATTGATCTCACCAAGCAAAATTGGAAGCTTTCTATCTCTTTTTTAAATTTTTTTTATAAAAAAAATAATTAAAAAAGTTAGTAAGCTATATTTATAAAAAATTAAAAAAATAAAAAATTAAATATTAAAATTGTTCCTTTCTCCGATAATGGTGCCAAAAATTGATAGGATCGCGATGTTGTCATTAGGATACCGTGATTATCAATCAAATTTTGACTTCAATAAAAATTAAAAATAAATAGAAAGTAATGAGTTGGGTCGAATCCACAGAAAATGCAAGATTTTGATTTGAAATCTTTGATTTTGCAAAAAAAAAAATTTGGAGAAAGCAATTTAAGTCAGAAAATAAAAATTAAAAGTATGAAAAATAAATCGGGTACTAAGATCTACTATTTAGATCCTAGCATCTACTTGCAATAAAAATAAATAATAAAATTTTAAAGTATATAAAATAAATTGATACTAAGATCTACTAACTAGATCCTAGCATCTACTTGCGAAAAATAAAAGACAGGAATTTAAAGTGTAAGAAAATAAATTTTATATTAATTAAAATTGAAGTTCAAGTATAAAAAAATTAAAAAAAATAATAAAATAAAATAAAAATAAAACTATAACAAAGATCTCAAGTTGATTAGCGAAACCTCGTTAGAAAGATGATTGATGACCTCTCCATCTTTCATCATACTCTGTAAAGTGAATTGCCTTCTCTCTTTCTTTTTCTTGGGTCCCTAAAGCTATTTTATTTTTTTCTCATTTTCTACTGATTTTTTCTTTTCTCTAGGCTTATTCTCGGACCTTCTATTTATAGATGAATTTTTCATATTTTTTTGATAGGAAAAAGAATCCTAAAATCCTTAGAAATCATATTAATTCTCTTAGGAATATTTTTGACCGTCGGATCAGGCTTGGACTGCCCAGATTTGATCAAAATTCATAGTTTTAATCCTTCTCTCAGTCGAATTCATTCTCAACATTCTGGATTTTGATGAAGTTCTGACCATCGAATCGCACAAAAATTCCTCTTATAAATCGGCAATGGATGCTGACCGTCGGATCTGGATCGAGATGAATGTCAGTTGTTGGATCGTGTCTAGAATCCTTCTCTCATTGTGAGCCATACCTGTGGACTATGAAACTATTTTTGTGGACCGCGTCCTATTTCTGTGGATCGAGCGGTCGGTCCACCATACACCGAAGGCTATTTTTAGATTTTTTTAAGGATATTTTGGCTCATTTTGCTTCGATTTTTGGCTGAAAAATTGAAAAAAATATACATTAAATTTCTCCAAAATTTTTTATCATTTTGGTACTTAAATTACTCAATTAAATTAACATCTATTTTTTATAAATATGCTCTAATTTTATATTTTTTTAAAATTATTTAGTTTTGCAAGAAAATTTAATTTATTGATGAAATTAGATTTTTTAGAAAATATTAGCACCATAAATTACCAAACATACCTTCAATAAATGCAAAAATATACCACTTATCAAGTATCCTCCTCTAGCACTTATGTTCATAGGTCCGTATATATCAGTATGTATTAGACCTAAGACATCGCTGGCTCTTTCATCTTTTCTTTTAAAAAGTGACTTAGTCATTTTATCAAGTAGACAGGATTCGCAGGTAGTCAATGATTCACAATCATCTATCTCAAGGATATATTCTTTGATCAATCTGTCAATCCTACTCTTGTTCACATGACCAAACCTTCAATGCCAAAGACAGGATTCATTGACATTATCTAATTTAGGACATTTGCTAGCTGTGTACATTATACTAATAGGCCGTGATATTATGTATATGCCATATTTTAATTATTCATGCATAATTATAGTATTATTTATAATGATATCACAAAAATCATCCTTTATTATAAACTTATAATCAGGTTTGGTCAAAAAGCCTACAGAGATGACATTCATAAAAAAAGAGAGACAATAATGACAATCATTTAACATGACACTACTGGACTCGAAGACAAGCTTCAAAGTTCTCAAGATCAGAACTGGAATAAGACTTCCATCTTCAATGTTAAGGAACCGCTTGCCCTCTCAAAACTTCCTACTTACCTATAGTCCCTGCAACGAATTGTATATATTAATAAGATTTTCGATATCCAATACCTAGGTAGTAGTATCACAAACAGAGAAATTACAAGGTGTTATCATATAAGTATCTTGTGAAGCAACCGCTTGCTTCTTTTTTTTATTTTTAGGCCTGTTTGGATCATGGATGGCTATATAAGCAGGACAATTCTTTTTTCAATGATCCAGCTTCTTACAGAAGAAGCACTTTGCCTAGCTCTTATAAACTTTTGATGGTTTGCTCTGCTTAAGATCGACGACACGGGATTTCTCTTCTTTCCTCTCTTAGAGGATCGATGCCTTGCAGATTAACCTTTCACTAAATTTATTGGATCCTTCTAGAGCTGGTGATCTTTCTCAAAAATTTATAGTAATCCTAGCAAACTATGATAGTTCATTACAGGGTTCATGGTGCGGACACCAGAGCCATCAGCAGTCAGTGACATGATGTAGATTCGATTTGGATCGAAGAAGCCCCATTAGATTGATTCTACTTCAGTTATTTATTTTCAGTCAATAAGTTTTTAATGCATTTAGCTTTGGGTCTATAGGGCCATATTTGGATTTGTCCACATTATCTTTGGAGCCACCACTCTCCACACGTCCAAGGAAGAAATATGCATGCCAGCACGTGCCGTGCCCAAGGATTCTCATGCTAAGTTGTGCTAAGCATCAAGCGCCCACATGGAGTTCCATTTCTTCTCAAGGATTCCTTAAGAATTCTTGGCTACTTACTTATTTTGTTGAAGACTGATTTCTTTCCTATGGTAGATTATTTTATTGAAAAATCAGACATAATGCTATACTTTTTGTGAAGGATTGATTTTTTTCTTGTAAAAGATAAGAGATTCCTAAAGAAATAGGTGTTGGGTGGATGTCTGGCCAGGACACTACCTCCCAAGATCTTTTTAGTACCACGCAATGCAGCAGGAAGAAAGAAGAAACAAAATAAAAGAAAAACAATCAAAATACGTGGATCAGTCACAAAAGGACTCGCCTCCACGGGGCATGCAAACTTCATTATGAAAAAAAAAATTTACAAGAGGAGACCTCATCCTCAACCCTTGTACACCCAATTCTCTTTCACTAGAAGTTTTCCTCACAAAAGCTCTCTCTCTCTTGAAGACCCCCTGAACCCCTGAAGTGCCTAGCGACCGCTGTCCAGGAGCCTCCTGCTCCTTGTCTCTCAGCGCTTCCGCCTCTCTCTTCTCTCGAGTTCTCGTACGGTGTAAAAAAACCAACCACACACCCTCTCTGTTATTGATCAGTCCTATTTAAAGGGCTTAAAACTTGATTAGAGATGGATTAGGAGTCCTAAACAAAGCCAGATAACCCCTGGACCATCAGATCAAGACCGGGAGCTACCCACGCCCTCAGATCGCGCTCCAGTCCATGGAATAGTATCGTGGACCACGAGAAACATGTGGAAAATGCCCACGCGGTCCATAGGCCCACCCATGGACCGTCCGGTCCACGATGGACCGGTGCAAAGGGCCAGCAGGCCGCTGGGCCTGGGCCGGCCCGCTCTCGCGCGCGTGCCTGCGCGCGCCTGGGCCGCGCGCCCGCCTGGGCCGTGCACCCACTTGGGCCGCCCGCCCGTGTGGGTCGCGCGTCCCATGCGGGCCTGGGTCGCAGGTCCCACGCGCCGCTGCTCCCCGCCGCCGACGGTCCTCCGCCACCTCGAATCTCGTGCTAACTTCAAAAGCTCGTATCTCCTCCATCCGAGCTCTGTTTCAGGTGATCTTGATCTTGTTGGACTCCGTTTTTTGCCACGAACCTCACTGTGGGCTCAATGTGGGCTGAATCTTGAGGCATCAAATCTTAATAATCTCCACCTCGACTCGATATTCGGCCTCCTCCAAACTCTGAGAGCTTCTGAATCTCCTCGCCCCCATGCCCTGGGGCAATCGCCTGCTGGTCATGGATGGGCAAACATGGGAGTCGAGCCAGGCTGCTCAATCCCATCTACGTCGTATGCTGTGCTCCTCCTAACCTGAGACCTGCTTGGGGCATCGTCCTGCGGCAATAGAAATCTCACCTTGCGACGTCGCCTCTCGTCTTCCCGAGTCTCCTGTCTCGTGCCCGATCCACCTCCTGGAGCTCCACCTCGCTCTGGGCTCCGTCTGGCTCCCGAAGTTCCACCTCGCACTGGGCTCCTTGCCAGGTAATAATATCCTCTGCTCCCCTTCTTCCCCTCCAGACAATCCTATCGCCGCATAACACACTCAGGATTCCTTCACCAGCTACCATCCTGTAGCCTCTCGAATCCAGTCTGCTAAGTGAGATAAGAATCTGCCTGAAATCGGATATGTATCGGACCTCCCCCAATCTTTTCACTGCACCATCATGTGTCCTCCAGCTGACCGTCCCAATGCCTCTGATCGACAGCTCGATCCATCTGGTAGATATACAGTGCCCTCACTGTTCTCCAAGGAGTCAAACTGCTCCTCTCTGCAACATATATGATAGGGGCATGCAGAATCTAATATCCACTACTGGGAAGAAGTAGATACCTCGTTAGATATCTATTGGACATCTCCATCTGAATTGCTGCCGGCCGTCGCTACAGCAGCCACCGTCCGATTTTTGAGTTGAGGGCAATCTCTGGCTAGATGCCCCAACTCCTTACACCGGTAACACCTGATTTTGCTCAAGTCCCTCCTGGACTTGGACCGCCCTCGTTGCGATCTCCTGTCACTCCGTCTACCACCTCTTGCTCCTCCAGAAGCCACCAAAGCTGAGCTACCACCATCTGAGCTCGAAGCTGGGTTCTCCCTCCTGAGAACCTCGTTCTGAAGTATCACCGCGGTGACCTCATCCATCTTGATGGTGCTCTTCCCCACTAGAAGAGTAGTCACCAAGGACTCATACAAAGGGGGAAGCGACGCCAGCAAAACCAGCACCCTGGTCTTCTCCTCAACATTCTCGCCAATGCTGAGGAGGTCGGTGAGGATCTTCTGGAAGTGGCTTAGATGCTCCTGCATGCTCTGTCCCTCAGTCATCCGCAGTTGGTAAAACTGCCTCCAGAGAAAAAGGTGTTGGTGAGAGACTTCGCCATGTACAACTCTTCGAGCTTCGACTACAGCACCGTCGGAAAAGTCTCGCTCAGCACATGGATCACCACCTCATCTGTCAGGTACATGCGGATGGTACTCACCGCCTGCATCTGTAGCCATTTTCAATCCTGCACCTCCATGGTTGTTGGCTTCTCATCGCACAAGAGAGCATCGATCAACTCCTGTTGGATGAGCACGTCCTTCATCCTTGCCTGCCACAAGGAGAAATTGCTCTTACCATCGAACTTGTTGATCTCCATCTTGATTATTCCTGTCTTCTCCATCTTCAGTCTTGCTCACCATCGCTGCAATCTGCATCCTTGTACCACCTCGCTCTGATACCACTTGTTGGGTGGATGTCTGGCTAGGACACCACCTCCCAAGATCTTTTCAGTACCATGCGATGCAGCAGGAAGAAAGAAGAAACAAAACAAAAGAAAAATAATCAAAATATATGGATCAGCCACAAAAGGGCTCGCCTCCACGGGGCATGCAAACTTCACTATGAAAAAAAAATTTTACAAGAGGAGACCTCACCCTCAACCCTTGTACACCCAATTCTCTTTCACTAGAAGTTTCCCTCACAAAAGCTCTCTCTCTCTTGAAGACCCCCTGAACCCCTGAAGTGCCTGGCGACCGCTGTCCAGGAGCCTCCTGCTCCTTGTCTCTCAGCGCTTTCGCCTCTCTCTTCTCTCGGGTTCTCGTACGGTGCAAAAAAATCAACCACACACCCTCTTTGTTACCGATCAGCCCTATTTAAAGGGCTTAAAACTTGATTAGAGATGGATTAGGAGTCCTAAACAAAGCCAGATAACCCCTGGACCGTCGGATCAAGATCAGGAGCCACCCACGCCCTTAGATCGTGCTCCGGTCCACGAAATAGTACCGTGGACCATGAGAAACGTGTGGGAAATGCCCATGCGGTCCACAGGCCCAGCCGTGGACCGCCCGGTCCATGGTGGACCGGTACAAAGGGCCAGCAGGCCGCTGGGCCTGGGCCGGCCCGCTCCCGCGTGCAGGCCTGCGCGCGCCTGGGCCGCGCACCCGACTGGGCCGTGCGACCGCCTGGGCCGCGCACCCGCCTGGGTCGTGCATCCCGCGCGGGCCTGGGTCGCACGTCCTGCACGCCGCCGCCTGCGGCCGTGCCGCTGCCGCCGGCCACCAGTGGTCCTCCATCGCCTCGAATCTCGTGCCGACTTCTAAAGCTCGTATCTCCTCCATCCGAGCTACGTTTTAGGTGATCTTGGTCTTGTTGGACTCCATTTTTCACCGCGAACCTCGCTGTGGGCTCAATGTGGGCTGAATCTCGAGGCATCAAATCCTAACAATAGGACCCCTAGAGTTCTATATAAATCTTTGTATCTTTCATGAAGAGGGCAATGAATGATTTTACAAACTCCACAAATACTTGTGTCAATCGCTTTGAGAGGGAGAGGGTGTGAGACCCAAAAGAAATTACCCCACAAGGGGAGGATGTGAGGCCCGCTTTCTATTCTATCTCTTTAACCTTCATCTACTTAAGATCCAGTGTTCCTACGACCTTGATTCAACTCCACCATCTACCCACGCAAGCCTATCCTACCTAGAGAGATCTGTCTCCTCCAGAATTTTCATCTATCGTGCTGAAAGAAAAGAGTGATCTTTTATTCTATAGATCATATGCTGTCAAGGACCTTCGTTTCTTCTTAGTTGATCTTTGATTTTTATTTTTTTTAATTTTTGATCCGATGTTGGTAAAGACCTAGTTCTTTATCGATGGATCTGTTTGGTTAAAAGATTAAGAGCCCTAATCAGGATAATTTCTTAACTATCACGATTCAGATTTTTATCATCTCTTTAGATTTTTCTCTCAAGTTTAATGTTTTACTCTTTCTCATTCTATTCATTTTTTTTTTTTGCATTTTCTCGTGAGCATGTTTAATTTCTACTATCTATTTATAACTTTTCTATTACTAGTTGTTTACTAATCTCTAGAATGGTATTTGTCTGTATCATTTAGATTGATCTCGCTTTAATCTTGTATCACTCAATCATGCCTCCTGAGCAGAGTATAAGTAACTATATTGTCTATCCTGAAAATAATGAGCCCCTGACCGGACGTGATTTGTTGTTGATGAATAGAAGGAAGCTTGATCACTGGGATTGATTTTTTTTTCTCTCTTCTTTAGGGTTATCCCACATCAATTTGATATCAGAGCAAGTTGATTAGGACTTTAGTTTAAATTTAGCAAGTTAAATTTCTGCAAGTTAAATTTTCGCACTTTAAATTTTGTACTTTACTTTCAAGCATTTTAATTTTTATTGCACCTTGTTCTTGCATCCTAGAGTTGCATGACCAATGGATTAGGTACCTAGTACCAACATCCTATTTCTCCATCCAACATCAATATGGATCCCAATATAGCAACCATCATTAATGTTCTGATTGAAAAATTTGATGACATGAAAAATTTTATGAAAGCTATGGATGAGAGAAAGTGGTATTAGAAGAAGCTAGGCAGAAACAACCTGAATCTGAGTTTCTTCGATTGCCTATAGGATAGAGAGGTAGGAATCTAGAACTTGATCGACCTATAGGGGCATGCCCGCACCATAACTAGTTCGACCAAGATGAGCATATCCTTAGAAATGTGAAGGTCGAAGCTCCAAGTTTTGATGGTTATCTAGATCCAAGAGAGTACTTAGATTGAGAATCAAGCATGGACCACTACTTTGGGTGGTATGAAATGATTGAAGCAAGGAGAGTTAGGTTTGCTAGGATGAAATTGGTTAGGCAAGTGTTGCCCAGCTATGCAACCCAAGAGGGGGGGTGAATTGGGTTTTAAAAATTTTAGGCTTAACTAATTACTTGTAAAAATTATATATCAAAAACTTGATGAATGAAGAGAGAGACTTTGGTTTGAGATTAATTACTTAAAACAAGAATGCAAGGATATAATGGAGAATTAAAGAGAAACAATAAGGCATGCCACAAACACAATGATTTATAGTGGTTCGGTGCCAACCTTGCACCTACATCCACTCCCCAAGCTCCTACTTGGAAAATCCAATCCACTATACTTTGTATTCAACCCGAATACAACCGTTGGAAACTCCGACACTAGCTATCTCAAGCTAGTCCACTTGTTTCCCGGGTACAAGCCGACCCAATACACTCCGATTTCAGGTTCGGATCAACCTTTCCTTGTTTTGGAAACCCTCCAAAACAAAAACAATTGCTCACAAGATAAAATCAGTTTAGAGCACAATTAAGTACAAGAATAGCTCCTTAAGTGAGCGAATATAACAATAAATACGCTTTACTCAAATGAAGAAGCCCTTCTTGGATTTCCTCAAAGTGGATGAGAGATGAAGTAAATGCTTGAGGAGTTGGTGAGCTTGATTGAAGGCTTCTTGAAGGCTGTAAATGAGCTCTTGAATGAGGTTGAGAAGTTGGCTTGAGAGAACTCTCTCTTGAATGCACTTGAATGCCCTCTTGAATGCTCTTGATTTTCTCTTTTCAAATCACTTGAATGCCTCTTGGATATTTGGATCTCTCTTACTTTTGTTTTCCACCTTTTGAAACCTTTATAGCCTTAAGAGACAAGGGAAAACAAACTAGGCAGAAAAAGAGCCGTTAGAGCACAAAAAGCAGCATTAAAAAGCAACCAAATCTGGCCAAAAACTAGCCATTACAGGCAAATCCCGACATATGAGTCGACTCATGAGTCGACTCATGCCTCAGGGGTCGACTCATGAGTCGACCTCTGTTGCAAAGTCCAGAGATTGGGTTTCTGGATTTTCTTGGCCCAAAACAGCAGAGGTCGACTCATGAGTCGACTCATGCCTTGTGGGTCGACTCATGAGTCGACTCACAGGTCGTGCCAAGCCAGAAAACCAGCGTGCCATGGCTAATCTTTGCGTGCCAATCAGCTCATAGTTTCATGAGTTGACTCATGAGTCGACTCATGAACTTCAAACCTTCATAACTCCAAAAATATAAGTCCAAAAACCATGAAACTTTCACCAATAGATTACATATCATTTGTTCTACACGATGATGCTATCAAATCAGAGTTTTGATGAAATTACGATTTTGCCCCTGTAGAGCATAAGGTCTTTTTCACATAAAAATTATTTGTATCCCTTCCAACTGTTTTGTAGTCATCAAAATCAATCTAGGAGCAACAATCTCCCCCTTTTTGATGATGACAAAACATTTGAACAAAAGCATTTATATGAATCATGAATTTCAAAAGATTGCATTTTAGGTGCATATGCTTGAAAAGAGTATGATTCTTTTGGCATGTGAAACAAATGGTTATATGCATAAATAGTTTGTCCATTTGCTTAAAGATTGGAAGATATGCTCATTGGATAATTATTTTGGTGTTAGAGCAGAAAATTTGATTTTATTATCAGAGCAAACTGTATTTTGAAAAATTTTCTCAATTCTCAAAACTAGTCATGTGTGCCAAAGCATATTGAATAGTTGATTTGGAAAGAGTAATAGATCATTTAAGTTTAAGATGTATCAGAGCAAGAGAAATGAAAATCCTGCAATGTATCAGTGTAGGGAAAACAATTTTACAAAGTATCAGAAAAAAAATTTTGCAAAGTATCAGAGTAATAAAAATAGTTTTTCAATGTATCAAAGTAAAATTGAGTAATGTATTGGAGTAGTAAAATTGTCAAAGTATTAGAGCAATGTATTCAATATATCAGAGTAGGTTTGAAATTTCAAAGCCTATCAAAGCATATTCAATGGTTTACAGCAAATTAGAGTATAAGTAATTTTAAAAGGTACTTATTTGCAGTATATTTAGCATTTGTACTTATATTTAGCATTTGTACTTAAAATTGTCAATGTATTAATTTCTCATAATTTGTAGTGTTTGCTTTTGATGGATTTTGATGGATTTCTTTGTGTTTAATTTCTCCCCCTTTTTGACATCATCAAACAAGGTTAAGTTCTTTTTCTGAAGCATTCTTTAATTTCTCCTCTTGTAGGGTTTGCTCCCCCTTAATGAAGCAACTATTAACAGCAATCATAAAATGATAATCCCATAAAGAGAAGACAATATTTCACAAAAGAGAATATATAACCAAAGTAAGATAATCATCATTCCAAAGGTAAAGCCATAATTGTTTCAGTACATAGATTGTAACATAAAAAGTAACATACAAAGTCAACTAGCTCATGTCAATACATGGCCCCAAAAATACAGATCCTAGAGAGGACTAAACACTAAGACCTAGGATCTAGAAATGATCAATGATCAGAATCATCATAAATGTGATAAGGATCAGATGGATCTGGATCTGAGATGCGTCCTCGACCCCGTCTGCCTCTGGCACGAGAGGAAGAACTGGCACGAGCAGGCGAACGGGAGGAACTGGGTGGCTGAGAACGCTGAGAAGCTAGGGACTGAACTGAAAGGGTAAGTCTGATGGAGTCAAGTACAGTCAGTGCCCTGGAGACAGCCTGGAGAAGTGCAGTGAACTGAGTAGTAGCTTGCTCACTTGATCCTCTGATCTCCTTCCTCAGTAACTCATAACCGCCCTCAAGAGCTCCTCTGAGTCTGCCGGCCTCTGCAGTGAGATCAGTGACCTCAATCGAAGACTCCTGAGGCTGAGGGTGTGCCAAATCGAAGACCTGCCCCTGTAACTCGAGAACTCTGCCAGTCAATCTCAGAACAGTGTCCTCAAGCTGCTGAATCCTCATGGACTGATCTGCCATCATCTGATATACTGTGGAGATGTGGGGAGTCAAAGTCTGATCAGTAGAAGTATCCCCTGGTACAAATGAAGTACTGCTCATCTGACTCGACATCAAAGAGACCATACGCTGTGCAATCCGCTCAATCTGATAATCGGATAGTGTGAACTCTGGCGGAGGTGCTCTGCTCTCTGGCTGATGCACAGGTGTGGGTATCCTGGTAAACTCAGAAGGGCCAGCCTCTGGATCCGGAAAGAACTGTATATCTGGTGAAGCTGCCCTGAAGCCATGAACAGGAGATGATGGACCTTCTTCTTCTTCAGCTCTGACTTCTGCTTTATCCTCAGCTCTTTCTTCTGCTCTCTCTTCTGCTCTTTCTTCTGTTCTCTCTTCTGCTCTTTCTTCTGCTCTCTCCTCAGCTCCCCTGATCCAACCACCACCACTTTTTGTGAACCCCATTCGATGCAAGGTGTGTAGGTTGAAGGTATCAACATGAGACAGTTTGGTGGGAGCCTCCCCCTCACAACTAACTCCAAACCTCCTGAAAACTCTAGTCAGGGCCATACCATAAGGCAAATGTGCCTTAGATCTGTTCAGAGTCTCTCTCATGGCCTCTATCATAAGTGCTGGGAGGTTTAGGGGGGTTTCTGTGATAATGTGAAACATAATGCATATGTCCCTGCCTGACAGAAGATCGTGCCTACCACTCCTAGGGAAGAAAAGTTTTGTGACCATTTGATGTAAGATTCTCATTTCTATAGGTAAAATCTTGGCCTCTAGTTTATTCAAATTCTCTTGGTAGGTTCCTCCAAGTATAACACTTATACCTTCTTCTTTCACGGGGAGTTCCATGTATGCATAACCTTCACTAGGTAAGTGTAAAATCTCCCCTAAAATGACAGGATCCAGACAGATATCAATCCCTTTCACAGTTGAAGTTACAGACCCATTTCCATAAATAAGATTCTGATAAAACTCCCTAACAAGGTCAACAAAGGTGACTTCTTTGAGTAAACAGTAAAAGCTCCATCCCTGATTTTTGATCTTACTTGCTAAAGAAAATCCCTCACTTTCAAAGAACCGGAAGTCAATGTTTTTCCCGGTTTCTACTTTTCTATCTGAGAGAGGGTTCTTACTGGGAGTTTGAGAAGACTGTGAAGGACCTTGAACTGAATCTGGAATGGGAGCAGAGGTGGACTATGCCGCTTGTCTTTTCCTTCTGACACTTTCTTCAAGTTCCCGGACAGACTTTCTCCTTTGGGGAAGTTTCATTTTTGGTGCCATACCCTCTTCAATAGCAGGCGAGGAGACTTGAGGAGCAAGTGAAGGAGTGGAGGAAGGATTATAAGAGAGTGATTTGAGGTTTTGGAGGAGAGAATGAGTGGATTTGAGAGGGACGGTGGAGTGCTAGGGCACGCTCCAACCGTGAAGAACAAGGGAAGAGGTCACAAAAGAACCTTTCCCGGAGTGGCTATTTGCGGTGGAGAGGAGGCGGGAGGAGTTCCACTTGCTCAAGCCTAGGAAATGGAGCAAATGGGAGAAGGGAGAATGGATTTCGGAAGGAGGAAGACGAGCGTGAGGGTCGGCTCACGAACAGTAATTCAACATATAAATCCTTCAGCCCGTTGGAAGTTGCTGGGAATTACAAGTTTGCCATTGAGTCGACTCATGGGGGTCGACTCATGAAGTTCAAAAAATCAGGAAAAATGTGAATAAATTCCAGAAAAATTTGAATTTTGGGGAGAAGGAGTTTAGCTCTAAGATGAGTTTTTAGAATGAAAAACTTGAGCTTTTGGGACCAAGAAAGGTGTTGGAAATTGAGGTCTTAGGAGATTTTGACCATAAATCATTGGAATTTGAAAAATAATTCAGGCAAATGGATCAAGAATTCCTAGATTTCTCCTAATTTCACAGAATCTATCCTCACTAAGGGCCTTTGTAAAGATATCAGCTAATTGATTTTCGGTGCAAACATATTCAAGAATTATATTTTTGTTTTGAACATGTTCTCTTATGAAGTGATGTCTTATTTCAATATGTTTGGATCTTGAGTGTTGAATAGGATTTTTAGATAGATTTATGGCACTTGTGTTGTCACATCTTATTGGTGTTTCATTAAGTTTAATTCCAAAGTCTTCGAGTTGTTGCTTAATCCACAAGATTTGAGCACAACAACTTCCGGCTGCAATATATTCGGCCTCAGCCGTAGACAGTGCTACCGAATTTTGTTTCTTGCTAAACCATGAGATTAGGTTAACTCCAAGAAATTGACAAGTTCCACTTGTGCTTTTTCTATCTAGTTTACATCCAGCAAAGTCAGCATCAGAATATCCTAATAAATCTATTTGTGAGTCCTTAGAGTACCATAACCCTAAAGTTTGAGTACCATTTAAGTATCTAAGGATTCTTTTAACAGCATTCAAATGAGATTCTTTAGGATTAGATTGATATCTAGCACATAAACAAACACTAAACATGATATCAGGCCTACTTGCAGTTAAATATAATAATGATCCAATCATACCTCTATAGTATTTTAAATCTACATATTTACCTTCATCGTCCTTGTCAAGCTTACATGAGGGACTCATTGGTGTGCCAATGGGTTTGGAGTTCTCCATTCCAAATCTTTTGAGTAGTTCCTTGGTGTACTTGCTTTGGGTGATGGAGATTCCCTCTTTTGATTGTTTGATCTGGAGTCCGAGGAAGAAGGTGAGTTCTCCCATCATGCTCATCTCGAACTCTCCCTGCATAAGCTTAGCAAAGTCTTGACAAAGGGATTCATTAGTAGACCCAAAAATTATGTCATCAACATAAATTTGTATAACTGACATATCATTTTGATTTCTTTTGATAAAGAGGGTTGTATCTACATTACCTCTTGAAAAACCATTACTTAGTAAAAATTTGCTTAGTCTATCATACCATGCTCTAGGTGCTTGTTTTAATCCATATAATGCCTTATTTAATTTAAAGACATGATTAGGAAAGGCATGATTTTCAAATCCAGGGGGTTGTTCTACATAAACTTCTTCAGCAATAAATCCATTTAAAAATATGCTTTTAACATCCATTTGAAACAATTTGAATTTCATAAAGCAAGCATATGCAAGTAGAAGTCTAATGGCTTCTAATCTAGCTACTGGTGCAAAGGTTTCATCAAAATCAATCCCTTCTTCTTGATTATATCCTTTAGCAACCAATCTTGCTTTATTTCTAATTACATTACCATGCTCATCTAATTTGTTTCTAAAGACCCATTTTGTGCCAATTATTGAACAGTTTTTAGGTCTTGAAACCAAAGTCCAAACATTATTTCTTTCAAATTGATTAAGTTCCTCTTGCATTGCATTAATCCAATTATGATCTTTTTCAGCTTCTTCAATAGTTTTAGGTTCAAAATGAGATACAAAAGCACAATGATTAAACACATCTCTAAGTGAAGAGCGAGTTTTTACACCATGCATAGGATCACCAATAATTAACTCCTTAGGGTGGTTGTGAACATACCTCCATTCCTTGGGTAGGTCAATTGTACCTTGAGGTTGTTCTTGAATTTCTCACCTATCTCATCTTGTTTGTCTTCTTGTTCCTTGTCCTCTGGAGTGGCTGAATCTTTCAGAGTGATCTCCTTCATACCTTCTATTAATGGATCTGCATCATCAACACCCTCATTCTTCCTTGAAGAAGATCGTTAGATTCATCAAAGACAACATGAATGGACTCCTCAACTACTAAAGTTCTTTTATTAAAAACTCTAAAAGCTTTACTAGTAGAGGAGTAACCCAGAAAGATTGCTTCATCTGATTTTGCATCAAATTTACCAAGTCTTTCCTTACCATTATTTAATACAAAACATCGGCAACCAAAAACATGAAAATATGCAATATTTGGTTTTCTTCCTTTCCAAAGTTCATAGGGGGTTTTCTTAAAAAATTGTCTAATTAAAGCACGATTTAGAATGTAACATGCTGTGTTAATAGCTTCCGCCCAAAAATATCTTGGAAGGTTGCTTTCACAAAGCATGGTACGGGCCATTTCTTCTAAAGTTCTGTTTTTCCTTTCAACTACCCCATTTTGTTGGGGTGTTCTAGGAGCAGAGAAGTTATGGCCGATTCCATTCTCATCACAAAATTTTTCAAAGTTTTGATTTTCAAATTCAGTTCCATGATCACTTCTAATATTTTGAATTGAAAATCCTTTTTCATTAGTGACTTTTCGATGAAATTTAGTGAAAATATGAAAAGTTTCATCTTTGTGTGCCAAAAAGAAAACCCAAGTAAAACGTGAATAATCATCTATTATTACAAAACCATATCGTTTTCCTCCTAGACTTGTGGTTCTAGTTGGTCCAAATAAATCCATATGCAAAAGCTCTAATGGTCTAGAAGTTGAAACAATGTTTTTGGATTTAAATGAAACTCTAGTTTGCTTACCTAGTTGACATGCATCACAAATCCTATCTTTTTCAAAATTAGTTTAGGCAAGCCATGAACTAATTCTTTCTTAATTAATTTTGAAAGAGAATGCATGCTAATGTGAGCAAGTCTACGATGCCAAAGCCAACTAGTCTCATTAACTTTAGCATTTAAGGATACTAGGCATTGCATGTCTAATTTGGCTAAATCATTTAGATCTACCATATAAACATTGCCATGTCTATGTCCTATAAATTTGATGCCATCATTAATAGGACTAGTCACAATACAAACAGATGATTCAAAAACTACTTTATACCCTTTATCACAAAATTGACTAATGCTAAGTAAGTTATGCTTTAAACCTTTAACTAACAAAACATTTTCAATATATTTGGAGGGAGTGATACCAATGTTACCTATCCCGATGATCTTTCCTTTGCCATTATCTCCAAAGGTGACCATCCCTCCATCCTTAGCATCAAGCGTGATGAATTGTGATTCATCACCAGTCATGTGTCTCGAGCATCCACTGTCCAGATACCATTTTCTGTTTTCTCCATGGGATGCTAGACACACCTGCAAACAAATATCAAGTTTTTGTTTTAGGTACCCAAGCTTTCTTGGGTCCTTTTTGGTTAGTCAAGATGGTTCCTTTTGGAACCCATATTTTCTTTACAGTTATGTTTGCACAAGTGTAAGATTTATGTCCTATTCTACCACATTTAAAACAAGTAGTATTGGTAGACTTGTTACTTGAATAATTTACATAAATATTTTTCAGATATTTTTGTTTCTTTAAGGGGTTATAGCCAAGTCCGGCCTTATCATATACGCCTTTTGATTTTCAAGAATCATATTTAGTTTGTTTGAACTTAAGGTGAATTTATCTACTATAGGTTTCAGCTTGTTTATATCATTCTTTAGGCTTTGGTTCTCTTGAAGCAAAGTAGATTTTTCAACTGAAAGATTTTCTGCTTGTTTTACTAAAGACTGATTTTTCAGTTTTAGTTCTTTGTTTTTCATTCCTAGTTTCTTCAATTCATCAATTAAATCATTGAAGGCTTCATGCAATTCTTCAAAAGTAAAATCACTAGGGGTTTCAGAATTTACCTCATTATCGTGTGCCATAAGGCACAGGTTGGCTTGTTCTGTTGAGGTCTCCTCATCGGAGCTTGAGTCGTCGCTCGCACTCCATGTGGCCATCATTGCCTTCTTTTTGAACTTTTTGGGACCTTTCTTCAATTGTGGACATTCGGATTTGAAATGCCCCGGCTTCTTGCACTCATAGCATATAAGGGGTTGATCTTTTTCTTTCTCTTTGCTTTGTTCCCCTTTTGTGAAAGGTCTCTTTCTCATCCCCTGTTTCCTCTTTCTTAGGAACTTCTTGAATCTTCGGGTGATGAGTGCCATTTCTTCATCCTGTTCTTCATCTTCTGTATCGTCAGTTTCTTCATCAGGAGAGGCTGTGGATTTGAGGGCAATGGTTCTCTTCTTTTTGACTTCATCCTCTTGATGTTGCTTCATGCTAAGCTCGTGAGTCATCAAAGATCCAAGAAGCTCTTCTAGAGGTAGAGTGTTCAAGTCCTTTGCTTCTTGGATAGCAGTCACCTTGGCTTCCCAGGTTCTTGGCAATGACCTGAGAATCTTCCTTACAAGTTCACTGTTAGTATAAGATTTGCCAAGACTCTTCAAACCATTAATTATATCAGTAAAGCGAGTAAACATAGCAGTTATGGACTCATCATGCTCCATTTTAAATAACTCATATTTATGTACAAGCATGTTTATTTTAGACTCCTTTACTTGATTTGTTCCCTCATGGGTTACTTCTAACCTATCCCATATTTCTTTAGCAGATGCACAGGTAGAAATGCGATTAAATTCATTTGCATCAAGTGAACAGTAAAGAACATTCATAGCTTTAGCATTTAACTGTGCTAATTTCTTATCAACCTCATCCCATTCTCTTTCGGGTTTGGTTGACTCCTCACCATCTATTATCTTGGTGGGTGTGTGTGGACCGTTCACTATGATACTCCACATATCATAGTCTAGTGCTTGTATGAAAATCTTCATCCAAGCTTTCCAATAGGTGTAGTTAGACCCATTGAAAAGTGGAGGTCGGTTGGTAGATTGCCCCTCGGCTAGAGAAGTGCCGACGTGGGTTGCCATAGATCTTTGGCTCTTTGATTGTTAGATCAAAGAAGGGCTAGAGCACCGGGCTCTGATACCACTTGTTGCCCAGCTATGCAACCCAAGAGGGGGGGTGAATTGGGTTTTAAAAAATTTTAGGCTTAACTAATTACTTGTAAAAAAATTATATATCAAAAGCTTGATGAATGAAGAGAGATACTTTGGTTTGAGATTAATTACTTAAAGCAAGAATGCAAGGATATAATGGAGAATTAGAGAGAAACAATAAAGCATGCCACAAACACAATGATTTATAGTGGTTCGGTGCCAACCTTGCACCTAAGTCCACTCCCCAAGCTCCTACTTGGGAATTCCAATCCACTAAACTTTGTATTCAACCCGAATACAACCGTCGGAAACTCCGACACTAGCTATCCCAAGCTAGTCCACTTGTTTCTCGGGTACAAGCCGACCCACACACTCCGATTTCAGGTTCGGATCAACCTTTCCTTGTTTTGGAAACCCTCCAAAACAAAAACAATTGCTCACAAGATAAACTCAGTTTAGAGCACAAATTAAGTACAAGAATAGCTCCTTAAGTGAGCGAATATAACAATAAATACGCTTTACTCAAATGAAGAAGCCCTTCTTGGATTTCCTCAAAGTGGATGAGAGATGAAGTAAATGCTTGAGGAGTTGGTGAGCTTGATTGAAGGCTTCTTGAAGGCTGTAAATGAGCTCTTGAATGAGGTTGAGAAGTTGGCTTGAGAAACTCTCTCTTGAATGCACTTGAATGCCCTCTTGAATGCTCTTGATTTTCTCTTTTCAAATCACTTGAATGCCTCTTGGATATTTGGATCTCCCTACTTTTTGTTTTCCACCTTTTGAAACCTTTATAGCCTTAAGAGACAAGGAAAAACAAACTAGGCAGAAAAAGAGCCGTTAGAGCACAAAAAGCAGCATTAAAAAGCAACCAAATCTGGCCAAAAACTAGCCGTTACAGGCAAATCCCGACATATGAGTCGACTCATGAGTCGACTCATGCCTCAGGGGTCGACTCATGAGTCGACCTCTGTTGCAAAGTCCAGAGATTGGGTTTCTGGATTTTCTTGGCCCAAAACAGCAGAGGTCGACTCATGAGTCGACTCATGCCTTGTGGGTCGACTCATGAGTCGACTCACAGGTCGTGCCAAGCCAGAAAACCAGCGTGCCATGGCTAATCTTTGCGTGCCAATCAGCTCATAGTTTCATGAGTTGACTCATGAGTCGACTCATGAACTTCAAACCTTCATAACTCCAAAAATATAAGTCCAAAAACCATGAAACTTTCACCAATAGATTACATATCATTTGTTCTACACGATGATTCTATCAAATCAGAGTTTTGATGAAATTACAATTTTGTCCCTGTAGAGCATAAGGTCTTTTTCACATAAAAATTATTTGTATCCCTTCCAACTGTTTTGTAGTCATCAAAATCAATCTAGGAGCAACAATAAATTTCTTCATAAAATTTTTGTAAAAAATATACCAAGGAGAGACCTTTGGGGCATACAAAAATCAGAGAGAAAGAAGATTGGGGCATAGAGATATAATAGACACAAGATAGGGTGTCTAGAGAGATCAAAGAGAAGAAGAAGAGGGTCTTCTTCTAGGATTGTTGTGTTCATCTCTTCCCTTTCTTCATCTTGAGTTTTCTGAGAGTGTCTCAGATTTGAAACTCCTCCTCCTACTTCTCATCTTTGAAAGAGTCCAAATCAAAAAGAAGGAGGCACCTGATCAACCATCAAAAAAAGATCAGCACAGTACTAGCATACTGTGCTGATTTCCTGGAGCAGAACTTCTGGTTGAGATTCGTGGGCTCGTGTGGATGACTCTTAGAGATCAGATGCATATGTGGCTCACAACATCATCCTCAAGCACGGATCAGTAAGGTTAGAACATCTAACTTGTAAGGTAATAGATCTGATCTATTGTTTATTACATACATTAGATGTAGCATAGAAACATGTTGATATGATCAACATGTAGTTCATTCTCTGTATGTTTTAATTATTGATTTAATGCCATGTAACAATCATATAATAGGATCTTAGATCTAAAAATTTTTTAGTTTTATAAAATAAATTTTGATTTATTTTAGTCTTTCGCTACATGATCTTGGAAAAGTTTCAAGATCTAATCCTGAAACCCTAGATCTGATTACTTCAATTGGTATCAGAGCCTAGATTGTTTATTACATGATTATTTATATATGCTTAGATTATTTTTTAGATTAAATCTAATTTATAGTCTGATTATTAAATTTAAAATTAAAATTTTTAGATCAATCATGAACTACGGCTTGCAACATCATCCTCAAGCTCGGATCAGCAAAGTTAGAACATCTAACTTGCAAGGTAATAGATCTGATCTATTATATTTTACATACATTAGATGTAGTATTGAAACATGTTGATATGATCAACATGTAGTTCTTGCTCTTTATATTTTAATTTTTGATTTAATATCATATAATAATCTTGTAATAGGATCTTAGATCTAGGGATTCTCTAATTTTATAAGATAAATTTTGATTTATTTTAGTCTTTCGCTGTTTGATCTTGAAAAAATTTCAAGATCTAACCTTGAAACCCTAGATCTGGTTCCTTCAATTGGTATCAGAGCAAGGTTGTTTATTACATGATTATTTATACATGCTTAGAATATTTCTTAGATTAGATCTAATTTATAATCTGATTGTTAAATCTAAAATTAAAATTTTTAGATCAATCACAAACTGTAGGTTGTCCTGCTGTAAGGTTTACCCCTTACAGAGCAAAGATTGTCCTAATTCATATAGATCTATCTTTAATTATAAATTTGTTAGATATGATCTAGATTAAATTTATGATTTATTAGATTTAAAAGATGTTTAAATCTAAAATAAAATCTTTTTGTTAATAATTTTTGTGTAAAGAACCATCATATATTTATCTGAAAAATTTTCGTAGTTTAAAGTTGAAATTATTTCAATTACATGAACCAGTTTAGATTAGATCTGAAGTAGTTTCATGCTTATTTCACTCGCATTTTGATTGTAAATCAAACATGCATCTTGATTGGTAGAACCATATTGTAAAAATATTTTACGAATATAAAAATTATTTTTGAAAGTCGAACCCCAACCCTCAGCCCAAAACTTAATTGAGAATTAAGAAGTTGTTTGATTAGGTTCTAGGATTGTGAATTGAAGAACCTAAGACACAAATCATAACACATTGGGTTAATGGGTTAGTGGGAATTAGGTCTATCAATTAGATTAGACCTAAGGTTAGATTAAAGATGGACTTAATTAGAGAATTGACTAAATCTAATCAATTGTTGTCTTGGATTAGGTCAAGGATTTTTTGGATCAATTACAATAGTTGTAGTTGGTCAAGTCCATATTTTTAACAAGAATCAAATGGACTTGATTCTTGGCTAAGCGGTCTAGCACAAACTATTAGGTTGATCTAATCGAAACTAATTAAATCAATTGGTGTCTAAGGTAAACCAGACCGGTGGTTTTTATTTGAGAGCCCGCTTACCTGACCATTTCTGATGGTGTCTAAGGCAAGCTTTGGTAGACCCTCCTATCAATCAAACTTACCTGGTCTCTTGATAAAATTATATTTTGATCGAATCACTTGACTATTCGAGCTAACCCATGTCAGCTAGAAAAATCAGTGTGACTAATTTAGGTGCTCCTAGACCAGCCTTTTTAATGGTTTCCCTTAAGCTGACTTGATGAAGCTAGTGGGAGGATCATGATAAGCTGGTTCTTCTAACCTCCTCTTCTAAATCAACTAAATCCTCTAAAATTATTAGGTCCTTAAAATAAAATAGTTATGGTGATAACTAGATCATTGCCTCCCATTAAGTGTGTTGGGTATAAAATAACCCAGCCAAAGTTTGTAAGAAGCCAACCCTCCCAAGACTCTTCCGGCTTCCGACCTTGTGAGGCATCTTTCTGAACTTTCCCGATCGTTCGAGCTTCCATAATACCATCTGAGCTTCTCCAATAATGAGCTCCTCCATTCATCTACCGGGCTACTCCAAGCACTTTTCAAGCTTCACTATCAGTCGATTTTCTACAGCGATCAACTATTCTCCGATTCTCTTCTAGACTTCTTCCGACCACAGATGACTTTACTCCGAACTTCTTCCAGACTTCATCAATGTCCAAGCTTCTCCAATAGCAGGACTTCTACAGTAATCAGACTCCATCCAAGTTTCTACGGTGGTCGACCACCTTTCGGATTTCATCCGAGCTCCAACAAGAGCCGGATCCTAGCCGAACTTCTACAGCGGATGGATTCCAGATGAACTCCTACAATGGACGAACTCTACCAGCCGAATCTCTACTCTGAACTTCTTCCAAACTTCATCAATGATCGAGCTTCTCTAGCAGTGGGACTTCTACAATAAGAAGTCTCCATCCAAGCTTCCACGGCAGCCGATCTTCGTTCGAGCTTCTATAATAAGAAGTCTCCATCTGAACTTCCACGATAGCTGGTCTTCATCCGAACTTCTATAACCAAATTGAATCCCGAACTCCTCCAACATTCGACCTTCCACAGTATCCTTAAGACTCCTCCAGCGGACGAACCCCACAACGCATCCAAACTCCACTGTCGGTCGACCCTCTGCCAGATTCCTCATGAAATCGGACATCTCCAACAGAAAGCCCCTGTCCGAGCTTCTACAGTAGATAACTTTTGCCTGCAGCATCAGCACTCTAGGCACCCGACAACAGTGGACTCGTTAGCAACCTTGAAAATATCCGAGCCTCTTTTAGATTGCAGAAACAGAGAGCCATTCCGCTCCATCAGACGTCCCAGCCGAGCTTCAGCCGTCAGGCCCGAACTCTCTGGCAAGTCATGACAATGGCCACTATACCACTCCACTCTCTGTAACAGATTCCATGTGGCCCCACCACTCTCTGGCAAGTCACGACAACGGACACCACTCCACTCTCCATAACAAACTCCATATGGCTCTGAACGGCCCACTGACGCCACTACTCTTCGCAACAAACTTCGCGTGGCCATGAATGGCCCACTACCAGGCGGTTACAAACATCACTGTTGATCAGTTATGCTCTCCATCTATAAAAAGGGACCTTTAGATACGTTTTCTCTAAGCTAAAAACTCTGTCTCGAAACTCTGCTAAAATTTTATTTGAGTGCTCCATTTCTGTTGAGGCAGAGTACTGACTTAAGCATCGGAGGGTCTTGTCGGAGCACCCCCAACTCTGATTTAGACTTTCCTTGCAGGTCCGATGGTGGATGCGATCCCCTTAACTCCAGCTTCTCCGACGTCGGTGGAATTATGCACCAACAGAATTGGTGCTAGAGGAAGGGCTCTATGTCTTCGCAGTACCCTTGTTCTTAAAGGAGTACTATTTGGGATTGTCTTCAGTCATCTTCTTCAACATTTATCCTTCTTCTCCTGCCAGATCTCCACCTGATGCCTCCCTGATAGGCATCCACCGGGCGATCCATGGCCTCCACGGCCAGATCTCAGCGAGACCCGCAAGCTCCGATCTCATCTCCAGTTTCTAGGCTCCTCCTCCTCCGACAACGACAGTCGGCATGGAGCAGTTCGACTTGTTGGTTCAGTAGGTAGAGGCCTCTTGAAGCAGTGCAGGCCATGCTGCAGCAGCCGCAGGCATCAGTGCGGCTGGAAAGAGCATCATCGGAGTTCCAGAATACCACGATCGGGTGGGCCACATGGGCCAGTCCCCTGTCTTCCCAAAAAGGGAAGCAGAAGGTGGAGAGCCTTCGTCCGATCATAATTCCACCCTCGGAGGGTCCCTACCTCCGTTCCATCAGGAAAACCTCGAGACTCACAATCGAGAAGATCTCCAAGATCAAAGGTTCGAAGAGATGAACCGACAGATCGAGGAGCTCATCAGATAGGGTCGGCTCGATAGATTCATCCGATGCCAACCTGAAGGTAGAGAGGATCGACCGAGGGCCCTACCACAGCCAGAGCTGCCAAAGAAGGAGGAACAGTCGGAAGATCGGCCTCCAACCAGGATCGTCGACACCATCTCTGGAGGACCTCGGTGGGGAGCAGCCAGTGGATCGGCCGTACCACCCAAGCGGCAGAAGACTGAAGAGTCTATAACCTTTACTGAAGAAGATGCCTGAGAGATTCAATTCCCCATAATGATGCAGTTGTAGTTTCTTTAAACATTGCTGACTATGATGTATGCCGCATTCTTGTTGATAGTGGAAGCTCGGTCGACATTCTGTTTTACGATGCATTCTCGAAAATATCCATTTCGGATGGTCGATTAGGGCCGATAAACTCCCCGTTGGTAGGGTTCACTAGCGATGCTGTTCCAGTGGAGGGGGTAATAATTTTAACCGTGGTTGCAGGTCGGTACCCAAAGCAATCAAGAGCGCAAGTGGATTTTTTGGTAGTAAGGGTGCCGTCTGCCTACAACGCAATACTCGGCCGACCTAGCCTCAATGTCCTCCGAGCTGTGGTATCGACCTACCACTTGAAGCTGAAGTTTCCAACTAGCTAAGGAGTCAGAGAGGTCAGAGGAGATCAAGCCCTGACAAGACACTGCTACAACATAGCCCTTCAAAGAAATGGTCAGTCCGACCCTTGTCTGGTTGATGGATTGGACACCCACGACGACCTTGCTGAAGAACAGGGTGAGCCAATTGAAGATCTTGTCTCAATTCCTTTGAACGATGGGAATGAGGAGCATGTGGTAAAGATCGGCTCTACCTGAAAAGAAGAGGTACGGACACAGCTCATAAATTTTCTACAAAAGAATGCGGATGTTTTTGCTTGGGTTTCGACGGACATGCCAGGGATTGATGTGGGAGTCATGGAACACCGGTTGGCTGTTAATCCCAAACATCAACCGACGAAGGAAAAAATCCGAAGTCATGCACTGGAAAGGCAAGTGGCAATAGCTGAGGAAGTTGATAAACTCCTGAAAGTCGGGTTCATCAGAGAAGTCAACTACTCGAACTGGGTCTCCAATGTGGTTCTCATTAAGAAGGCGAACGGCAAGTGGAGGATGTGTATAGACTTCAAAAGCTAAACAAAGCCTTTCCGAAGGACAGTTACTCTCTGTCTAGAATTGACCAATTAGTGGATGCAACCTCGGGCCATGAGCTTCTCACTTTCATGGATGTATTTTTCGGCTACAATCAAATCAGGATGGTACCTGAGGACGAAGAAAAAACTACTTTTATTACTAACCGTGGTCTTTATTGTTACAGGGTCATGCCTTTTGGCCTCAAAAATGTAGGGGCGACCTATCAATGGTTGGTGAACAAGATCTTCAAAGAGCAGATCAGCCGCACATGGAGGTCTACGTGGATGATATGCTTGTAAAAAGCAAATCCACAAAGAACCACGTCGCCGACCTTGAGGAGACCTTCCACGCCCTTCGAAAATATAAGATGAAGTTGAATCCGACCAAATGCGCTTTTGGAGTAACCTCAAGAAAATTCTTGGGCTTCATGGTATCGGGGTGCGGGATCGAAGCAAATCCAGAAAAGATCCGTGCCATCCCGAAAATGACCACGCCGAAGTCAATAAAGAAAGTTTAGCGCCTTACGGGGAGAGTAGCAGCTCTGAATCGCTTCGTCTTAAGGTCGGCCAAACGATGCCTACCTTTCTTTCAGACCCTCAAGCAGCCAAAGAACTTCTGTTGGACCACTGAATGCCAACAAGCATTCAAAAATTAAAGAGCTACTCGACTCACCTTCGCTATTGGCAAAGCCCGAACTCGAAAAGAAGTTATTCCTGTACTTGGTGGTCTCCCCTGTGGCTCTCGCAGCACTTCTGGTTAAGGAAGAAGCAAAAATTCAACGGCCAATCTACTACATTAGTCGAGTATTGAGAGAAGCTAAAACTAGGTATACTAAGTTAGAGAAACTAACTTACACCTTGTTGATTGCAGCTCGAAGGCTCTGGCCTTACTTTCAAGGGCACACCATAACACTGCTTACCGACCAGCTGATTAAGATGGTTCTGCATCGAGCGGATGCTTTCGGAAGGATAGCGAATGAGCAGTCGAGCTCATAGAATTCGACATCAACTATCAACCTCGGTCGACGATTAAAGCCCAGATATAGCCGACTTCATAATGGAGTGCACTATTCTGGAAGAGGCCGAACTTAAATGAGGTGAAGCTGACAACTCAGAGTTTTAGTCGATCTCCCCTGAAGAAAGAATAGATCTCCCTGATGGTTTTTGGGCTCTCTACGTGGACGGTTCCTCCAACATGTCAGGTGCAGGTACAGGCCTGATCTTGATCAATCCAGAAGGAATTATTGCGGAGTACGCACTGCGCTTCGAATTTTTTGCGACAAATAACGGAGCAGAATATGAAGCTCTGATTGTAGGACTGAGGATCGCCAAAGAGTTAGAAGTGGATTGGCTCCAAGTCTACAGTGACTCCCAATTGGTGGTGGGACAAGTCAGCGAAAACTATGAAGCTCGGGAGGACAGTATGGTCAAGTATCTCGAAAAGGTAAAAGAGATCATCCCTACCTTCAGTAGCTTTGCCATCAAGCAGATTCCAAGAGGCAGAAAATACTAGGGTCGACCTTCTCTCCAAGTTGGCTACACTGGCTCCGGCTGAACTGTCCAAGAAAAGTTCTGAAGTGCCCAAGTACGGAAGAATAGCAGCTTATGATGGAGATCAGCCATGAACCCAACCGATTGACCCACTGGTTGCATACCTCAAGGATGGGTCCTTCCTCCTGATGCAAAAAAGCTTGAAAGCTTAGGAACCAGGCCTCCTGATATATTCTTTAATGAAGGCAAGCTGTATAAGAGGTCATACTCTTTGCCCCTCCTGAAATGTCTCCGACCTTCTGAAGCCAACTTCGCCTTGTGGAGGTACATGAGGAAATCTATGGAAGTCACTTGAAGGCCAGATCTTTATCCCACAAAACTACCTGACAAGGCTATTACTGGCCTACATGTACCACGACTCCATCGAATATGTCAAAAGGTGTGATCGGTGTCAGAAATATGCAAATATCCAAAGGCAACTCGCCTTCGAACTTACACCCTTGAGTGCCCCATGGCCGTTTGCACAATAGGGGATGGATATCCTCGAACCTTTTCCCATGGCATCCGGGCAGTGAAAGTTCCTCTTGGTAGCTATTGACTACTTCACAAGTGGGTCGAAGCTGAACCTTTGGTGAAAATCACAGAAGCTAAAGTGCAGGACTTCATCTGGAGTCAATCGTTTGTAGGTTCGGCTTGTCCAAAACTCTATTACTGACAATGGGCGATAATTTGCTGGAGCAAGGTTTGCTGAATTTTTGTGAGGACTTAAACATCTCCCATAACTTCACATCAGTAGCCCATCCGCAGGCAAACGGCGAAGCTGAGGTGACTAACAGGACTCTGTTGCAAGGAATGAAGGGAAGACTTGAAAAAGCAAAGGAAACTTGGGCAGATGAGCTTTATCATGTGTTGTGGACATACCGAACTACCCAAAGACTACCACAGGGAGACCCCCTTTGCCTTAGCCTTCAAAACAGAAGCCATGATCCCGATCGAACTCAAGCTCAGCGCAAGTCGTGGCATTCGATGAGCAGCGCAACTCACAGGATCTCAAGACCAATCTTGACTTGTTAGAAGAAAGCAGGAGACAGCTTAAGTTCGGATGGCAGCCTACAAGTAGAAATAGCCTGCTACTACAACTCTCGGTTAAGAGCAAAGCCTTCAGAGCGGGGGACTTTAGTAACCTCGCAAACTGCTGTTTCACAACCACAGAACCAAAGAAAACTTGCCCCGAACTGGGAAGGTCCGTATGAAGTCAAGAGGTAGTCTGACCCGGAACATACTATCTAAAAGAGCTCGAGGAGCAGACCTTCCGCGACCGTTGAACTCGAAAAATCTACGAATGTATTACCGGTAACTTTGCTTAAATGAAAGTTTTATATTTGCATATCTTTTCTTTTGGCATGAGCCTATAATGACAGGGAGTAGCTCCTTCAGACAACGAAACTAAGCGTGTCAGGAACAAGAGGAGAACCTCGTCCCGACACAAATGAAGGCCAGTTATTAAGAGACTGGATTGGGGAGAGGCCCTCGCAACGCCCTTAGTGCCCCCACGGCCATATTAGGAACAGGAGGAGAACCTCATCCTAACATGAGCAAAAATGAAGGCCCGATTACTTAAGAGACTGGATGGGGGGGAGAGGCCCTCGCAACGGCCCTTATGTGCCCCCACAACCATGTTAGGAACAGGAGGAGAACCTTATCCAAGTGAGCAAAGTCGAAGGCCCACTTATTAAGAGACCGGATGGGGGGAGAGCCCTCGCAACGGCCCTTATGTGTCCCCACCCATGTTAGGAATAGAGAGAACACCTCGTCCTAACATGAGCAAAGTCGAAGGCTCGGTTATTAAGAGACCGGATGGGGGAGAGGTCCATGCAACGGTCCTTATGCACCCCACAGTCATGTCAGGAATAGGAGAAAAACCTCATCCTAACATGAGCAAGGTCAAAGGCCTGGTATTTAGAGACGGATGGGGGGAAGAGGCCTGTGCAACGGCCCTTACGGCCCCACAACCATGTTAGGAACAGGAGGAGAACCTTGTCCTAACATGAGCTGAAATTGACTGTGTCGGAATAGGAGGAGAACTTCATCCAGAAGAAACCTTGTCTGACACAAACGAAGACCTGATTGCTCAAGACCGATGAGGAGGAAAGCCTCCTCAACGGCTCCTTTACACCCCTACAACCCCGTAAAGCAGAGGAAAAACCCTCATCTCAAACATAAAAAAAAGAGGGGGTGAGAAAAAGGGGAACGACGAGCCACCCAGTGATAAGAAAAAATAAACACATCAAGACATAAGGAACCTTGTCTCAACAAGGAAGGAGACTCTTGTCAAAAACCCTCAGTCTCTAAAGGGAACCAACACTGACAGGAGAAAATTGACTTCCTCAAGGTAACGAGAAGTTCGGGCCCCAAGCTCGAGCACCGGGAGGAAGCATAAACTCGAGTGGCTTCAA